>NC_134361.1:16329535-16670509 GCF_048569485.1 Anomaloglossus baeobatrachus
GCTTAGGCATAAGAGTCATAACGTTTACACTAAAGAGATGCAGGAAAAAGGCAGAAACCACCAACCTATGCAGGGAGAAGCTGCAGCCGGCTGCGGGCCCCGTTCATAACTCTGTTTGGTTTACCAGAGATTCCAGTGTATTATGTCATAGTGAGTACACCAGTGCCTTCAGGCCGCGCACCGCGTCACACCGTACCAGCATCCAGCACGCACCCGCTCCCACGCCTCAGCACCTCCCTCGGGCCCCCGGGACCATCACTCCCCTACCCACGGAGGGGTCAACACCAAGCTGCGCAACACCGTCCCCGGGAGCCTAGTCAACGGCAGCGGTGGTGTCCATCCATTCACCACAACCCGTGGGTGGCGTCACGAACTTACAGTGTCTACAAGTAGTATTCAACCCCCTGCAGATTTAGCAGGTTTACACATTCAGAATTACCTTGGCATTGTGACATTTGGACTGTAGATCAGCCTGAAAGTGTGAAATGCAGCAAAAGGAATGTTTTTTCTTTTTTTGTTTTTTTTTTTAAATTGTGAAAAATGTATTCAGAGGTCATTTATTATTCAACCCCTCAAACCACCAGAATTCTGTTTGGTTCCCCTAAAGTATTAAGAAGTATTTCAGGCACAAAGAACAATGAGCTTCACATGTTTGGATTAATTATCTCTTTTTCCAGCCTTTTCTGACTAATTAAGACCCTCCCCAAACTTGTGAACAGCACTCATACATGGTCAACATGGGAAAGACAAAGGAGCATTCCAAGACCATCAGAGACAAGATCGTGGAGGGTCACAAGGCTGGCAAGGGGTACAAAACCCTTTCCAAGGAGTTGGGCCTACCTGTCTCCACTGTTGGGAGCATCATCCGGAAGTGGAAGGCTTATGGAACTACTGTTAGCCTTCCACGGCCTGGACAGCCTTTGAAAGTTTCCTCCCGTGCTGAGGCCAGGCTTGTCCGAAGAGTCAAGGCTAACCCAAGGACAACAAGGAAGGAGCTCCGGGAAGATCTCATGGCAGTGGGGACATTGGTTTCAGTCAATACCATAAGTAACGTACTCCACCGCAATGGTCTCCGTTCCAGACGAGCCCGTAAGGTACCTTTACTTTCAAAGCGTCATGTCAAGGCTCGTCTACAGTTTGCTCATGATCACTTGGAGGACTCTGAGACAGACCGGTTCAAGGTTCTCTGGTCTGATGAGACCAAGATCGAGATCTTTGGTGCCAACCACACACGTGACGTTTGGAGACTGGATGGCACTGCATACGACCCCAAGAATACCATCCCTACAGTCAAGCATAGTGGTGGCAGCATCATGCTGTGGGGCTGTTTCTCAGCCAAGGGGCCTGGCCATCTGGTCCGCATCCATGGGAAGATGGATAGCACGGCCTACCTGGAGATTTTGGCCAAGAACCTCCGCTCCTCCATCAAGGATCTTAAGATGGCTCGTCATGTCATCTTCCAACAAGACAACGACCAAAGCACACAGCCAAGAAAACCAAGGCCTGGTTCAAGAGGGAAAAAATCAAGGTGTTGCAGTGGCCTAGTCAGTCTCCTGACCTTAACCCAATTGAAAACTCGTGGAAGGAGCTCAAGATTAAAGTCCACATGAGACACCCAAAGAACCTAGATAACTTGGAGAAGATCTGCATGGAGGAGTGGGCCAAGATAACTCCAGAGACCTGTGCCGGCCTGATCAGGGTCTTATAAAAGACGATTATTAGCTGTAATTGCAAACAAGGGTTAATCCACAAAATATTAAACCTAGGGGTTGAATAATAATTGACCCACACTTTTATGTTGAAAATGTATTAAAATTTAACTGAGCAACATAACTTGTTGGTTTGTAAGATTTATGCATCTGTTAATAAATCCTGCTCTTGTTTGAAGTTTGCAGGCTCTAACTTATTTGCATCTTATCAAACCTGCTAAATCTGCAGGGGGTTGAATACTACTTGTATGCACTGTACATCCCTTACAAACCGCCGCGGCCCCGGCCGTGGAACTCCCCACTGAAGTCCCTGCGTGTAGCGCCAACCCCCTTGCAGAGCGACGTGACCCCCGGGTCCGTGAGGAGCTCGAGCCACCACTCACCATACGAGCACGGATCTGAGCAGCTCAGCGGTCGTAGCCGAGCCCGCAGGGCGGTACAATCAGCATATTACAGAAAAACAGTATACATATCCTGTACTGATCCTGAGTTACCTCCTGTATTATACTCCAGAGCTGTACTCACTATTCTGCTGGTGCAGTCACTGTGTACATACATTACATTACTGATACTGAGTTACCTCCTGTATTATACTCCAGAGCTGCACTCACTATTCTGCTGGTGCAGTCACTATGTACATACATTACATTACTGATCCTGAGTTACCTCCTGTATTATACTCCAGAGCTGCACTCACTATTCTGCTGGTGCAGTCACTGTGTACATAGATTACTGATCCTGAGTTACCTCCTGCATTATACTCCAGAGCTGCATTCACTATTCTGCTGGTGCAGTCACTGTGTACATACATTACATTACTGATCCTGAGTTACCTCCTGTATTATACTCCAGAGCTGCACTCACTATTCTGCTGGTGCAGTCACTATGTATATACATTACAGTTACATCCGCTCCCTTCCCCTTTGGCCACTGCCCTTTCCTGTGCTCCACGTTGAGTCTTCATAATGGCCTGCTGTTCCTCAGTGACATCCTGCGTCTGGACTATTGAGCCTATAACCTGTGCAGTTGCTCTTTGTTTGGATTTTGCCAACATCCAGTTTCTTCTGTTATCATCTCCTTAGGCTGGTTTCACACTACGTCTTTTTAACATCCGCTGAAAACGTTTTTTTAGCGGAAGTACGGATCCTGCTTTTACAGCAAATAACGTATGCAAACGCATATGTTATTTTGCAGGATCCTGCACTGGATGTTTAGGGGCGGGCATTGGAGTCATGTGATCGGGAGTGAGGGGAACTAGACTGGGAGGAGGCTTCTGACAGCTGCAGACGCTGATAACCAAGGTAAACATCGGGCTTGGATACCCGATATTTATCTTGGTTACGAGTGTCTGCAGCTGCTAGGAGCAGGGCTGCCTGCACGCGTAACCAACGTAAACATCGGGTAACTAAGAGAAGTGGTTACGCGATATTTACCTTGGTTACGAGTGTCCACAGCTCTCAGGTGGGGGAGAGGGAGGAAGGGGGAAAGACAGAGATAGAGAGAGAGGGGGTGAGGGAGGGAGGAGAGAGATAGACAGATCACTGGAGACTGGTTCTGGGCATGCTCAGTACAAAAGCAGGATCCTGTTACAACGCAACTGAACGCATTCTGCTAGGCAGGATCCAGCACTCATTGAAATGCATTGCAGCTCGCGGCGCAATGTGAAGGATCCTGTGAGATGCGTTATTTTGACAAAGCAAAAAAACGCTACATGTTGCGTTTTTGAAACATGTTAAAATAACGCAAAAGGACGGATCCTGCGTCTAACGGACGCAAACGCATGCGAACGGAGGTGGACGCGAGTCCATTGAAAATGCATTGAAGTGAAAACGGATTTGCACAGGATCCGTACTTCCGTTAAAATAACGTTTTCAACGGATGTTAAAAAGACGTAGTGTGAAACCAGCCTTAGACGTTTTTGACTTGCTGGCTAAAGCCATTGTTTGCTGTAAGCATTGCAAGCTCTTATGTGAGTCTGTTCATGTTACTTTGTAATCTGTTGTGGATTCTTCAACTTGCATCTTCTGCGACCTGCTGATTAACCCATCGTTTGCTGTAAGCATTGGGAAATGCTAATAGAGTCTGTTCACATTGTGCTTCAATCTTCTGTAGGTTCTATACCCTACATGTGATTTCTGCCTCAGACCTGCAGGTTTCTTCTTCATCTGCTTCTGAGATGTCCTAGCTCACCTGTTGGGCTGTTTGGCTTAGCTTCTTGTTCTAGGTAACTTCCAGCCTCCTGGGCCCGTGCCCTGTGCCCATGTGCTGGTATCTGCCAGCCTCCTGTGCCCATGTTCTGGGTCCGTGTGCCCTGTGCCCGTTTGCCCTGCACCCCCGCCATCTCCAATGACTACTCCCATCGGCCCTGAGGCCCAGCTCTACCTGTGGAGAGCTATACCAACCAAGCTGCGTCATCATCTGGCCCAGAGGTCCCATCCCGCAGCGGTGGCACCTAACTTGCCGCATACCACAGGTGGCGTCGCGAACTACAACCACCATCATTATCCCCTTCCCTTTAACTGACACCGCCAGGGTCATGGAACCGGGCCTTGCCACCACCGCAGCATCCCAGACGGCGTGTTATCAGTACCTTCCAGCCTCCTGTGCCCGTGCCCTGGGTCCGTGTGCCGGTGTCTTCCAGCCTCCTGTGCCCGTGCCCTGGGTCCGTGTGCCGGTGTCTTCCAGCCTCCTGTGCCCGTGCCCTGTGCTCGTGTGCCGGTGTCTTCCAGCCTCCTGTGCCCGTGCCCTGTGCCTGGTGCCGGTGTCTTCCAGTTTCCTGTGCCCGTGCCCTGTGCCTGGTGCCGGTGTCTTCCAGCCTCCTGTGCCCGTGCCCTGTGCTCGTGTGCCGGTGTCTTCCAGCCTCCTGTGCCCGTGCCCTGTGCCTGGTGCCGGTGTCTTCCAGTTTCCTGTGCCCGTGCCCTGTGCCTGGTGCCAGTGTCTTCCAGTTTCCTGTGCCCGTGCCCTGTGCCTGGTGCCAGTGTCTTCCAGTTTCCTGTGCCCGTGCCCTGTGCCCGTGTGCCGGTGTCTTCCAGCCTCCTGTGCCCGTGCCCTGCGTCTTTGTGCCCCCCTGACCTGTGACTTCATGGATCCCCCTCTTCGGAGCTGTTACATCTGCTCCATTCTATATAACACAAGTCGTGGATATAGAAGTCATGATCATGAGACAGTGGAGCGTGCGGTGCGGCGTGTTCTGCCGCTATTCGCTATCATCCGCCATTGAATGCAAATAGTGAATTGCTCTGCGTGGGACTGACCCAAAAGACGGTGGCCCCTGTGGACGGATGATGGAGGCCCCGGGTGCAGCCGCTGTAGCTCGGGATGGGATTGTGACCCCCCTATAACCCGGCTGTGAGAGGTTTTGGGATTACGTTCCTGAGCGCAGGTTACGCCGGCTGCATTGCAATGAAGGGGGCAGCGGTTGCGAGAAGAGGGGACGCGACAGCGGATAACTGGGAGACGAGGACGATAACATTTGTCTCCAGATGCCTCAGGTGTTGTGGGCGGCAGAAGGAGGGCGATCAGCAGAAACACCTCTAACCAGAGGAAGGGAGAACACGGGAGAGAAGGCCGTGCAGCATCATCCCTGGGGGAGCTGTGCGGAGGATGGGGGGAGTAGTAACACAGACACAGGGGAGAGAAGGCCGTGCACCATCATCACTGGGGGAGAGCTGTGCGGAGGATGGGGGGAGTAGTAACACAGACACAGGGGAGAGAAGGCCGTGCACCATCATCACTGGGGGAGAGCTGTGCGGAGGATGGGGGGAGTAGTAACACAGACACAGGGGAGAGAAGGCCGTGCACCATCATCACTGGGGGAGAGCTGTGCGGAGGATGGGGGGAGTAGTAACACAGACACAGGGGAGAGAAGGCCGTGCACCATCATCACTGGAGGAGAGCTGTGCGGAGGATGGGGGGAGTAGTAACACAGACACAGGGGAGAGAAGGCCGTGCACCATCATCACTGGGGGAGAGCTGTGCGGAGAGTGGGGGGAGTAGTAACACAGACACAGGGGAGAGAAGGCCGTGCACCATCATCACTGGGGGAGAGCTGTGCGGAGGATGGGGGGAGTAGTAACACAGACACAGGGGAGAGAAGGCCGTGCACCATCATCACTGGGGGGAGCTGTGCGGAGGATGGGGGGAGTAGTAACACAGACACAGGGGAGAGAAGGCCGTGCACCATCATCACTGGGGGGAGCTGTGCGGAGGATGGGGGGAGTAGTAACACACGCAGGGGAGAGAAGGCCGTGCACCATCATCACTGGGGGGAGCTGTGCGGAGGATGGGGGGAGTAGTAACACAGACACAGGGGAGAGAAGGCCGTGCACCATCATCACTGGGGGAGAGCTGTGCGGAGGATGGGGGGAGTAGTAACACAGACACAGGGGAGAGAAGGCCGTGTACCATCATCACTGGGGGAGAGCTGTGCGGAGGATGGGGGGAGTAGTAACACAGACACAGGGGAGAGAAGGCCGTGCACCATCATCACTGGGGGAGAGCTGTGCGGAGGATGGGGGGAGTAGTAACACACGCAGGGGAGAGAAGGCCGTGCACCATCATCACTGGGGGGAGCTGTGCGGAGGATGGGGGGAGTAGTAACACAGACACAGGGGAGAGAAGGCCGTGCACCATCATCACTGGGGGAGAGCTGTGCGGAGGATGGGGGGAGTAGTAACACAGACACTGGGGAGAGAAGGCCGTGCACCATCATCACTGGGGGAGAGCTGTGCGGAGGATGGGGGGAGTAGTAACACAGACACAGGGGAGAGAAGGCCGTGCACCATCATCACTGGGGAGAGCTGTGCGGAGGATGGGGGGAGTAGTAACACAGACACAGGGGAGAGAAGGCCGTGCACCATCATCACTGGGGAGAGCTGTGCGGAGGATGGGGGGAGTAGTAACACAGACACAGGGGAGAGAAGGCCGTGCACCATCGTCACTGGGGGAGAGCTGTGCGGAGGGTGGGGGGAGTAGTAACACAGACACAGGGGAGAGAAGGCCGTGTACCATCATCACTGGGGGAGAGCTGTGCGGAGGGTGGGGGGAGTAGTAACACAGACATAAGGGAGAGAAGGCCGTGTACCATCATCACTGGAGGAGAGCTGTGCGGAGAGTGGGGGGAGTAGTAACACAGACACAGGGGAGAGAAGGCCGTGTACCATCATCACTGGGGGAGAGCTGTGCGGAGGATGGGGGGAGTAGTAACACAGACACAGGGGAGAGAAGGCCGTGTACCATCATCACTGGGGGAGAGCTGTGCGGAGGATGGGGGGAGTAGTAACACAGACATAAGGGAGAGAAGGCCGTGCACCATCATCACTGGGGGAGAGCTGTGCGGAGGATGGGGGGAGTAGTAACACACGCAGGGGAGAGAAGGCCGTGCACCATCATCACTGGGGGAGAGCTGTGCGGAGAGTGGGGGGAATAGTAACACAGACACAGGGGAGAGAAGGCCGTGTACCATCATCACTGGGGGAGAGCTGTGCGGAGGGTGGGGGGAGTAGTAACACAGACACAGGGGAGAGAAGGCCGTGTACCATCATCACTGGGGGAGAGCTGTGCGGAGAGTGGGGGGAGTAGTAACACAGACACAGGGGAGAGAAGGCCGTGTACCATCATCACTGGAGGAGAGCTGTGCGGAGGATGGGGGGAGTAGTAACACAGACACAGGGGAGAGAAGGCCGTGCACCATCATCACTGGGGGAGAGCTGTGCGGAGGATGGGGGGAGTAGTAACACAGACACAGGGGAGAGAAGGCCGTGTACCATCATCACTGGAGGAGAGCTGTGCGGAGGATGGGGGGAGTAGTAACACAGACATAAGGGAGAGAAGGCCGTGCACCATCATCACTGGGGGAGAGCTGTGCGGAGGATGGGGGGAGTAGTAACACAGACATAAGGGAGAGAAGGCCGTGCACCATCATCACTGGGGGAGAGCTGTGCGGAGGATGGGGGGAGTAGTAACACAGACATAAGGGAGAGAAGGCCGTGCACCATCATCACTGGGGGAGAGCTGTGCGGAGGATGGGGGGAGTAGTAACACAGACACAGGGGAGAGAAGGCCGTGCACCATCATCACTGGGGGAGAGCTGTGCGGAGAGTGGGGGGAGTAGTAACACAGACACAGGGGAGAGAAGGCCGTGTACCATCATCACTGCGGGAGAGCTGTGCGGAGGATGGGGGGAGTAGTAACACAGACATAAGGGAGAGAAGGCCGTGCACCATCATCACTGGGGGAGAGCTGTGCGGAGGATGGGGGGAGTAGTAACACAGACACAGGGGAGAGAAGGCCGTGCACCATCATCACTGGGGGAGAGCTGTGCGGAGAGTGGGGGGAGTAGTAACACAGACACAGGGGAGAGAAGGCCGTGTACCATCATCACTGCGGGAGAGCTGTGCGGAGAGTGGGGGGAGTAGTAACACAGATACAGGGGAGAGAAGGCCGTGTACCATCATCACTGGAGGAGAGCTGTGCGGAGGATGGGGGGAGTAGTAACACAGACATAAGGGAGAGAAGGCCGTGCACCATCATCACTGGGGGAGAGCTGTGCGGAGGATGGGGGGAGTAGTAACACAGACACAGGGGAGAGAAGGCCGTGCACCATCATCACTGGGGGAGAGCTGTGCGGAGGATGGGGGGAGTAGTAACACAGACACAGGGGAGAGAAGGCCGTGTACCATCATCACTGGGGGAGAGCTGTGCGGAGAGTGGGGGGAGTAGTAACACAGACACAGGGGAGAGAAGGCCGTGCACCATCATCACTGGGGGAGAGCTGTGCGGAGAGTGGGGGGAGTAGTAACACACGCAGGGGAGAGAAGGCCGTGCACCATCATCACTGGGGGAGAGCTGTGCGGAGGATGGGGGGAGTAGTAACACAGACACAGGGGAGAGAAGGCCGTGTACCATCATCACTGGGGGAGAGCTGTGCGGAGGATGGGGGGAGTAGTAACACAGACACGGGAGAGAAGGCCGTGCACCATCATCACTGGGGGAGAGCTGTGCGGAGGGTGGGGGGAGTAGTAACACAGACACAGGGGAGAGAAGGCCGTGTACCATCATCACTGGGGGAGAGCTGGGGGGATGATGGGGGGAGTAGTAACACACGCAGGGGAGAGAAGGCCGTACACCATCATCACTGGGGGAGAGCTGTGCGGAGGATGGGGGGAGTAGTAACACAGACACAGGGGAGAGAAGGCCGTGTACCATCATCACTGGGGGAGAGCTGGGGGGATGATGGGGGGAGTAGTAACACACGCAGGGGAGAGAAGGCCGTGCACCATCATCACTGGGGGAGAGCTGTGCGGAGGGTGGGGGGAGTAGTAACACAGATACAGGGGAGAGAAGGCTGTGTACCATCATCACTGGGGGAGAGCTGTGCGGAGGGTGGGGGGAGTAGTAACACAGACACAGGGGAGAGAAGGCCGTGTACCATCATCACTGGAGGAGAGCTGTGCGGAGGGTGGGGGGAGTAGTAACACACGCAGGGGAGAGAAGGCCGTGCACCATCATCACTGGAGGAGAGCTGTGCGGAGGGTGGGGGGAGTAGTAACACACGCAGGGGAGAGAAGGCCGTGTACCATCATCACTGGGGGAGAGCTGTGCGGAGGATGGGGGGAGTAGTAACACAGACACAGGGGAGAGAAGGCCGTGCACCATCATCACTGGGGGAGAGCTGTGCGGAGGATGGGGGGAGTAGTAACACAGACACAGGGGAGAGAAGGCCGTGCACCATCATCACTGGGGGAGAGCTGTGCGGAGGGTGGGGGGAGTAGTAACACAGACACAGGGGAGAGAAGGCCGTGTACCATCATCACTGGGGGAGAGCTGGGGGGAGGATGGGGGGAGTAGTAACACACGCAGGGGAGAGAAGGCCGTGTACCATCATCACTGGGGGAGAGCTGTGCGGAGGATGGGGGGAGTAGTAACACACGCAGGGGAGAGAAGGCCGTGTACCATCATCACTGGGGGAGAGCTGTGCGGAGGATGGGGGGAGTAGTAACACAGACACAGGGGAGAGAAGGCCGTGTACCATCATCACTGGGGGAGAGCTGGGGGGAGGGTGGGGGGAGTAGTAACACACGCAGGGGAGAGAAGGCCGTGTACCATCATCACTGGGGGAGAGCTGTGCGGAGGATGGGGGGAGTAGTAACACAGACACAGGGGAGAGAAGGCCGTGCACCATCATCACTGGGGGAGAGCTGTGCGGAGGATGGGGGGAGTAGTAACACAGACACAGGGGAGAGAAGGCCGTGTACCATCATCACTGGGGGAGAGCTGGGGGGAGGGTGGGGGGAGTAGTAACACAGACACAGGGGAGAGAAGGCCGTGCACCATCATCACGGGGGGAGAGCTGTGCGGAGGATGGGGGGAGTAGTAACACACGCAGGGGAGAGAAGGCCGTGTACCATCATCACTGGGGGAGAGCTGTGCGGAGGATGGGGGGAGTAGTAACACAGACACAGGGGAGAGAAGGCCGTGCACCATCATCACGGGGGGAGAGCTGTGCGGAGGATGGGGGGAGTAGTAACACAGACACAGGGGAGAGAAGGCCGTGTACCATCATCACTGGGGGAGAGCTGGGGGGAGGGTGGGGGGAGTAGTAACACAGACACAGGGGAGAGAAGGCCGTGCACCATCATCACTGGGGGAGAGCTGTGCGGAGGATGGGGGGAGTAGTAACACACGCAGGGGAGAGAAGGCCGTGCACCATCATCACTGGGGGAGAGCTGTGCGGAGGATGGGGGGAGTAGTAACACAGACACAGGGGAGAGAAGGCCGTGTACCATCATCACTGGGGGAGAGCTGTGCGGAGGATGGGGGGAGTAGTAACACAGACACAGGGGAGAGAAGGCCGTGCACCATCATAACTGGGGGAGAGCTGTGCGGAGGATGGGGGGAGTAGTAACACAGACACAGGGGAGAGAAGGCCGTGCACCATCATCACTGGGGGAGAGCTGTGCGGAGGATGGGGGGAGTAGTAACACACGCAGGGGAGAGAAGGCCGTGTACCATCATCACTGGGGGAGAGCTGTGCGGAGGGTGGGGGGAGTAGTAACACAGACACAGGGGAGAGAAGGCCGTGCACCATCATCACTGGGGGAGAGCTGTGCGGAGGATGGGGGGAGTAGTAACACAGACATAGGGGAGAGAAGGCCGTGTACCATCATCACTGGGGGAGAGCTGTGCGGAGGATGGGGGGAGTAGTAACACAGACATAAGGGAGAGAAGGCCGTGTACCATCATCACTGGGGGAGAGCTGTGCGGAGGGTGGGGGGAGTAGTAACACACGCAGGGGAGAGAAGGCCGTGCACCATCATCACTGGGGGAGAGCTGTGCGGAGGATGGGGGGAGTAGTAACACAGACATAAGGGAGAGAAGGCCGTGTACCATCATCACTGGGGGAGAGCTGTGCGGAGGGTGGGGGGAGTAGTAACACACGCAGGGGAGAGAAGGCCGTGCACCATCATCACTGGGGGAGAGCTGTGCGGAGGGTGGGGGGAGTAGTAACACACGCAGGGGAGAGAAGGCCGTGCACCATCATCACTGGGGGAGAGCTGTGCGGAGGATGGGGGGAGTAGTAACACACGCAGGGGAGAGAAGGCCGTGCACCATCATCACTGGGGGAGAGCTGTGCGGAGGATGGGGGGAGTAGTAACACAGACACAGGGGAGAGAAGGCCGTGCACCATCATCACTGGGGGAGAGCTGTGCGGAGGATGGGGGGAGTAGTAACACAGACACAGGGGAGAGAAGGCCGTGTACCATCATCACTGGGGGAGAGCTGTGCGGAGGATGGGGGGAGTAGTAACACAGACACAGGGGAGAGAAGGCCGTGTACCATCATCACTGGGGGAGAGCTGTGCGGAGGATGGGGGGAGTAGTAACACAGACACAGGGGAGAGAAGGCCGTGTACCATCATCACGGGGGGAGAGCTGTGCGGAGGATGGGGGGAGTAGTAACACACGCAGGGGAGAGAAGGCTGTGTACCATCATCACTGGGGGAGAGCTGTGCGGAGGATGGGGGGAGTAGTAACACACGCAGGGGAGAGAAGGCTGTGTACCATCATCACTGGGGGAGAGCTGTGCGGAGGATGGGGGGAGTAGTAACACACGCAGGGGAGAGAAGGCCGTGCACCATCATCACTGGGGGAGAGCTGTGCGGAGGATGGGGGGAGTAGTAACACAGATACAGGGGAGAGAAGGCCGTGCACCATCATCACTGGGGGAGAGCTGTGCGGAGAGTGGGGGGAGTAGTAACACAGACACAGGGGAGAGAAGGCCGTGCACCATCATCACTGGGGGAGAGCTGTGCGGAGGATGGGGGGAGTAGTAACACAGACACAGGGGAGAGAAGGCCGTGTACCATCATCACTGGGGGAGAGCTGTGCGGAGGATGGGGGGAGTAGTAACACAGACACAGGGAAGAGAAGGCCGTGTACCATCATCACTGGGGGAGAGCTGTGCGGAGGATGGGGGAGTAGTAACACAGATACAGGGGAGAGAAGGCTGTGCACCATCATCACTGGGGGAGAGCTGTGCGGAGAGTGGGGGGAGTAGTAACACAGACACAGGGGAGAGAAGGCCGTGCACCATCATCACTGGGGGAGAGCTGTGCGGAGGATGGGGGGAATAGTAACACAGACACAGGGGAGAGAAGGCCGTGTACCATCATCACTGGGGGAGAGCTGTGCGGAGGATGGGGGGAGTAGTAACACAGACACAGGGGAGAGAAGGCCGTGCACCATCATCACTGGGGGAGAGCTGTGCGGAGGATGGGGGGAGTAGTAACACACGCAGGGGAGAGAAGGCCGTGCACCATCATCACTGGGGGAGAGCTGTGCGGAGGGTGGGGGGAGTAGTAACACACGCAGGGGAGAGAAGGCCGTGTACCATCATCACTGGGGGAGAGCTGTGCGGAGGATGGGGGGAGTAGTAACACAGACACAGGGGAGAGAAGGCCGTGCACCATCATCACTGGGGGAGAGCTGTGCGGAGGATGGGGGGAGTAGTAACACAGACACAGGGGAGAGAAGGCCGTGTACCATCATCACTGGGGGAGAGCTGGGGGGAGGGTGGGGGGAGTAGTAACACAGACACAGGGGAGAGAAGGCCGTGCACCATCATCACGGGGGGAGAGCTGTGCGGAGGATGGGGGGAGTAGTAACACACGCAGGGGAGAGAAGGCCGTGTACCATCATCACTGGGGGAGAGCTGTGCGGAGGATGAGGGGAGTAGTAACACAGACACAGGGGAGAGAAGGCCGTGCACCATCATCACTGGGGGAGAGCTGTGCGGAGGATGGGGGGAGTAGTAACACAGATACAGGGGAGAGAAGGCTGTGCACCATCATCACTGGGGGAGAGCTGTGCGGAGGATGGGGGGAGTAGTAACACAGATACAGGGGAGAGAAGGCCGTGCACCATCATCACTGGGGGAGAGCTGTGCGGAGGATGGGGGGAGTAGTAACACAGACACAGGGGAGAGAAGGCCGTGTACCATCATCACTGGGGGAGAGCTGTGCGGAGGATGGGGGGAGTAGTAACACAGACACAGGGGAGAGAAGGCCGTGCACCATCATCACTGGGGGAGAGCTGTGCGGAGGGTGGGGGGAGTAGTAACACAGACACAGGGGAGAGAAGGCCGTGCACCATCATCACTGGGGGAGAGCTGTGCGGAGGATGGGGGGAGTAGTAACACAGACACAGGGGAGAGAAGGCCGTGTACCATCATCACTGGGGGAGAGTTGTGCGGAGGATGGGGGGAGTAGTAACACAGACACAGGGGAGAGAAGGCCGTGTACCATCATCATTGGGGACGAGCTGTGCGGAGGATGGGGGGAGTAGTAACACAGACACAGGGGAGAGAAGGCCGTGTACCATCATCACTGGGGGAGAGCTGTGCGGAGGATGGGGGGAGTAGTAACACAGACACAGGGGAGAGAAGGCCGTGCACCATCATAACTGGGGGAGAGCTGTGCGGAGGATGGGGGGAGTAGTAACACAGACACAGGGGAGAGAAGGCCGTGCACCATCATCACTGGGGGAGAGCTGTGCGGAGGATGGGGGGAGTAGTAACACACGCAGGGGAGAGAAGGGTGTGTACCATCATCACTGGGGGAGAGCTGTGCGGAGGGTGGGGGGAGTAGTAACACACGCAGGGGAGAGAAGGCCGTGCACCATCATCACTGGGGGAGAGCTGTGCGGAGGATGGGGGGAGTAGTAACACAGACACAGGGGAGAGAAGGCCGTGCACCATCATCACTGGGGGAGAGCTGTGCGGAGGATGGGGGGAGTAGTAACACACGCAGGGGAGAGAAGGCCGTGTACCATCATCACTGGGGGAGAGCTGTGCGGAGGGTGGGGGGAGTAGTAACACAGACACAGGGGAGAGAAGGCCGTGCACCATCATCACTGGGGGAGAGCTGTGCGGAGGATGGGGGGAGTAGTAACACAGACACAGGGGAGAGAAGGCCGTGTACCATCATCACGGGGGGAGAGCTGTGCGGAGGATGGGGGGAGTAGTAACACACGCAGGGGAGAGAAGGCCGTGCACCATCATCACTGGGGGAGAGCTGTGCGGAGGATGGGGGGAGTAGTAACACAGACACAGGGGAGAGAAGGCCGTGCACCATCATCACTGGGGGAGAGCTGTGCGGAGGGTGGGGGGAGTAGTAACACAGACACAGGGGAGAGAAGGCCGTGTACCATCATCACTGGGGGAGAGCTGTGCGGAGGATGGGGGGAGTAGTAACACACGCAGGGGAGAGAAGGCCGTGCACCATCATCACTGGGGGAGAGCTGTGCGGAGGATGGGGGGAGTAGTAACACAGACACAGGGGAGAGAAGGCCGTGCACCATCATCACTGGGGGAGAGCTGTGCGGAGGATGGGGGGAGTAGTAACACAGACACAGGGGAGAGAAGGCCGTGCACCATCATCACTGGGGGAGAGCTGTGCGGAGGATGGGGGGAGTAGTAACACAGACACAGGGGAGAGAAGGCCGTGTACCATCATCACTGGGGGAGAGCTGTGCGGAGGATGGGGGGAGTAGTAACACAGACACAGGGGAGAGAAGGCCGTGCACCATCATCACTGGGGGAGAGCTGTGCGGAGGATGGGGGGAGTAGTAACACACGCAGGGGAGAGAAGGCCGTGCACCATCATCACTGGGGGAGAGCTGTGCGGAGGATGGGGGGAGTAGTAACACAGATACAGGGGAGAGAAGGCTGTGCACCATCATCACTGGGGGAGAGCTGTGCGGAGGATGGGGGGAGTAGTAACACAGACACAGGGGAGAGAAGGCCGTGTACCATCATCACTGGGGGAGAGCTGTGCGGAGGATGGGGGGAGTAGTAACACAGACACAGGGGCGAGAAGGCCGTGCACCATCATCACTGGGGGAGAGCTGTGCGGAGAGTGGGGGGAGTAGTAACACAGACACAGGGGAGAGAAGGCCGTGCACCATCATCACTGGGGGAGAGCTGTGCGGAGGATGGGGGGAGTAGTAACACAGACACAGGGGAGAGAAGGCCGTGTACCATCATCACTGGGGGAGAGCTGTGCGGAGGATGGGGGGAGTAGTAACAAATACACAGGGGAGAGAAGGCCGTGTACCATCATCACTGGAGGAGAGCTGTGCGGAGGATGGGGGGAGTAGTAACAAATACACAGGGGAGAGAAGGCCGTGTACCATCATCACTGGGGGAGAGCTGTGCAGAGGATGGGGGGAGTAGTAACAAATACACAGGGGAGAGAAGGCCGTGTACCATCATCACTGGGGGAGAGCTGTGCGGAGGATGGGGGGAGTAGTAACACAGACACAGGGGAGAGAAGGCCGTGCACCATCATCACTGGGGGAGAGCTGTGCGGAGGATGGGGGGAGTAGTAACACACGCAGGGGAGAGAAGGCCGTGTACCATCATCACTGGAGGAGAGCTGTGCGGAGGATGGGGGGAGTAGTAACACAGACACAGGGGAGAGAAGGCCGTGCACCATCATCACTGGGGGAGAGCTGTGCGGAGGGTGGGGGGAGTAGTAACACAGACACAGGGGAGAGAAGGCCGTGCACCATCATCACTGGAGGAGAGCTGTGCGGAGGATGGGGGGAGTAGTAACACAGACACAGGGGAGAGAAGGCCGTGTACCATCATCACTGGGGGAGAGCTGTGCGGAGGATGGGGGGAGTAGTAACACAGACACAGGGGAGAGAAGGCCGTGTACCATCATCACTGGGGGAGAGCTGGGGGGAGGATGGGGGGAGTAGTAACACAGACACAAGGGAGAGAAGGCCGTGCACCATCATCACTGGGGGAGAGCTGTGCGGAGGATGGGGGGAGTAGTAACACACGCAGGGGAGAGAAGGCCGTGCACCATCATCACTGGGGGAGAGCTGTGCGGAGGATGGGGGGAGTAGTAACACAGACACAGGGGAGAGAAGGCCGTGCACCATCATCACTGGAGGAGAGCTGTGCGGAGGATGGGGGGAGTAGTAACACAGACACAGGGGAGAGAAGGCCGTGTACCATCATCACTGGGGGAGAGCTGTGCGGAGGATGGGGGGAGTAGTAACACAGACACAGGGGAGAGAAGGCCGTGTACCATCATCACTGGGGGAGAGCTGTGCGGAGGATGGGGGGAGTAGTAACACACGCAGGGGAGAGAAGGCCGTGCACCATCATCACTGGGGGAGAGCTGTGCGGAGGATGGGGGGAGTAGTAACACAGATACAGGGGAGAGAAGGCCGTGTACCATCATCACTGGGGGAGAGCTGTGCGGAGGGTGGGGGGAGTAGTAACACAGACACAGGGGAGAGAAGGCCGTGCACCATCATCACTGGAGGAGAGCTGTGCGGAGGATGGGGGGAGTAGTAACACAGACACAGGGGAGAGAAGGCCGTGTACCATCATCACTGGGGGAGAGCTGTGCGGAGGATGGGGGGAGTAGTAACACAGACACAGGGGAGAGAAGGCCGTGTACCATCATCACTGGGGGAGAGCTGTGCGGAGGGTGGGGGGAGTAGTAACACAGACACAGGGGAGAGAAGGCCGTGCACCATCATCACTGGGGGAGAGCTGTGCGGAGGGTGGGGGGAGTAGTAACACAGACACAGGGGAGAGAAGGCCGTGCACCATCATCACTGGGGGAGAGCTGTGCGGAGGATGGGGGGAGTAGTAACACAGACACAGGGGAGAGAAGGCCGTGCACCATCATCACTGGGGGAGAGCTGTGCGGAGGATGGGGGGAGTAGTAACACACGCAGGGGAGAGAAGGCCGTGCACCATCATCACTGGGGGAGAGCTGTGCGGAGGATGGGGGGAGTAGTAACACAGGCAGGGGAGAGAAGGCCGTGTACCATCATCACGAGGGGAGAGCTGTGCGGAGGATGGGGGGAGTAGTAACACACGCAGGGGAGAGAAGGCCGTGTACCATCATCACTGGGGGAGAGCTGTGCGGAGGATGGGGGGAGTAGTAACACAGACACAGGGGAGAGAAGGCCATGTACCATCATCACTGGGGGAGAGCTGTGCGGAGGATGGGGGGAGTAGTAACACAGACACAGGGGAGAGAAGGCCGTGCACCATCATCACTGGGGGAGAGCTGTGCGGAGGATGGGGGGAGTAGTAACACACGCAGGGGAGAGAAGGCCGTGCACCATCATCACTGGGGGAGAGCTGTGCGGAGGATGGGGGGAGTAGTAACACACGCAGGGGAGAGAAGGCCGTGCACCATCATCACTGGGGGAGAGCTGTGCGGAGGATGGGGGGAGTAGTAACACACGCAGGGGAGAGAAGGCCGTGCACCATCATCACTGGAGGAGAGCTGTGCGGAGGATGGGGGGAGTAGTAACACACGCAGGGGAGAGAAGGCCGTGTACCATCATCACTGGGGGAGAGCTGTGCGGAGGATGGGGGGAGTAGTAACACAGATACAGGGAAGAGAAGGCCGTGCACCATCATCACTGGGGGAGAGCTGTGCGGAGAGTGGGGGGAGTAGTAACACACGCAGGGGAGAGAAGGCCGTGCACCATCATCACTGGGGGAGAGCTGTGCGGAGAGTGGGGGGAGTAGTAACACACGCAGGGGAGAGAAGGCCGTGCACCATCATCACTGGGGGAGAGCTGTGCGGAGAGTGGGGGGAGTAGTAACACACGCAGGGGAGAGAAGGCCGTGCACCATCATCACTGGGGGAGAGCTGTGCGGAGGATGGGGGGAGTAGTAACACAGACACAGGGGAGAGAAGGCCGTGCACCATCATCACTGGGGGAGAGCTGTGCGGAGGATGGGGGGAGTAGTAACACACGCAGGGGAGAGAAGGCCGTGTACCATCATCACTGGGGGAGAGCTGTGCGGAGGGTGGGGGGAGTAGTAACACACGCAGGGGAGAGAAGGCCGTGCACCATCATCACTGGGGGAGAGCTGTGCGGAGGATGGGGGGAGTAGTAACACACGCAGGGGAGAGAAGGCTGTGTACCATCATCACTGGGGGAGAGCTGTGCGGAGGATGGGGGGAGTAGTAACACACGCAGGGGTGTGACGCATTGTAATAATCCATGCATTGAAAGAGGGATAAGGATGATGGGGGCTGTAGTAACTCTACTGATCACCTGCATATGAAGCAATGCTGCCACTAAATAATGTCACTAAACGGGTGACCGAGTGACGGTTATCCCAGACATGTCACATGAAGCTGCAGGTTCAGGGCTCAGTGGGCGTCCCCTATAGTCTCCTGTGTGATCACAAATTATAAGATATCAGTGATGTCATCACCAGGGGGCGGGGCTGTATATAAGGGGTGTGGTCTCTTGTCTGATCACGTCATATCAGTGATGTCATCGTTAGGGGGCGGGGCTGTATATAAGGGGTGTGGTCTCTTGTCTGATCACGTCATATCAGGGATGTCATCGTTAGGGGGCGGGGCTGTATATAAGGGGTGTGGTCTCTTGTCTGATCACGTCATATCAGTGATGTCATCGTTAGGGGGTGGGGCTGTATATAAGGGGTGTGGTCTCTTGTCTGATCACATCATTCTAGAGGTATCCTTTCTATGGAGATAAGCAGCGCCGTGCACACACTGCTCTTCTCTGGTCAGACTGTTTCTACCTTCCGCATGAATCAGTCAGAGACTTTCTAGAATGGTGCGGATTATCCAGATGTTGGAGATGATTCATGATGACTCACAATCTATAAAAAGCCGACATCTGACGAGATGAAGAAACGATCTCGCCTCTGATACATGAGGAGCTCAGGATGTGCAGCCTCTCCCCGTGTGATGCCTGTACACATGGAGCATGGGTGATGATGTAGATAGTGTGATGTCTGTATACATGGAGCATGGGTGATGATGTAGATACAGTGTGATGTCTGTATACATGGAGCATGGGTGATGATGTAGATAGTGTGATGTCTGTATACATGGAGCATGGGTGATGATGTAGATACAGTGTGATGTCATAGGGACTGGACCTGTACACATGGAGCATGGGTGATGATGTAGATACAGTGTGATGCCTGTACACATGGAGCATGGGTGATGATGTAGATACAGTGTGATGCCTGTACACATGGAGCATGGGTGATGATGTAGATACAGTGTGATGCCTGTACACATGGAGCATGGGTGATGATGTAGACAGTGTGATGTCTGTATACATGGAGCATGGGTGATGATGTAGATACAGTGTGATGCCTGTACACATGGAGCATGGGTGATGATGTAGATACAGTGTGATGCCTGTACACATGTAGCATGGGTGATGATGTAGATACAGTGTGATGCCTGTACACATGTAGCATGGGTGATGATGTAGATACAGTGTGATGCCTGTATACATGGAGCATGGGTGATGATGTAGATACAGTGTGATGTCTGTATACATGGAGCATGGGTGATGATGTAGATACAGTGTGATGTCTGTATACATGGAGCATGGGTGATGATGTAGATACAGTGTGATGTCTGTATACATGGAGCATGGGTGATGATGTAGATACAGTGTGATGTCTGTATACATGGAGCATGGGTGATGATGTAGATACAGTGTGATGCCTGTACACATGGAGCATGGGTGATGATGTAGACAGTGTGATGTCTGTATACATGGAGCATGGGTGATGATGTAGATACAGTGTGATGCCTGTACACATGGAGCATGGGTGATGATGTAGATACAGTGTGATGCCTGTACACATGGAGCATGGGTGATGATGTAGATACAGTGTGATGCCTGTACACATGGAGCATGGGTGATCATGTAGATACAGTGTGATGCCTGTACACATGGAGCATGGGTGATGATGTAGATACAGTGTGATGCCTGTACACATGGAGCATGGGTGATGATGTAGATACAGTGTGATGCCTGTACACATGGAGCATGGGTGATGACGTAGATACAGTGTGATGCCTGTACACATGGAGCATGGGTGATGACGTAGATACAGTGTGATGCCTGTATACATGGAGCATGGGTGATGATGTAGATACAGTGTGATGCCTGTACACATGGAGCATGGGTGATGATGTAGATACAGTGTGATGCCTGTACACATGGAGCATGGGTGATGATGTAGACAGTGTGATGTCTGTATACATGGAGCATGGGTGATGATGTAGATACAGTGTGATGCCTGTACACATGGAGCATGGGTGATGATGTAGATACAGTGTGATGCCTGTACACATGGAGCATGGGTGATGATGTAGACAGTGTGATGTCTGTATACATGGAGCATGGGTGATGATGTAGATACAGTGTGATGTCTGTATACATGGAGCATGGGTGATGATGTAGATAGTGTGATGCCAGTATACATGGAGCATGGGTGATGATGTAGATACAGTGTGATGTCTGTATACATGGAGCATGGGTGATGATGTAGATACAGTGTGATGCCTGTATACATGGAGCATGGGTGATGATGTAGATACAGTGTGATGCCTGTATACATGGAGCATGGGTGATGATGTAGATACAGTGTGATGCCTGTACACATGGAGCATGGGTGATGATGTAGATACAGTGTGATGCCTGTACACATGGAGCATGGGTGATGATGTAGACAGTGTGATGTCTGTACACATGGAGCATGGGTGATGATGTAGATACAGTGTGATGCCTGTACACATGGAGCATGGGTGATGATGTAGATACAGTGTGATGCCTGTACACATGGAGCATGGGTGATGATGTAGATACAGTGTGATGCCTGTACACATGGAGCATGGGTGATGATGTAGACAGTGTGATGTCTGTATACATGGAGCATGGGTGATGATGTAGATACAGTGTGATGTCTGTATACATGGAGCATGGGTGATGATGTAGATACAGTGTGATGCCTGTACACATGGAGCATGGGTGATGATGTAGATACAGTGTGATGCCTGTACACATGGAGCATGGGTGATGATGTAGACAGTGTGATGTCTGTATACATGGAGCATGGGTGATGATGTAGATACAGTGTGATGCCTGTACACATGGAGCATGGGTGATGATGTAGACAGTGTGATGTCTGTATACATGGAGCATGGGTGATGATGTAGATACAGTGTGATGTCTGTACACATGGAGCATGGGTGATGATGTAGATACAGTGTGATGCCTGTACACATGGAGCATGGGTGATGATGTAGACAGTGTGATGTCTGTATACATGGAGCATGGGTGATGATGTAGATACAGTGTGATGCCTGTACACATGGAGCATGGGTGATGATGTAGACAGTGTGATGCCTGTATACATGGAGCATGGGTGATGATGTAGATACAGTGTGATGCCTGTACACATGGAGCATGGGTGATGATGTAGACAGTGTGATGTCTGTACACATGGAGCATGGGTGATGATGTAGACAGTGTGATGTCTGTATACATGGAGCATGGGTGATGATGTAGATACAGTGTGATGCCTGTACACATGGAGCATGGGTGATGATGTAGACAGTGTGATGTCTGTACACATGGAGCATGGGTGATGATGTAGACAGTGTGATGTCTGTACACATGGAGCATGGGTGATGATGTAGACAGTGTGATGTCTGTATACATGGAGCATGGGTGATGATGTAGATACAGTGTGATGTCTGTACACATGGAGCATGGGTGATGATGTAGACAGTGTGATGTCTGTATACATGGAGCATGGGTGATGATGTAGATACAGTGTGATGTCTGTATACATGGAGCATGGGTGATGATGTAGACAGTGTGATGTCTGTATACATGGAGCATGGGTGATGATGTAGACAGTGTGATGTCTGTATACATGGAGCATGGGTGATGATGTAGACAGTGTGATGCCTGTACACATGGAGCATGGGTGATGATGTAGACAGTGTGATGTCATAGGGACCGGACCTGTAACTCTTTATCTGCACGGCGAGAAGCAACTTACTGTAATCAGAAATAGTCCCAGAGCATCAGTGTACGGACATTGCACCTGACGATATCTATGCAGTGCCCTGCTGGACCGGATACAGCAGGGGAGAGCACTGCTGTGTACCAGATCACAGGAGAGGAGAACACAGCTATGTACCAGATCACAGGAGAGGAGAGCACAGTTCTGTACCAGATCACAGGAGAGGAGAACACAGCTATGTACCAGATCACAGGAGAGGAGAGCACAGCCGTGTACCAGATCACAGGAAAGGAGAGCACAGCTCTGTACCAGATCACAGGAGAGGAGAGCACAGTTCTGTACCAGATCACAGGAGAGGAGAGCACAGCTGTGTAATGGATCACAGGAGAGGAGAGCACAGCTGTGTACCAGATCACACAAAGGAGAGCACAGCTCTATACCAGATCACAGGAGAGGAGAGCACAGCTCTGTACCAGATCACAGGAGAGGAGAGCACAGCTATGTACCAGATCACAGGAGAGGAGAACACAGCCGTGTACCAGATCACAGGAGAGGAGAGCACAGCTGTGTACCAGATCACAGGAGAGGAGAGCACAGCCGTGTACCAGATCACAGGAGAGGAGAGCACAGCCATGTACCAGATCACAGGAAAGGAGAGCACAGCTCTGTACCAGATCACAGGAGAGGAGAGCACAGTTCTGTACCAGATCACAGGAGAGGAGAGCACAGCTGTGTAATGGATCACAGGAGAGGAGAGCACAGCTGTGTACCAGATCACACAAGAGGAGAGCACAGCTGTGTACCAGATCACAGGAGAGGAGAGCACAGCTGTGTACCAGATCACAGGAGAGGAGAGCACAGCTGTGTACCGGATCACAGGAGAGGAGAGCACAACTGTGTACCAGATCACAGGAGAGGAGAGCACAGCTGTGTACCGGATCACAGGAGAGGAGAGCACAGCTGTGTAATGGATCACAGGAGAGGAGAGCACAGCTGTGTACCAGATCACACAAGAGGAGAGCACAGCTGTGTACCAGATCACAGGAGAGGAGAGCACAGCTCTATACCAGATCACAGGAGAGGAGAACACAGCCGTGTACCAGATCACACAAGAGGAGAGCACAGCTGTGTACCAGATCACAGGAGAGGAGAGCACAGCCGTGTACCAGATCACAGGAGAGGAGAGCACAGCCATGTACCAGATCACAGGAAAGGAGAGCACAGCTCTGTACCAGATCACAGGAGAGGAGAGCACAGCTGTGTAATGGATCACAGGAGAGGAGAGCACAGCTGTGTACCAGATCACACAAGAGGAGAGCACAGCTCTGTACCAGATCACAGGAGAGGAGAGCACAGCTCTGTACCAGATCACAGGAGAGGAGAGTGTCGCGGGCGGGGAAGAGGGTGTCAGCACACCGCGCTCACCCCTTCTGCTCGGGTCCGGCAGTTGCTCCTGGTGGCTCGAGCCGTGGGCCGGATCCCGGGGTGTCTCGAGCGACACTCCTCGCCCGTGAGTGAAAAGGGGGTGGTTGTTGGGTGTGGGGATTGTTATAGTTCGTGACGCCACCCACGGTTGTGGTGATTGCACCACCGCTGCTCAGTGTGGGGGTCCCGGGGATGGTGATGCGGAGCAGCCAGGTGTTGTGTTGCCCCTCCGTGGGTAGGGGTTGGTGATCCCGGGGCCCGGTGATGAGATGTGAAGTGTAGGGCCTGGAGGGCGCAGGGACGCGGGGGCAGCGCTGTGCCTTGCGGCACTATGGTACTCACTCAGCCTGAGACACGGACACAGTTTGTACGGTAAACCAACGGCTGGTAGGACGGTCCCACAGACGGCTGCACCTGCACTCCCGGTAGGTAATGGTGACGTTTCTCTTCCTTGCACCTATGTTGTCTGATGGTAGCGGTGGATTCCCTCCGGTTACCCGCTCCCCGACTGCAATCTGGGCCGGAGGAGCTCTACACTTTGCCCGCAGGCGCTGGCCCTGGGGAAACTTGTGCCTTGGCGGTGGCGGTGTCTCCCCGGTAATGGTCGGGCTGTTGCCGTCAATCGGGACTTGGTTGCTGGGGGATCTGCGTCCCCGTCACTGACGGATTTGGCAAATCTGGCGACTCCTAGCCTTGCCGGGGTCCGAGAGGCCCCTGCCCTGGTGCTGACTGTCCTTCGGAACACTGCTCCAGACCACCGGGCACACAGCCAACGGGGTCCTTCCAGGAACTTCCAAACGGTCCCCCTCCAAACAGTCACCGCCGTCGCTGACCTTGCTGTTCTAGCCCTACACACAGCTGGGCTCTCAGGCTTTGCACACTCTCTGCGCTGTCACCACTTCTTGCTTTCCTCCTTTACTCCTTTTCTTTCCTCCACTTTCACTTCTTGGTTGTTTACTCTAGCCCCTGCCTGGGCTACTCCTCACTCCTTCCACTTCCTCCTCCCTGACTAGACTGCCTGGTCTCTTCCTGCCTCCAGTGTTGTGAGCTCCTCGGTGGGCGGAGCCAACCGCCTGGCCCACCCCCTGGTGTGCATCATCAACCTCTGGAGGAAGGCAACAAGGATTTGTGGTTAGCAGGTGTGCCTACCTGGAGTGTGGGGTGTGGTGGTGTTGTGACCTGTGTCCCCTGGCTTGCCCAGGGCGACACATTCCCCCTTAGCAAAATGCAGACCGTCCGCGGGCTGCCGTCCTACACCGGTTTTATTTTTCTGTAAAAGGGGATAACAAGGTGTGAGGTAAATCCGGAGATATGACGATAAATCATGATATTCAAGTTATGTCAGGAAGCCCTCTCCTGGTGTCACCCCCCCTTTCCTTCACACAACTTGTTTAGCAACCCATCCCATGGCCATCTCCTGTGATATGGAAATTAGGTGATGTGGGAACAAAGGACACAGGATGACTCCCTGCCGTCACCCTGTAACAAGAGTTGTATCTCATTATAAGGCTCTGGAACTAGCCAGACAGAACGACTCCAGTAAAAAATGGTTCATATCTCGCAAGCCATATTTCCGATAAATACGGCAACCATAAAAATGGTGTTTTCGCATGCGGACGATGCTGGCACACCTTTTTTATGGGAGCGGGAGCTTGGGAAATACCCCAGGCGTGATATCAGCCAATGTGGAACTAGTAGACAAGTCATGAAACCTCTCATTCTGTAGCTAAATTCATAACTGTCACAATGAGAGCATTGGCGTCCGCCTACGACGCTCCCAGGCCAAGTTATGGCCATATTCCATGTTGTGGATTTTGTCCATAACTCCAGCCAGGGGTGGAGCAGTGCTCCCTCTGAGGTCACGAAGGTAGGAGGGGACCTGGATTTGCCCAGGTTGATAACCCTACTTCGGCCATTTTCCAGTGTTCTTTCGCTGGGGGTCACGTGCAGGAAACATCTGTGGGAGTTCCTGGAAACCTGGTCTACAGCGCCCCCCTGTGGCCAGACGCACAAGGTAACTGATTGAATTGCATACCTGTCTGTAAACCATGCTTTATCTGTAACTGTACTCTGACATATGTATATTCTGTAGATTCCCTATTGTATATATTGTAGTTTCTAGTGTGCTTTAGGCTGATTAAATTATATAATTAATCTTGGGCTGCTCTGTTATCTCGATCTTGAATCCCACGTCTGTGTGTTCGGCTAATAGTTACCGTGAAGCGGTTGGTGGCAGCGAGTTTGTGCCAAGGAGATTATTGTGGGGAGGCCAGTGAGATTCGGGGAGATTTTATATATTCCGCCCGCGGAGGTCGGGGGAATATATACCCTACTCTCACCGGGGACCCTTCAATAATCGGCATAAGTAGTATAGCGGCCTCCTTGCTTATCGTCGGGCAATTCCATAATTGGCCTGACTATAAGAGGGGCGCTAGAGAGCGCATCACGTGCTCTGTCTGTCGGTCGGGAGGTATAAAGGAGGGGTGACCCCCCCCACTTGTTACACCCCGATTGTGACGTACTGGTAGCCAGCGCGGGGGATTTCTGAGTGACCCCCCCGGTGGTTTGTGACATATTGGTGGCATAGCGGTGGGATCGAGATAATAGTGTGTGTGAGTGTGAGACCCATACTCCCAGACACTAAAGACTGCCTGCAGCAGCTGTGGCTGCTGGGGTCTTCAGACCAGCTCAACACTAGAGTGTCAGAGTGCAGATACTGTAAGGTGTGTGGAGGCATCAGGTGTCAGTTCTGTGTCAGTGACCAAAAGTCTGCAAGAATGGCTGATGGCACCAGGAGCAGAGCTATGCAACTGGCCAATGCTAAGGCAGGAGCCGAAGAGAGGGAGGACGGTGCTGTGGACAGTAATGAGGAGGTTGCCCACGAGTCCTCCAGGAGCTCGACGCCAGAGAACAGCTCTGCAGAGGACATTGCACAACCTGGCACTGCTGGACAAAATGAGGAGGAGCTCGCCCAAGGGTCCTCAACGAGCCAGATGCCAGCCCTCCGCTCTGCAATGGACAGTGAATCACCAGGCTCCGCAGCGGGCCGCAGATCACCACGTGCCATTCCACCGAGCCTGGGAGGCTCGGATAGCCTTCTTCAAATGGCTATGGCCCTTCTCCAGGCTGGAGACCAGGAGGGCTACAAGGAACTCCTGGCAGAGCGCAGGGCAGAGCGGCAGGCAGCGCGTGAAGAGCGCCAGGCAGAGCGTGAGGCTGCGGAGCGACGGCAACAGGCAGACCGTGACCACCAGCTGCAGCTAGCTCAGCTCCGGCCCTCATCAGCCACACGTGACCTTCAAGACACCAAACTTCCAAAGGTCCGTGTTGAGGACTTCCCAGTGCTGGAGAAGGATGGAGACTTGGACTCTTTCTTGACTGCTTTTGAACGGACTTGCTTGCAGCACCATCTGGACAAGGAGCAGTGGGCCAAATACCTGACCCCCCGTTTAAGGGGTAAGGCCCTGGATATCCTTGGGGACTTGCCTGCTGAGGCAGATCAGGGCTACGACACCATCAAGCGGGCCCTGATCCAACAGTACAACCTCACCCCAGAGTCCTACCGCAAGAAGTTCCGGAGCCTACAGAAGGGACCAAAGGACTCCTGGGCTGACCACAGGCGGGCACTTGCCCGAGCTGCCGACCACTGGACCCAAGGCCTGCAGCTTTCCACCGGACCGGAGATCCTGGACTTGTTCATCACGGAGCAACTCTTGTGGAACTGCCCTGAGGATCTCCGCCAGTTCATCCGAGACCAGAAGCCAAAGGGGTCCACGGCTACAGCTGCCCTGGCCGATGACTACACCAACAATCGTGCTCCTGAAGCCAGGAGAGCAGCCACCAGCAGCACCTGGAGAGGGGGTAAGATGAATTCTGCGACTGCCCCACCTGCCCCTAGACTGCAGGGGGTGTCCCCCTCAACTCCCCTCTCCAGGCCCGTGGCAGAACCAAGACGGTGCCACCAGTGCAACCTACCTGGACACTTCAAGGCCATGTGCCCTCAGCGTCCCAAGGCCCCGGCTCCGTCCCCGTCCCAAGGGCCGCCCAAGGTGTATTGTGTGGGTGGGGGTGGTGGTAGGTCCCTGGACAGCTTCCAACCTGTCACCGTCGGCCGGTCTGTGACCATAGGACTGCGAGACAGCGCCTCGGAGGTGACTCTGGTGCGGCCTGAGATGGTGTCCCCCCAAGACTTGATCCCTGGGAAAACCCTCGCTGTCTCCGGGATTGGAGGCATTGACCCGGCGCTGCCTGTTGCTGACATTTATGTGGACTGGGGCGCAGGGCGAGGGGTGAGGGAGGTGGGGGTAACTGATCGGATCCCCGCAAACGTGCTACTTGGGACAGATTTGGGGCAGATAACCTCCCAGTTTGGGCCCCAACCAAGGGCTGAACCTTCAGCCAGTACTGACATGCCTCCGGACAATGTTAATGTGTTATCTATGAATGATGTAAGGGAGGAGGGAGTGAACTTTGATATTTCTGCTTGCATAGACACCATAGACACACACACAGCTGCAGCTGTGACAGGGGAGGGGGTCAGAGAAAGGTGTGACAATGCCTCTACAAGTAATCAGCCTGTGAGCTGGGATCTGTTGCCCTCTGCAGGGATAAGCAGAGAGCAGGGTGCTGCAGGGGGAGGACCAGTGTGTGGGGTGGGGGCTACCACAGCAAATGTGGGGTCCCCAGAGATTTCACAGCGGGGTTCTGTTGCTGCAGGAGGGGAACAGGCAGGTGAGATTGGGGCCGGTCCCGGAGCGGAAGTGCTCCCAGGTAAGATCTCGGTGCATGGTTCCCCCACAACCGGGGTGTCAGGAAGCCAGGTAGGTCTGCCTGAACCGGCGACTTGGTCAGGAACGGAGGAGGAGCAGGCACGACCCACGGTCGCAGCGGCTGTGGCCGCTGTCACCCGCAGTGGGAGTGCTGGAAGCCAAGGGGCCTCCCGGAGGTCCGATAGCTCTTCCCCTTCTGACCAAGTGGCAGCCGAGTCAGGTGGAGGCCAGGACACAGGTCCCGGGGTACTGACCGAAGATGTGACAGTCTCGTCGATTCTGGCCACATCTAGTCAGGGGTTTCAGGCAGCGTTAGAAGCTGACGACAGCCTGAAAGCTCTTAAGGAGCAGGCGGCCCAGCCTCCCTCGGACTCGGACCCGGAGCGAGTGGTCTGGGACCAAGGACGGCTGTACCGGGCCACGGTCCAGCAGGGTTCACCGGAGGCGTGGCCCAGGGACCGACAGTTGGTGGTACCCTATCCGTTCCGGACGGAGTTGTTGCGGATCGCACATGAGATTCCGATGGCCGGACACCTAGGGATCGCTAAGACCAAGGCCAGGTTAAACCAGCATTTCTACTGGCCAAAAATGGGGGCCGATGTGGCTGCCTACTGCCGTTCGTGTGAAACCTGTCAGAGAGTGGGGAAGGCGGGGCCACACCCCAAAGCCCCACTAGTATCTCTGCCAATCATCGATGAGCCTTTCAGGAGGGTGGCTGTGGATCTGGTCGGCCCGCTGGCCATCCCCAGCAGCTCCGGGAAACGCTTCATACTGACGGTAGTGGACTATGCCACCCGGTACCCAGAAGCAGTGGCCTTGTCGTCCATTCGGGCTGACAAGGTGGCCACCGCATTGCTGGAGATTTTCTCCCGAGTGGGTTTTCCCCAGGAAATGCTCACTGACCGGGGGACCCAATTCATGTCCCAGCTGATGGAGGCCCTCTGTAAGCAGGTCCAGGTGCGACATCTGGTGGCCAGCCCGTACCATCCACAGACTAATGGCCTGTGCGAGCGGTTCAATGGCACCTTAAAGCAGATGCTTAAGATGTTGGTCGACTCCCATGGGCGTGACTGGGAGCGGTATCTCCCACACCTGTTATTTGCTTACCGGGAGGTTCCACAGGCCTCAACAGGATTCTCACCGTTTGAGCTCCTGTACGGGCGACGTGTGCGGGGCCCCCTGGCTCTGGTGAAAGAGGCTTGGGAAGGGGATTTGGCCACCCCTGGAGTGTCGGTTATCGAGTATGTCATGCGCTTCCGGGACAAAATGCAGGCCTTGACGCAACTGGTACACGACAATATGGCTCAAGCCCAGGCCGATCAGAAGCGTTGGTACGACCAGAACGCTTGTGAGAGGACCTACCAAGTGGGTCAAAAGGTGTGGGTACTGGTCCCCGTACCACAGGACAAGCTTCAGGCAGCCTGGGAAGGCCCATACCTCGTGTACCAGCAGCTCAACCCTGTGACGTACCTGGTCACCCTGGACCCTGCCCGTGGAAGGCGGAAGCCCTTCCATGTGAACATGATGAAGGCACATCATGAGCGGGAGGCATGTGCGCTCCCCGTGTGCAACCTGCCCGAGGAGGGAGAAGCGGAAACCCTCTTGGATATGCTAGCCCAGGTTAGGGCAGGCGGATCCATTGAGGATGTGGAGGTTGGCCACCAGCTCTTGGAGGACCAACGGTCCCAGCTGTGGGCCACCCTACACCCCTTCCGGGGGTTGTTTACCAACCAGCCCGGAAGGACTGACTTGGCTGTCCATCACGTGGACACTGGGGATCATCCCCCGATCCGGCGTTCAGCATATCGGGTCTCCCTGGAGGTGCAGCAACACATGCGCCAGGAGATTGACGAGATGCTGAAGCTGGGGGTGATCCAGGCATCCAACAGCGCTTGGGCCTCGCCTGTAGTCCTCGTCCCTAAGAAGGACCGAACCACTCGGTTCTGCGTGGACTACAGGGGGCTCAATGCTGTCACGGTCGCCGATGCGTACCCAATGCCACGCATCGATGACCTGCTCGATCAGTTGGCCGGGGCTCAGTACCTGACCATCATGGACCTGAGCCGGGGATATTGGCAGATCCCCCTGACTCGCAAGGCCAGGGAACGCTCTGCCTTTATTACCCCATTTGGACTGTACGAGTCCACGGTGATGCCATTCGGGATGAGGAATGCCCCTGCCACTTTCCAGCGGATGGTCAACACCCTGCTCAAGGGACTTGAAGGGTACGCGGCCGCGTACCTGGATGACATTGCCGTCTTCAGTCCCACCTGGGAAGATCACCTAGAGCATCTAGCACAGGTGCTCAGGCGGGTCCACCGGGCAGGTTTGACCATCAAGCCGGGCAAGTGTCAGCTGGCCATGAGCGAGGTCCAGTACCTCGGTCACCGGGTAGGCGGGGGAACACTGAAGCCCGAGCCTGAGAAAGTGGAGGCCATCGCATCCTGGCCCACCCCCAGGACCAAGAAGCAGGTGATGTCCTTCTTGGGTTGGGGACCGCTGGGTACTATAGGAGGTTTGTTCCATGCTATAGTAGCCTGGCAAAGCCCTTGACGGACCTCACCAAGAAGAAGCTGCCCTCTGCAGTCGATTGGACAATGGACTGCGAGACAGCCTTCCGGGCCCTAAAGGACGCCCTGTCCAGCCCGCCCGTGCTACAGGCAGCCGACTTCACGCGGCCGTTTGTAGTACAGACCGACGCCAGTGACTTCGGCCTCGGTGCGGTGCTCAGCCAGGTGGACTCTGCGAGCCAAGAGCACCCAGTCTTGTACCTGAGCAGGAAGCTGTTACCGAGGGAAGTGGCCTATTCCACAATGGAGAAGGAGTGCCTGGCCATAGTGTGGGCCCTGCAGCGTCTGCAACCCTATCTATACGGGCGCCACTTCATCGTGGAGACGGACCACAACCCCCTCAGCTGGTTGCACACCGTCTCTGGGACGAATGGGCGACTGTTGCGATGGAGCCTTGCGCTCCAGCAATACAACTTCACCATTCGCCACAAAAGGGGCCGTGACCACGGTAACGCAGACGGGCTGTCCCGACAAGGAGAGGTCGCGGACGGGCGCACGGGGGAACACCGGAGTGTGCTGCCCCCTAGCGCCCTCAAAAGGGGGGAGGTGTGAGGTAAATCCGGAGATATGACGATAAATCATGATATTCAAGTTATGTCAGGAAGCCCTCTCCTGGTGTCACCCCCCCTTTCCTTCACACAACTTGTTTAGCAACCCATCCCATGGCCATCTCCTGTGATATGGAAATTAGGTGATGTGGGAACAAAGGACACAGGATGACTCCCTGCCGTCACCCTGTAACAAGAGTTGTATCTCATTATAAGGCTCTGGAACTAGCCAGACAGAACGACTCCAGTAAAAAATGGTTCATATCTCGCAAGCCATATTTCCGATAAATACGGCAACCATAAAAATGGTGTTTTCGCATGCGGACGATGCTGGCACACCTTTTTTATGGGAGCGGGAGCTTGGGAAATACCCCAGGCGTGATATCAGCCAATGTGGAACTAGTAGACAAGTCATGAAACCTCTCATTCTGTAGCTAAATTCATAACTGTCACAATGAGAGCATTGGCGTCCGCCTACGACGCTCCCAGGCCAAGTTATGGCCATATTCCATGTTGTGGATTGTCCATAACTCCAGCCAGGGGTGGAGCAGTGCTCCCTCTGAGGTCACGAAGGTAGGAGGGGACCTGGATTTGCCCAGGTTGATAACCCTACTTCGGCCATTTTCCAGTGTTCTTTCGCTGGGGGTCACGTGCAGGAAACATCTGTGGGAGTTCCTGGAAACCTGGTCTACAGCGCCCCCCTGTGGCCAGACGCACAAGGTAACTGATTGAATTGCATACCTGTCTGTAAACCATGCTTTATCTGTAACTGTACTCTGACATATGTATATTCTGTAGATTCCCTATTGTATATATTGTAGTTTCTAGTGTGCTTTAGGCTGATTAAATTATATAATTAATCTTGGGCTGTTCTGTTATCTCGATCTTGAATCCCACGTCTGTGTGTTCGGCTAATAGTTACCGTGAAGCGGTTGGTGGCAGCGAGTTTGTGCCAAGGATTATTGTGGGGAGGCCAGTGAGATTCGGGGAGATTTTATATATTCCGCCCGCGGAGGTCGGGGGAATATATACCCTACTCTCACCGGGGACCCTTCAATAATCGGCATAAGTAGTATAGCGGCCTCCTTGCTTATCGTCGGGCAATTCCATAATTGGCCTGACTATAAGAGGGGCGCTAGAGAGCGCATCACGTGCTCTGTCTGTCGGTCGGGAGGTATAAAGGAGGGGTGACCCCCCCCACTTGTTACACCCCGATTGTGACGTACTGGTAGCCAGCGCGGGGGATTTCTGAGTGACCCCCCCGGTGGTTTGTGACACAAGGGTTAATCAAACATCAATAACATTTTTAATCAAAAACTCTTCCCAAACGGGAGGCACATTTACTTAAACGATGGAACGGTATACGGTCACGGTTTCCGCTCTCTCCCACCCAAGCAACCTGGCCCTGATGCTGCCCCTAAAACCCAGGCAGCACCCCTTGACCCACAGTCCAGCACAAGTTACCCGAGCGGGATCTGTCCTTGCCCTCCAGAGGGTGGCCACCGGTTCCTTTGGTGGCTGGGCCCTGGCCTGCTCTGCTCAGGGCCCTCCCTCCAACCTGCCTCTCCGGAGGCGGTATTGCGGAAACGGTAACGGTACCCAACATATTTACAAGCCACTTAACGTTTGTGGTTGCCCTGCAGAGTTCACGGGCTTGTCCATGGATAGTTCCCATGCAAATAAACTTAAACGGTCCCCACGGGGACAACGGTGCCGGCTCCAGCCGGTGGCAAATCACAAACAAATCTGGTGAAGTACTCGGTCATTTTCATTTTTCATCATTTCAAACTTTCAACTTTTTCAAACAAACAGCAAACTTCTGGTGGTCCCCACGGGGACGGTGCAACGGGCATCCGCTGCCCTACTCCGGTCCGTCTGCGGCTTCTTCCGAGGGAGGGGGTGCAGAGCTCACCTTGCTCTCCGGGCTGCCCCTCAGCTTCACATCCAGGGCAAACCACCCCCTCTCTCCGCAGTGCCGAGTATACCGCACCATGTCTCCCGGTATCAAATTGCGGCCAGGATGCTCTTCGGGCAGGTGAGCATGTACATCCCGCCGGGCTACAAACACCTCGGCCTCCAGGCCCGGTTCGTATATGAACCCGTAGCCCCGGCGGATATCGAATCGCCTCACCTGCCCCTCGTAGAACGGGCCCCGGACACGGAAGGTCGCTTGCCGCAGGTTTTCCTTCTCCCTTATGGCTCGGGCCACCAGCTCGGCTTTCCTTCGCTCCCTCTCCGCGATCTCCAGGCCCAGCTTGGTCGGCTCCCTGTCCCAGTATGGCTCCGGCGCACGGGTTGAGCCCCGCGGGACATCCAGCACGTTACCCACTGTCAGGAAGGTGGGTAGCGTATCCCGCGGTGTCATGGCCTTGGGCGCTGCCTTGCAGCGACAACCCGGCGCCACCTCAGCCGAGGTGTGGGGGATGGGCACAGGGGCTTTCCGCAGTTGGGCCCTCGGCTCGGAGCGGGTCATCGGCTCCGGCTCGGGAAGCTGCTCGGGGACTGTCTCTGGCACAATCTTTGGGGCCTTCCAAGGCAATGCCTCCGGTGTGCTACGGGCTCCGGCTACAGGTCGGTCCGCTGGGGCGGACGGGCTGGGTATCGCTACCGGTTGCGGTGGTAGCGGGCCTAGTGGCGGGGTCACGGCCTCCGAGACGGGTGGCGAGGGAGGCAACGGGGGGAGAGGGCTTGGACCGGGTCCCTCAGCCGCAGCGACCGGTCCCTCCGGGACATAGGGGCGTGGGTCACTCACCCTCCCTTCCTCCGCTTCCTCCTCGCGTCTCCGCACGGCTGCCAAAACGTCCGCCATGTCGGTCTCCCACTCCTCCAGGAGGAGCTGCATTTTGACCTGCAGCCTCAGATGGAGCTGCGCGGTCCGGATCTCCACCCACGCTGCGGTTCCCGGCGCGGGGGCCACGGTGTTTCGGGACGGCATCCACATGGTGTCTTTGCTGTTTGCTTCCAGGAACGGTTTTCTGGCAAGGTCCTGGCGTCCTTGCTTTTATAGCGGCGACTACATGCCGCCAGCCGCCATCGCGTCCCCCTTAGCTCTTTTCGGCCCCTCCTCTCTCGGGGCGGGGTTTTGGCCTTCGCGCTTCTACTGCTCGAGAAGACGCTCGAGCGGGAACTTTTCGCGCCAAAGATGGCAGCTTCTGAAATTTTTCTGCTGGATGCCTCCGGCGGTAACAAGGCGCACCTCTACCTGACGGCAGAGCGGTAAGATCCTGTTCGTGACGCCAAGTTGTCGCGGGCGGGGAGGAGGGTGTCAGCACACCGCGCTCACCCCTTCTGCTCGGGTCCGGCAGTTGCTCCTGGTGGCTCGAGCCGTGGGCCGGATCCCGGGGTGTCTCGAGCGACACTCTTTGCCCGTGAGTGAAAGGGGGTGTTTGTTGGGTGTGGGGATTGTTATAGTTCGTGACGCCACCCACGGTTGTGGTGATTGCACCACCGCTGCTCAGTGTGGGGGTCCCGGGGATGGTGATGCGGAGCAGCCAGGTGTTGTGTTGCCCCTCCGTGGGTAGGGGTTGGTGATCCCGGGGCCCGGTGATGAGATGTGAAGTGTAGGGCCTGGAGGGCGCAGGGACGCGGGGACAGCGCTGTGCCTTGCGGCACTATGGTACTCACTCAGCCTGACACACGGACACAGTTTGTACGGTAAACCAACGGCTGGTAGGACGGTCCCACAGACGGCTGCACCTGCACTCCCGGTAGGTAACGGTGACGTTTCTCTTCCTTGCACCTGTGTTGTCTGATGGTAGCGGTGGATTCCCTCCGGTTACCCGCTCCCCGACTGCAATCTGGGCCGGAGGAGCTCTACACTTTGCCCGCAGGCGCTGGCCCTGGGGAAACTTGTGCCTTGGCGGTGGCGGTGTCTCCCCAGTAATGGTCGGGCTGTTGCCGTCAATCGGGACTTGGTTGCTGGGGGATCTGCGTCCCCGTCACTGACGGATTTGGCAAATCTGGCGACTCCTAGCCTTGCCGGGGTCCGAGAGGCTCCTGCCCTGGTGCTGACTGTCCTTCGGAACACTGCTCCAGACCACCGGGCACACAGCCAACGGGGTCCTTCCAGGAACTTCCAAACGGTCCCCCTCCAAACAGTCACCGCCGTCGCTGACCTTGCTGTTCTAGCCCTACACACAGCTGGGCTCTCAGGCTTTGCACACTCTCTGCGCTGTCACCACTTCTTGCTTTCCTCCTTTACTCCTTTTCTTTCCTCCACTTTCACTTCTTGGTTGTTTACTCTAGCCCCTGCCTGGGCTACTCCTCACTCCTTCCACTTCCTCCTCCCTGACTAGACTGCCTGGTCTCTTCCTGCCTCCAGTGTTGTGAGCTCCTCGGTGGGCGGAGCCAACCGCCTGGCCCACCCCCTGGTGTGCATCATCAACCTCTGGAGGAAGGCAACAAGGATTTCTGGTTAGCAGGTGTGCCTACCTGGAGTGTGGGGTGTGGTGGTGTTGTGACCTGTGTCCCCTGGCTTGCCCAGGGCGACACAAGAGCACAGCTATGTACCAGATCACATGAGAGGAGAGCACAGCTGTGTAGCAGATCACAGGAGAGGAGAGCACAGCTCTGTACCAGATCACAGGAGAGGAGAGCACAGCTCTGTACCGGATCACAGGAGAGGAGAGCACAGCTGTGTACCAGATCACAGGAGAGGAGAGCACAGCCCTGTACCAGATCACAGGAAAGGAGAGCACAGCCCTGTACCGGATCACAGGAGAGGAAAGCACAGCTGTGTACCAGATCACAGGAGAGGAGAGCACAGCCCTGTACCGGATCACAGGAGAGGAGAGCACAGCTGTGTACCAGATCACAGGAGAGGAAAGCACAGCCCTGTACCGGATCACAGGAGAGGAGAGCACAGCCGTGTATTGGATCACAGGAGAGGAGAGCACAGCCCTGTACCGGATCACAGGAGAGGAGAGCACAGACATTTGCATGGACTCCTCCTCTGCTGGTGCAATGGTCATTCTTGTAGTTTTGGACGGGTCTTCTATTTTATCTCCTTATGGTCGTTACCCAATGCTAATGCTTTATCTGAGGTTTGTAGTGAGATGTTCGGGCTCCATGGCGTCCCCTCTAATATTGTCTGTGATAGGGGAATTCAATCTATTGCCACATTTTGGAGGCTTTCTGCTCTCGGTTCGGGGTTAAACTGTCTCATTCGTCGTGGTTCCACCATCAGCAGCATTTGTGTGGCGTGGCTTCTCAGTGTACATGTGCGGCTGACTGTAGACGTGTCCGGACCTGAGTGCGGCTGACTGTAGACGTGTCCGGACCTGAGTGCGGCTGACTGTAGACGTGTCCGGACCTGAGTGCGGCTGACTGCAGACGTGTCCGGACCTGAGTGCGGCTGACTGCAGACGTGTCCGGACCTGAGTGCGGCTGACTGTAGACGTGTCCGGACCTGAGTGCGGCTGACTGTAGATGTGTCCGGACCTGAGTGCGGCTGACTGTAGACGTGTCCGGACCTGAGTGCGGCTGACTGTAGACGTGTCCGGGCCTGAGTGCGGCTGACTGTAGACGTGTCCGGACCTGAGTGCGGCTGACTGTAGACGTGTCCGGACCTGAGTGCGGCTGACTGTAGACGTGTCCGGACCTGAGTGCGGCTGACTGTAGACGTGTCCGGACCTGAGTGCGGCTGACTGTAGACGTGTCCGGGCCTGAGTGCGGCTGACTGTAGACGTGTCCGGGCCTGAGTGCGGCTGACTGTAGACGTGTCCGGACCTGAGTGCGGCTGACTGTAGACGTGTCCGGACCTGAGTGCGGCTGACTGTAGACGTGTCCGGACCTGAGTGCGGCTGACTGCAGACATGTCCGGGCCTGAGTGTGGCTGACTGTAGACGTGTCCGGACCTGAGTGCGGCTGACTGTAGACGTGTCCGGTCCGGACCTGAGTGTGGCTGACTGTAGACGTGTCCGGGCCTGAGTGCGGCTGACTGTAGACGTGTCCGGACCTGAGTGCGGCTGACTGTAGACGTGTCCGCTCCGGACCTGAGTGCGGCTGACTGTAGACGTGTCCGGACCTGAGTGCGGCTGACTGTAGACGTGTCCGGACCTGAGTGCGGCTGACTGCAGACGTGTCCGGGCCTGAGTGCGGCTGACTGTAGACGTGTCCGGACCTGAGTGCGGCTGACTGTAGACGTGTCCGGACCTGAGTGCGGCTGACTGTAGACGTGTCCGGACCTGAGTGCGGCTGACTGTAGACGTGTCCGGACCTGAGTGCGGCTGACTGTAGACGTGTCCGGACCTGAGTGCGGCTGACTGTAGACGTGTCCGGGCCTGAGTGCGGCTGACTGTAGACGTGTCCGGGCCTGAGTGCGGCTGACTGTAGACGTGTCCGGACCTGAGTGCGGCTGACTGTAGACGTGTCCGGACCTGAGTGCGGCTGACTGTAGACGTGTCCGGACCTGAGTGCGGCTGACTGCAGACGTGTCCGGGCCTGAGTGTGGCTGACTGTAGACGTGTCCGGACCTGAGTGCGGCTGACTGTAGACGTGTCCGGTCCGGACCTGAGTGTGGCTGACTGTAGACGTGTCCGGGCCTGAGTGCGGCTGACTGTAGACGTGTCCGGACCTGAGTGCGGCTGACTGTAGACGTGTCCGGACCTGAGTGCGGCTGACTGTAGACGTGTCCGCTCCGGACCTGAGTGTGGCTGACTGTAGACGTGTCCGGGCCTGAGTGTGGCTTATCTACCAGAAACACTACGCTTAAGATATCTTCACTGAAGCTAGGACCTCGGTTGTTCATTCTCATTTTATTCGCACTATTTTGTCCATTGGCGGGGTTATGGTCCTGAGGAGAGGACTTGGCTGCCAGCCTCTGATATCTATGCTGAGCGCCTGGTTCGGACTTTTCATCATCTCCATCCAGAAAAACTGCGTCCTGAGGGTCCAGGGGGCCCTCATAGAGGGAGGGGTACTGTCACACAGAGGTTTTTACAAACGTCGCCGACAGTCATGGCGGCATCGGGTTCTGTTCAGACTACAGATTCTGGCACTCCACTTGATAACTTCTCTGATGTCTGTAATCAGTGCAGGCAGACTCGAGCGTAGACCAAAAGATTTGAAGTTTATAGGCAGACTAGCAAGAGTTAATCTCTGCTGGTCTGCTTGTTAGTCTCCTTTGATCACATGTTGTGGGTGAGCCAATCACATCTACTCCCCTCCTATATATATATGCTGGCTAGATCCTTCCTTTTATGCCAGCTATTGTTTACCTAAGCTGGTTTGGTGAGGTGTTGTGATCCAGATTGACTGGTAGTTGCAGTACTTGTTGCGCTGTGTGTGGTTGTGGACTTTACCTTTGTTAACTTTTTGTTGCTGCTTTCCTGCTCTTGCTTTTCTCCTGAATCTCTTATTGTTTGTTCCTGTGAATTTGCAGTGTGCCAGAGTTTTGCTTTTCCCCTGTCTGTCTGTGTTTCCATCCCAATCCTGCCCCATCCTTCCCTGGTGGGAGGGGGGGAAACAGATTAGTTCTGGTCAGGAGCATAACCAGGCATCAGACTCAGGCATCTCCACCATTAGAAGTAACCATGAGGTTAGGTATAGCCAAGGGACACCTAACGTGAGGGACAGCATAGGAGCCCTTGTCCCTCGCTTTCCTACAGTCACAATCAAGGCTATTGCCAATGGCTAACATGGCTATGGCATTACCATGATTGGCAGTCAATCCCCGCAGGTTTAGTAGCTGAAAAACATCCGTGGAACATGCAAGGCGTGGACTTGAGCACCTGTGAAACTCGAGTCCTGAGCACGCTCGTCCATCACTGATATTGCGTCTGGTGCTACTTGTGCCGTGGTTCAGCCGTGGCCCCTGAGTCGGATCCGCCAGGACGAGGGAACCAGTGAAAAGTCCATTTACTGTCCTCTTCTCTCCTCCGTGTGTCTTTTGTTGACGCCACTTACCAGAACGGAGCGCAGCGGCGGCGGTGCCCCCGGCCGTCTCCTCGCTCTGCGCTGCGTACCTTCAGAAAAGATCGTTACAGACTGCTCCGGCGCTCGCTTCACCGGTCGGGGGTTTTATTGTTATGGCGGATCAATATAAATGTATAGATAGAATCGTATAATCCGCACATTACAGAATCCTACTTATTATCGGTGAGGACAGCCGCGGGGACGATGAGCGGGGTATAAATCTGCGGGGAGCCGCCGTGCTCCATTACCCGGGGGCCGCAGAGACGTGTGAATACATTACTGGGAATGAAGCGCAATTTGCGGCTGAAGATGATAAATCGAGGACTGGGAATGACCTATTTGCATTGGGTTATGTAAATTGCGCCACTTTAAGCCTAAAACTTAATTGTGGGCGATCTCTGTGGTCCTTTTATACAGATTATGTGCCGTCTGTGCACCGCGCTATCTCTGCAGCCCAGGCCGCCGCCGCCGCCGCCGCGCACTGACTCACGCTCGCCTGCCAACCTGCTGCGCGGTTTAATAAAGGCGGCTGAGAAATGCTCGCGGCTCCGACAACGGCCTGGAAGTGTAAGAAATGGATTTAAAATGTCTCTTGAAAAAGCCATTATCAACAATGAAAGTAATCTGATCCTTCTATGAATCCGTGCGTCCGGCCCCAGAACAAATCTGTCACATCAGTCAGGAGGGCGCGCAGACATAGAAATGAATTATATATTGTGCTCACCACCGAGCAAGAGCAAATTGTACAGATCAATCCCCAGAAGGAAATCATAACGGACAGATAAGAAGATGATGGGATACAAAGTTCTGCTAAGGTTAAGACTGAGGCAGATAGTGCAGGAAAATCAGGACCCCCCGAACAGCCCCCCCTGGACCACCACCGAGCAGACCGAGAAGACGATAAGAAAGGACCCAGAGGAGTCAGTGACGGAAGGAACGACAATCACACGAGAAAAACTGACCACGTACCGGCGTCTATAGAGAGGCGACCGACCGGTCCCAGATCTGGAGAAACGCCCGGAGCCAAGAGATCACCAGATCCTGGGCCAGTATAGAGACAAGCAGAACTACAAAACCAGGGAGGACAGACTGTGTCCACATTGTGATCAGTGATCTCCTGCTACACTGCACCAAATACTCAGCAGTGAGGGACACTCACTGCAGAAGACGCTCCCATCTGTTCACAGACTTCCATGGAGAATGAGGAGAAACTGCACATTCAGCTGGATAAAAATATAAAAACACATGAACTTCTAAAGATGTGTCCCTAGATGTGCCCCTCAACATGTGCCACTTTAGGTGTGCCCCTAGCTGTGACCCTACATGTGTCCTCCCTAGCTGTGCCTCTATCTGTGCCCCTAGCTGTGTCTCTAGATGTGTCTCTAGCTGTGCCTCTAGGTGTGCTCCTAGCTGTGTCCCTAGCTGTGCCTCTATCTGTGCCCCTAGCTGTGTCTCTAGCTGTGCTCCTAGCTGTGTCTCTAGATGTGCCTCTATCTGTGCCCCTAGCTGTGCCTCTATCTGTGCCCCTAGCTGTGTCTCTAGCTGTGTCTCTAGGTGTGCTCCTAGCTGTGTCTCTAGATGTGCACCTAGCTGTGTCCCTAGCTGTGTCTCTAGCTGTGCCTCTATCTGTGCCCCTAGCTGTGTCTCTAGCTGTGTCCCTAGCTGTGTCTCTAGCTGTGCCCCTAGATGTGCACCTAGCTGTGTCTCTAGCTGTGCCTCTATCTGTGCCCCTAGCTGTGTCTCTAGCTGTGCTCCTAGCTGTGTCTCTAGATGTGTCTCTAGCTGTGTCTCTAGCTGTGCTCCTAGCTGTGTCTCTAGATGTGCCTCTAGGTGTGCTCCTAGCTATGTCCCTAGCTGTGTCTCTAGCTGTGCTCCTAGCTGTGTCTCTAGATGTGTCTCTAGCTGTGTCTCTAGCTGTGCTCCTAGCTGTGTCTCTAGCTGTGCCTCTAGGTGTGCTCCTAGCTATGTCCCTAGCTGTGTCTCTAGCTGTGCCTCTATCTGTGCCCCTAGCTGTGTCCCTAGCTGTGTCTCTAGCTGTGCCCCTAGTTGTGCCCCTAGTTGTGCCTCTAGCTGTGTCTCTAGCTGTGCCCCTAGCTGTGTCTCTAGATGTTCCCCTAGATGTGCCCCTAGCTGTGCCCCTAGCTGTGCCCCTAGCTGTGCCCCTAGCTGTGTCTCTAGATGTTCCCCTAGATGTGTATCTAGCTGTGCCCCTAGCTGTGTCTCTAGCTGTGTCTCTAGCTGTGTCTCTAGCTGTGCCCCTAGCTGTGTCTCTAGCTGTGCCCCTAGCTGTGCCCCTAGCTGTGCCCCTAGCTGTGTCCCTAGCTGTGTCTCTAGCTGTGTCTCTAGCTGTGCCCCTAGATGTGCCCCTAGCTGTGCCCCTAGCTGTGTCTCTAGATGTGCCTCTAGGTGTGCCCCTAGCTGTGTCCCTAGGTGTGCCCCACCCTCATCTCCACAGTGTCTATCCCCAAATTCCCTACTTTTCATTTACTTTGGCAATACTAATGTGTATTTGCTCCTGCCAGGAAAGATTCTTTGAATTTCAATTGAATTAAAATTTAGATAATAAATAGATAATGATAGAGGGATAGAAGGAAAGATAATGATGGATAGATAGATGGAGGGAGGGAGGGATGCATGGATGGATGGATGGATGGGCGGGCAGGTGGATGGATGGATGGGTGGGCAGATGGATGGATGGTTGGGCGGGCAGGTGGATGGATGGATGGATGGATAGGCAGGTGGATGGATGGATGGGCGGGCAGGTGGATGGATGGATGGATGGGCAGGTGGATGGATGGATGGATGAGCGGGCAGGTGGATGGATGGATGGGCGGGCAGGTGGATGGATGGATGGATGGATGGGCGGGCAGATGGATAGATGGGTGGGACGGGCAGGTGGATGGATAGGCAGGTGGATGGATGGATGGGCAGGTGGATGGATGGATGGATGGGCAGGTGGATGGATGGATGGATGGATGGGCAGGTGGATGGATGGATGGGCGGGCAGATGGATGGATGGATGGGCAGGCAGATGGATGGATGGATGGGCGGGCAGGTGGATGGATGGATGGGCAGGCGGATGGATGGATGGGCGGGCGGATGGATGGATGGGCGGGCGGATGGATGGATGGGCGGGCAGATGGATGGATGGATGGATGGGCGGGCAGGTGGATGGATGGATGGATAGGCAGGTGGATGGATGGATGGGCGGGCAGGTGGATGGATGGATGGATGGATGGGTGGGCAGGTGGATGGATGGATGGATAGGCAGGTGGATGGATGGATGGATAGGCAGGTAGGTGGATGGATGGATAGGCAGGTGGATGGATGGATGGATGGATGGATGGGTGGGCAGGTGGATGGATGGATGGATAGGCAGGTGGATGGATGGATGGATAGGCAGGTGGATGGATGGATGGATAGGCAGGTGGATGGATAGGCAGGTGGATGGATGGATGGATAGGCAGGTGGATGGATGGATGGATGGATAGGCAGGTGGATGGATGGATAGGCAGGTGGATGGATGGATGGATAGGCAGGTGGATGGATGGATGGATGGATAGGCAGGTGGATGGATGGATGGGTGGGCAGGTGGATGGATGGATGGATAGGCAGGTGGATGGATGGATAGGCAGGTGGATGGATGGATAGGCAGGTGGATGGATGGATGGATAGGCAGGTGGATGGATGGATGGATGGATGGATAGGCAGGTGGATGGATGGATGGATGGATGGGTGGGCAGGTGGATGGATGGATGGATAGGCAGGTGGATGGATGGATGGATAGGCAGGTGGATGGATGGATGGATGGATGGATGGATGGATAGGCAGGTGGATGGATGGATGGATGGATGGGTGGGCAGGTGGATGGATGGATGGATAGGCAGGTGGATGGATGGATGGATGGATGGGCGGGCAGGTGGATGGATGGATGGATAGGCAGGTGGATGGATGGATGGATAGGCAGGTGGATGGATGGATAGGCAGGTGGATGGATGGATGGATAGGCAGGTGGATGGATGGATGGATAGGCAGGTGGATGGATGGATGGATGGATGGATGGATAGGCAGGTGGATGGATGGATGGATGGATGGGTGGGCAGGTGGATGGATGGATGGATGGATAGGCAGGTGGATGGATGGATGGATAGGCAGGTGGATGGATGGATGGATAGGCAGGTGGATGGATGGATGGGTGGGCAGGTGGATGGATGGATGGATAGGCAGGTGGATGGATGGATGGATGGATGGGCGGGCAGGTGGATGGATGGATGGATAGGCAGGTGGATGGATGGATGGATAGGCAGGTGGATGGATGGATAGGCAGGTGGATGGATGGATGGATGGATGGATGGATGGATGGATAGGCAGGTGGATGGATGGATGGATAGGCAGGTGGATGGATGGATGGATAGGCAGGTGGATGGATGGATGGATAGGCAGGTGGATGGATGGGCGGGCAGATGGATGGATGGATGGGCGGGCAGGTGGATGGATGGATAGGCAGGTGGATGGATTTCCTGCCTGTGTTTTGGGATCGGCCGCTGCTCTTCGTGACTCTTATTTTGACACTAGTAGGAATCGCTCAGGACAAGTGGATATAAAGTCCATCTGTTCTCTCATCGCCTCAAGGCTAGACTCATGGGCGTGAAGCGGCGCTCGGTCGGGATATATGTTCTCCACTGACCTTGTCCAGTCGCTCGGTGTGTCAGCACTATGTGCCACATTCTGCAGCTTCCTGCTGTTACACTGAAGCTACTTCTCCATATCCCAATTTGAGTTTTTCTTTTCTCCCTTTTAATAAAAAACTAAACTTTGTTGCAATATAAAGTATTACAACTATAGAGGGCAACAACAATAGAGCGTAAGCACTATAAAGAGTAACTGCTGTAGAGGGCAACAACTATAGAGGGCAACAACTATAGAGGGCAACAACAATAGAGCGTAACCACTATAGAGAGTAACTGCTGTAGAGGGGAACAACAATAGAGCGTAAGCACTATAGAGAGTAACTGCTGTAGAGGGGAACAACAATAGAGCGTAAGCACTATAGAGAGTAACTGCTGTAGAGGGGAACAACAATAGAGCGTAAGCACTATAAAGAGTAACTGCTGTAGAGGAGAACAACAATAGAGGGCAACAGTTATAGAGGGTAACAACTTTAGAGCATAAAAACTATAGAGGGGAACAACTATAGATGAGTGAGCACTACCATGCTCAGGTACTCGGTACTTGTAGCGAGCAGTTGTACGCTCGGATGGGTGTGATTTGTTTACTGAGTATAATGGAAGTCAATGGGAAACTCCAGCATTTTTCTGGGGGGAGAGGGGAAGAGGGGTCATGAAAACCATCCAAGCTGTCTGCTTACCTCTGGATATAAGGATTGGGCCTGAGGAGGACAAAGAGGCAGTAAGAGTCATCCTTTGTGGGACACTGATGCTACGGCCAGCACTCCAGAGACACTTGAGGAAACTCTGATTACCCTGGAAAAGTCTGCTGGAGGATTGTGACTCATCTCCCAGGTACTTATCCCGTTACTGGACTGTATCCGTGTTCCTGGACTATATCTGTGTTCCTGGACTGTATCCGTGTTCCTGGACTATTTTACCCTCTGTGCGGTGGATTATTTTATGGACCTTCCAGTTTGCATGTAATAAAAGTTCTTGGGATTGTTCACTCATCTCTCACTGTTGATTGTGTGATACTGGAGAAGAACCCTGTGACAATACTCCATTGAGCAGTACCATGTCTGTACCCCAGTGATCGGACCACACAAGTTCTCCCGAAAGACGATCCCCTTCTCCAATGTCACCAGAACAGTCTACAGTTTGTTTCACCTGTATAAAGCACATTGATGGCTGACTGTGCGGCCAAACTGTCGGGCAGTGAATGTTCTCTGGTTGACAATGAGATTGGTGCAATTTGATTGCACAGCTGATCTGTGCTGCTCTGTGTATCTGGATGGCTATGAGCGGATGTATAGAGAATGGTGGTGGGGGGCTGAGTCTACGTCCCCATTCCAGGGGCTCCAGGGTGGGTCTGGATGATGGGATGTCAGGGGGTGGGAGGGTCCGGATCATCCATCTATGAATAGTAATGCCACCATTATCCAGGGCGATGCAGGTAATGACTCCCAGGCCCCGGCGTCCACAAACATCCATTTATCAGCTGTCACAATAGTTACACATTAGTCATTCATTTGGTTAATTTATGTAAATGAGATGCATTTCTGCCCTCCTGTGGTAACGAGCTTGTGCCGTAGAATCAAAGCCCAATCATTATCTCCTGAGCAGACGCGTGGATCCCGTATAATGCGCCGTCTCCGCGCCCCGTTATCAGCCGCTGGAGGCTACGTGTTGGTTTGGAGGACAGGCTCGTTAACATGTCGTTATTCATGGCGCGGAGGTGACCGGCGCCGACTACGAATACATTACAGAGGACACCACGCGCAGCGCCAATGATCAACACGAGAAGAAAACAGTGTCACAACTTCTGATCATCGATCCAGTGATCTGACGACTGTGGAGGATCGATTAGCACGGAAAAATGGCCGAGCTGATTGGCTCTATAGTGTTGTATTGATGTATGCGCTAGTTGGCTGCAGGAGGACCTGGTTGTCTGGTCTGAGGCTCTGATTGGCTACAGGAGGACCTGGTTGTCTGGTCTGAGGCTCTGATTGGCTACAGGAGGACCTGGTTGTCTGGTCTGAGGCTCTGATTGGCTACAGGAGGACCTGGTTGTCTGGTCTGAGCTAAGATTGGCTACAGGAGGACCTGGTTGTCTGGTCTGAGGCTCTGATTGGCTGCAGGTTGGCTGGCTCCATGATTAGCTGCAGGAGGACCTGGTTATGAGGTCTGAGGCTATGATTGGGTCTAAATTGGCTGGCTTCTATGATTGGCTCCAGGAGGACCTAGCTGTGTGGTTCGAGGCTCTGATTGGCTGCAGGCTGACTGGATGCAATGACTGATTGCAGAAGGACCTGGTTGTGTGATATGAGGCTCTGATTGGTTGCAGGTTGGATGGCTCTTATGATTGGCTGTAGGAGGATCTGGTTGTGTGGGCCAAAGCTTTGATTGGCTGTAGGTTAGTTGGATCTAACAACTCGTTGCAGGAAGACTTGATTGTGTGATGTGAGGCTCTGATTGACTTCAGGTTGGCTGGCTCCTATAACTGGCTGCAGGATTACCGAGCACCCGAGCATGGTAGTGCCCGCTTATCACTAGTTACCAGTACTGAGCACCCGAGCATGGTAGTGCCCGCTCATCACTAGTTACGAGTACTGAGCACCCGAGCATGGTAGTGCCCGCTCATCACTAGTTACCAGTACTGAGCACCCGAGCATGGTAGTGCCCGCTCATCACTAGTTACCAGTACTGAGCACCTGAGCATGGTAGTGCCCGCTCATCACTAGTTACCAGTACTGAGCACCCGAGCATGGTAGTGCCCGCTCATCACTAGTTACTAGTATCGAGCACCCAAGCATGGTAGTGCCCGCTCATCACTAGTTACCAGTACTGAGCACCCGAGCATGGTAGTGCCCGCTCATCACTAGTTACCAGTACCGAGCGCCCAAGCATGGTAGTGCCCACTCATCACTAGTTACCAGTACTGAGCACCCGAGCATGGTAGTGCCCGCTCATCACTAGTTACGAGTACTGAGCACCTGAGCATGGTAGTGCCCGCTCATCACTAGTTACTAGTACAGAGCACCTGAGCATGGTAGTGCCCGCTCATCACTAGTTACGAGTACTGAGCACCTGAGCATGGTAGTGCCCGCTCATCACTAGTTATGAGTACTGAGCACCTGAGCAAGGTAGTGCCCGCTCATCACTAGTTACGAGTACTGAGCACCTGAGCATGGTAGTGCCCGCTCATCACTAGTTACCAGTACTGAGCACCTGAGCATGGTAGTGCCCGCTCATCACTAGTTATGAATACAGAGCACCCGAGCATGGTAGTGCCCGCTCATCACTAGTTACCAGTACTGAGCACCTGAGCATGGTAGTGCCCGCTCATCACTAGTTACCAGTACTGAGCACCTGAGCATGGTAGTGCCCGCTCATCATCCCTTAGTACTCTGCTCCTTCTATAGGGTACACTCATTTCTTACCTTTGCGACCCTTTAGTTACACTCCAGACTTCTTCTACCCCCTGTATCTACCCCCCGGGCTCCTACCTCTGCATCCTTTATCGCTCGTCTTCCCTAAGGCGGGCTTTGCACACTACGACATCGCAGGCCGATGCTGCGATGCCGAGTGCGATAGTGCCCGCCCCCGTGGCAGCAGCGATATGTGGTGATAGCTGGCGTTGCGAAAGTTATCGCTACGCCAGCTTCACACACACACTCACCTGCCGTGTGACGTCCCTGTGGCCGGCGACCCGCCTCCTTGTTAAGGGGGCGGGTCGTGCGGCGTTACTGCGACGTCACACGGCAGGCGGCCAATCAGAGCGGAGGGGCGGAGATGAGCAGGATGTAAACATCCTGCCCACCTCCTTCCTTCCGCATATCCTACGGAAGCCGCAGTGAGGCCGGTAGGAGACGTTCCTCGCTCCTGCGACTTCACACACAGCGATGTGTGCGGCCGCAGGAGCGAGGAACAACATCGGACCATTGCGTCAGCGTAATTATGGTTTACGCCGACGCTGTACCGATGATACGATTACGACGCTTTTGCGCTCGTTAATCGTATCATCCAGCCTTTACACACTGCGATGTTGCATGCGATGCCGGAAGTGCGTCATTTTCAATTTGACCCCACCGACATCGCACCTGCGATGTCGCAGTGTGCAAAGTGCCCCTAAGTTCCTCTCATCACATCTGATTTCTCTGCATTTCACCTGAACACTCGGCGTCCACATGTAAAAGTGCCAGTCTCTGCGTTATCACCATGACAACGTGGCATTGGCAGGCATTTGGCCGGTGACAGGTCTCTATGACTCACTGCCATCCTGACATTAATGACAGAATTACCTGCGCCGTTCTTATCTTTTAATATCACTTTGTTTCCAGCACGAGAGAAAACAAACGTAACAATAAAATCCATGGATGATATAACATCGAGGTTTCCATAGAGTCCAATCCAAGCTCAGATGCCGGAGGAACGCAGCCGTGCCGCAGCACCGACGTGGCGTTTGCATAGCACCGACGTGGCTTTTGCTCAGCACCGGTGTGGAGTTCGTGCAGCACTGTTACATTGTTACGGATTGTATGTGGTTTGGATTGTGGCAGCCATCTCTGACCTGGCATCTACCGCCTCACCCAATCTGTGGCACAGAACCTGCCGTCCTGACTCTATAAATGTATGGCGTGGTCATTCCCGTCCTCAGGAGCTCACGCTCTATTTACGCTGTATCGCTCCCGTCATCCCCGTCCTCAGGAGCTCACGCTCTATTTACGCTGTATCGCTCCCGTCATCCCCGTCCTCAGGAGCTCACGCTCTATTTACGCTGTATCGCTCCCGTCATCTCCGTCCTCAGGAGCTCACGCTCTATTTACACTGTATCGCTCCCGTCATCCCCGTCCTCAGGAGCTCACGCTCTATTTACAATGTATCGTTCCCGTCATCCCCGTCCTCAGGAGCTCACGCTCTATTTACGCTGTATCGCTCCCGTCATCCCCGTCCTCAGGAGCTCACGCTCTATTTACGCTGTATCGCTCCCGTCATCCCCGTCCTCAGGAGCTCACGCTCTATTTACGCTGTATCGCTCCCGTCATCTCCGTCCTCAGGAGCTCACGCTCTATTTACACTGTATCGCTCCCGTCATCCCCGTCCTCAGGAGCTCACGCTCTATTTACAATGTATCGTTCCCGTCATCCCCGTCCTCAGGAGCTCACGCTCTATTTACGCTGTATCGCTCCCGTCATCCCCGTCCTCAGGAGCTCACGCTCTATTTACCCTGTATCGCTCCCGTCATCCCCGTCCTCAGGAGCTCACGCCCTATTTACGCTGTATCGCTCCCGTCATCCCCGTCCTCAGGAGCTCACGCCCTATTTACGCTGTATCGCTCCCATCATCCCCGTCCTCAGGAGATCACGCTCTATTTACCCTGTATCGCTCCCGTCATCCCCGTCCTCAGGAGCTCATCCTCTATTTACACTGTATCGCTCCCGTCATCCCTGTCCTCAGGAGCTCACGCTTTATTTACACTGTATCGCTCCCGTCATCCCCGTCCTCAGGAGATCACGCTCTATTTACCCTGTATCGCTCCCGTCATCCCCGTCTTCAGGAGCTCACGCTCTATTTACACTGTATCGCTCCCGTCATCCCCGTCCTCAGGAGATCACGCTCTATTTACCCTGTATCACTCCCGTCATCCCCGTCTTCAGGAGCTCACACTCTATTTACCCTGTATCACTCCCGTCATCCCCGTCTTCAGGAGATCACGCTCTATTTACACTGTATCGCTCCCGTCATCCCCGTCCTCAGGAGATCACGCTCTATTTACCCTGTATCACTCCCGTCATCCCCGTCTTCAGGAGCTCACACTCTATTTACCCTGTATCGCTCCCGTCATCCCCGTCTTCAGGAGCTCATGCTTTCTTTACACTGTATCGCTCCCGTCATCCCCGTCCTCAGGAGCTCACGCCCTATTTACGCTGTATCGCTCCCGTCATCCCCGTCCTCAGGAGCTCACGCTCTATTTACGCTGTATCGCTCCCGTCATCCCCGTCCTCAGGAGCTCACGCTCTATTTACCCTGTATCGCTCCTGTCATCCCCGTCCTCAGGAGCTCACGCTCTATTTACAATGTATCGTTCCCGTCATCCCCGTCCTCAGGAGCTCACGCTCTATTTACGCTGTATCGCTCCCGTCATCCCCGTCCTCAGGAGCTCACGCTCTATTTACCCTGTATCGCTCCCGTCATCCCCGTCCTCAGGAGCTCACCCTCTATTTACACTGTATCGCTCCCGTCATCCCCGTCCTCAGGAGCTCACGCTTTATTTACACTGTATCGCTCCCGTCATCCCCGTCCTCAGGAGATCACGCTCTATTTACCCTGTATCGCTCCCGTCATCCCCGTCTTCAGGAGCTCACGCTCTATTTACACTGTATCGCTCCCGTCATCCCCGTCCTCAGGAGATCACGCTCTATTTACCCTGTATCACTCCCGTCATCCCCGTCTTCAGGAGCTCACACTCTATTTACCCTGTATCACTCCCGTCATCCCCGTCTTCAGGAGATCACGCTCTATTTACACTGTATCGCTCCCGTCATCCCCGTCCTCAGGAGATCACGCTCTATTTACCCTGTATCACTCCCGTCATCCCCGTCTTCAGGAGCTCACACTCTATTTACCCTGTATCGCTCCCGTCATCCCCGTCTTCAGGAGCTCATGCTTTATTTACACTGTATCGCTCCCGTCATCCCCGTCCTCAGGAGCTCACGCCCTATTTACGCTGTATCGCTCCCGTCATCCCCGTCCTCAGGAGCTCACGCTCTATTTACGCTGTATCGCTCCCGTCATCCCCGTCCTCAGGAGCTCACGCTCTATTTACCCTGTATCGCTCCTGTCATCCCCGTCCTCAGGAGCTCACGCTCTATTTACCCTGTATCGCTCCCGTCATCCCCGTCCTCAGGAGCTCACGCTTTATTTACACTGTATCGTTCCAGTCATCCCCGTCCTCAGGAGCTCACGCTCTATTTACACGGTATCGCTCCCATCATCCCCGTCCTCAGGAGCTCACAGTATACTCGTCTCACGCACACAATGTATCTGTCCCAGCATCGCTGCCCCCGGCGGAGCTGAACCCTGGTCTCTATGAGGGGCGTCATCCTCTTGTGTCAGTGAATGGAGGACGTATAATTGCTGGCGGCATCCTCTACCGTGCGGCGGCGCTGGTGTCCGGCCGGATTACGTTGTGCTTTGTTACCTGTCAGTTTCCTCATCGCACCGCGCTGTTAACTCCATGACCTGATATATTTCCTGCAAATCACATCGGTCCTTCCTCTCCCTGATCACTGCTGAACACGAGAGTCTCCGAGCAAAAGTCATTAACCCCATCCCTGCCACTAATGCATCAAGTAATCCTACAGTTCATGCTGTTTAAAGGGCCTCTGTCAGCGCAGAATGACCGATCCATCCACGTGCAGGCGCTCGGAGCAGCATGGCGGGGCTGGCACTACACATCCCACCTGCTTGTTTTCCCATTCCCTTTTTTGATTGACAGATCAGGCGTCATAGAAGCAGAAGAGGGATAAGATGGATGGAAAACAAACAGGTGGGACGGTGATCGTATATGATCGGCCTCGCCATGCTGCACCGAGCGCCTGTGCTTGGTGTGATCAGTCATTCTGTGCTGACAGGCGCTCTGAAGGTAGAAATAAGTCATCAAGTTCAACCAATAACCTAATGTGCTGATCGAGAGGAGACAAAAGCCCATAAGACCAATGCAGATCGTATAAGGGAAGAATTCCTTCCTGACTCCACATAGGGGAATCAGACTAGATCCCTAGATCAGTGTCCAGAATCTACTGGCATAATCTGCAATATAAGATCATCAGGAAAAGCAGCCAGACCCTCTGTGAAGATCATATATGTCTGCAGTATTGATCCTGAGTTACCTCTTGTATTATACTCCAGAGCTGCACTCACTATTCTGCTGGTGCAGTCACTGTGTACATACATTACAGTACTGATCCTGAGTTACCTCCTGTATTATTCTCCAGAGCTGCACTCACTATTCTGCTGGTGCAGTCACTGTGTACATACATTACATTACTGATCCTGAGTTACCTCCTGTATTATTCTCCAGAGCTGCACTCACTATTCTGCTGGTGCAGTCATTGTGTACATACATTACATTACTGATCCTGAGTTACCTCCTGTATTATACCCCAGAGCTGCACTCACTATTCTGCTGGTGCAGTCACTGTGCACACACATTACATTACTGATCCTGAGGTACCTCCTGTATTATACTCCAGAGCTGCACTCCATTCAGGTTATCCTTCTTGCTGGGGTAGTCACGTGTGTTGCTGACCCTCGGGTTTAGTATCACTATCAATATTTCGATGTTCCAGTCTTAGATACGATGCCTCATGGTGTTGGGACTTTCACTCCTCACATCTTCTCCTTGGTGTCTGCTTACATTTCTAGGTAAGATCTTGGAGGGGCTTTCCATAGGTTCCTCCAGTCATTGGTCCCATCCTCAGGGACTGTCGTGCGGGCACAGCCCGGAGCTGGGGCAGGCGCACATATAATTCCCATGCTGCGCTGCCTCTAGGGTCTCTCTCGAGTAATTTCGGCACAGTTGGTGGTTGTGGATAATTATTAGGTGGTCTCCAGGGTGTTGTCTTCTTCGCTCTCTAGGGTGACACAATTATGTTCCGAGTCCTCGTGTACAGTGCAGATATTCAGAGACACAGGTGGAGACCCCGGGGACCGGCACAAGCCCGAGCCTGCCCGCCGCTGTGTAATGTGCGGATCCCACCACTGCACACAGCAGCCGTTCTGTCCCTTCACAGCTGCGGACCACATGGGCTATGGTCAGACCCCAATTTTTCATGGTGCGTGAGGTCGTGTTGTGTCAGTACAGAGCGATCATAAGATACAGTGTAATGAATCATACATGAGCACAAGAAGCACAGCGCGCGCCGCTCATCAGAACGCTTTATTGTCAGCTCCGTATAAACCAGATTCCATACATCGGATCTCCACAGGATTATGTACAGGATTCACATTCCCTCTACAGGAGGATAAGGTGCAGGTCAGTCGCGCCACAGCCGAGAAACGCAACTGAGAGACGCAACAAGAAGTGACACAATGTAACCAGGCGTGGACCCGCCGGACACCGTGTGACCAAGGAGTGGACCACTGTAACCAGTCGTGGACCCACAGGAAACTGTAACCAGTTGTGGACCCGCTAGACACCGTGTGACCAAGGAGTAGACACCTGAAACCAGTCGTGGACTCGCCGGACATAGTGTGACCAAGGAGAGGACCACTGTAACCAGTCATGGACTCGCCGGACACAGTGTGAGCAAGGAGAGGACCACTGTAACCAGTTGTGGAATCGCCGGACACAAAGTGACCAACCAACAGACCACTGTAACCAGTCGTGGACCCGCCAGGCACCGTGTTACCAACGAGTGGACCATTATAACCAGTCGTGGACGCGCCAGACACCGTGTGACCAAGGAGCAGACCACTGTAACCAGTCGTGGACCCGCCAGGCACCGTGTGACCAAGGAGAGGACCACTGTAACCATTCGTGGACTTGCTGGATACCATGTGACCAACGAGTGGACCACTGTAACCAGTCGTGTACCCGCCTGACACAATGTGACCTGGCAATCTACCACTGTGACCAGTCAATACAAGGTAAGGTTTTTGTGGATTACTGTAACAAGAGGTTGAACCCGTCTGAATCAATGTAACTTTATGGGCAAAATCAACAAAAATCTAATGGTCATGTGGTGTACCCATTAGTAACAATGCCCGGTGTGCACCCCCATCAGGGACAGCTCGGGGGACTTATCACTGTGCTGGACCCCTCTTTTGAAGTACAATTGTATTCAATTTTGGCCTGTAAATTGTGCAATTTTGTTTTATTTAAAAAGTGCTTAAGTGGGTGGGATTACCGGGGGGCTGGGACCACCAACGGTACAACAGATTACCTGGCTGTGCACGCATGTAAAGAAATCACAGACAGCTCTGCATCCAATCTGCTGCATGTGAATATTCCCCACCGTGTGCAGCAGAGTACCATTCACATCCAGAGCAGCACTCACAATTCTACTGGTGGGGGAGATCAGTGCATTGTGAGAGCGGATGGCACCGGGCCGCACGGTGGGGTCAAACCAGTTTATTTCCAAAAGAAAGCAGCTGAGTTTTGAAAGCAGCTTTGGCTCTGACTGGAGTAATATGTAAAAAACCCCAAAAACCTTAAAAACTGTAAACTACGGTATTTGGAAAGTGCCTCTCGTGTATCGGCCCTGAAACGTGGCAAAAATATCGAATTAACCTTTAACTACAGAACAGAAACATCTACAGCACAGGGTTCATGTCAGTGCATTCATCGTCCATAGAAAAATATTGTAGATCTATGTACAGGACACCGGCGGAGGGAACAAAGAAATCACACAGAATAGAAATGTTCACATTGCTCTGGTAGATAAAACCTCGAGGATGTGACCCCGCCGGACACCGGGGCCGGTCCCGGAGGAGATCAGCTGCGGCTCTGGGGGGACGGTGCCATGAGCTCCAGGCTGGGGATAAGGGACGCAGGCACTTCGGAGACATCTTCACAAACAACCGGCAGAGGAACCAGGGTTAGGAATCCTCCAAACACTATAAATAAGGGCTGCAGTATATGATCTGTAGACCCCGGGGGGTGCGAGGTCTGTAAGAGGTCATACATTAGACAGCGTAGCATCCTGCTGGTCAGAAGGACACATGCGTCCTGCCATTATAAGCATTAATTGGAAGCGCATGGACCTATACAGATAACGGGAATCCTGGGGCCAGCTGCGCTTTGCCGCTCTTCACTCCCAGATGGTGACTTTTTCCTCCGCCTCCTTATCTTGTGCTTTACCTATGTAGAGCTGTACATTCTTATACTCCAGTCACATTCCAAGCTGCATTCACAAGGCCACATTTCCCAAGATGCACCACGGCAGAACATGCTCAGCACAGACACTGAACCAGCAGGCGGCAGCCTGAGAGTGAGCAGAATTGAGAGTGCAGCTCTGGCTGTGACTGTAAGTAAAGCCAACGATTTACAAAGCGACTCAGCAAGACCCAGGGGATTAAAGACTGAAAGACAATACTCAGGGGTACGGTCACCCCACATCCAGGCGTAGGCAGCAGCATCACCCCCTCCCCCCAAATTACACACAACACAAGGACCCCGACATAAAATAGAAAAACACTTCTTGCTACTAAAAACCCCACAAACATCAAAGACATAAGAAACCCATAAACGACAGGAGGTCCCTCGTAGAGCAGCTCCTCATGGCACCGCCGCGGTGGCACTCACCACTCAAAAATAGAGATGGTTTCGGAGTTTTGATATTTGCAGAACATCTCAGGATGGAAAGCGGCCGCGCCCCACAATGGAGGCTTCTTCCGCACCACCGCCAGACCAGGAGCCATCACAGGTCACAGCCAGAACTAATCTCCATAAACTGCAGGCCATGAGTGACTCCTTATAAACAGCAGAACAGCGATTGCCACTCTGAAGCCCAAGATCACATTTCCCAGCATTCCCTGTTTGCTTAGGACCAACTTTCCACAAGGAGCCAAACAGAACCGGCTCAGTGGTTGTTCACCAATAACCTACTTCTATCACATGTGAGGCCGTCTTAAAGCGGTATTCTGGTTTATCCACTGGATGGTTGATGATTGTTAGATCAGGGTAAGGGGTACTTTGCACGTTGCGACATCGCTACTGCGATATCGTCGGGGTCAAATCGAAAGTGACACACATCCGGCGTCGGTCACAACATGTAAAGTCTAGATGCGCCAATAAACGATCGCAAAAGCGTCGTAAATCGGTGATCTGTGTAGTGTCGGTCATTTTCATAATGTTGCACCAATAGGAGATACGATGTTGTTCCTCGTTCCTGCGGCAGCACACATCGCTGTGTATGAAGCCGCAGGAGCGAGGAACATCTCCTTACCTGCCTCCACCAGCTATGCGGAAGGAAGAAGGTGGGTGGGATTTTTACGTCCCATTCATCTCCGCCCCTTCGCTTCTATTGGCCGCCTGCCGTGTGACGTCGCTGTAATGCCGCACGACCCGCCCACTTAGGAAGGAGGCGGGTCACCGGCCAGAGCGACGTTGCAGGGCAGGTGAGTGCATGTGAAGCTGCCGTAGCGATAATAGTCGCTACGGCAGCTATCACAAGATATTGCATGTGCGACGGGGGCGGGGACTATCGCGCTCGGCATCGCTAGCATCGGCTAGCGATGTCGCAGCGTGCAAAGTACCCCTAAGTCTCAGCACTGACACCTCCAGCAATCTCCAGAATGGGGGTCCCTAATTTTCGCTGCTACAAGGAGTTGGAACGCAGAAGGTGACGCCTGCTGAAGATCACCAAGTGCCACGCCTTCCAACACTTCCTGCCGCAAAGAAAAAGTGGGGTACAAATGGCCCCGTTCTGGAAATCGGTGGGACCCTCACAGATATAACAGTCATCACAGTTAATGCATAGGTGAGAATGTATATAGACCACGATACCCCTTTATCTGCCTCCCCTGTGATAGGACAGGAGTGTCGGTTCATAGGCAAGAAGCAGAACAGAGAGTGCAGCTCTGAAGTATGGGCAGGATGTGGCTCTGCAGTTTATAGGATAATTCTGCCTCTCGCCTGTATAACGCTGCTCATATTCCAGTCTTTACATAAAGTGATATTTTGCAGAACAAACAGTCATTTCCCGGCGTGCACTGAGGGAAGGGTTTATTTCCCGGCAGCGGCCGCCGCTCCCTACACCAGCCCGCTCTGCAGGTGTATGTGAAACTGGTAGGGCTGGTAGAAGATGGCCGCCTGTCCTTGTGGGATGTAATAGTTGCTGAAGTTCCTGTCGCTCATGTACGGGGCCGGCTGGTAGTAACAGGTCACGTTGGCCGTGTTGGGGATGATGTTCTGTTCTCCGAGCACTTTCAATGCTAGGATGGTGATCATGTTAAGAGTCTGCCTGCGCTCGTGGCCCATCAGACACACCGTGCTCTCATTGACCACGGAGCGCAGGGTCATCAGATAGTCATACTTGGTCTTCTCCTCCCCGATGAAGTGATTGCGCAGGTAAGACTCGATTTTCCGCTGCTGTTCGGTCACGTCAGGAAAGTCAATGAAGAACCTGGAACACATGTAGCGCTCCAAGGACTTGATTTCTGCCTCGCTGGCCGGCTTGTAATCGCGGACAAGGAGGTTGCTGTATTTTAGAAGTCCTCCCCCTCGGATCTCCTCGGGATTCCTGGTGGCGATAAGTTTGCCCCCCAGATGTTCCATTGCTTCCTGGAAATCTCCGTACATGCTCTCGGCCACCACAGCGGGGTAGGTGTCTGGCACCAGCTCACGGTCCTCATCTGTGTAGACATCGAGGATGGAGTCCAGGATGATCTGGAAAGAGTCTACACTAAACTCAAACTGTCTACGGAGGGAGTTCACGAACTTCAGCTCCACGTTCTTCCCGCTGTTGTTGGACAGAGAGATTAAGCTCCAGCGGTCGTGGTCTGTGGACACCTTCACCATCTTCTGGACGTAGGCCTCGTTCATGGTGACGGCCGTGATCTTCTCCTTGTTGACGCATTTTGGGAGAAAGTCTAAGAGAGAATCCAAGACGATGTCCTTGACCGTCTGGAAGGCTTGCTCATCTGGAAGCTCTACGCCAAAAATGATGTCCAAGTCCTTGCAGCTGGTGCCGCTCTGCTGCATGAGGATGTAACTGGCCGTGGAGCCGTTGAGTCGAATGTCCCGTATCGCGATCTCCTTCTTCATCAGCTGCTCCTTCACAGTGTGGATGATATCTTTGGGCTTCACCTCCATGGTGGGGAAGTTGCCTCTGCCATGGATGGGCACGATGTCCGTCAGGACCTGATTGAGGATGGTGATTTGATCCTGGCTCAGATTGCTGAATCTGCGGTCCGACTCTTCGGTCATGGCGGATGCTCAGTGGTGAAACTGTAACAGAAAAGGATGATGAGGGCATTAGTATTGAAAGTAGAGGACACAAGAACACAAACCACATGCTCTAAAAAAGCTGCATGATGCGTGCACAGGTTATGGTTCAGCCCCTGAACCGCGTTCAGCTCCCGAGCGAAGGACAGATGATGATGATGTGAGTAACGAACGCTGATAAACAACGTGGTCCTGAAGCGTTTATTGTGGAGCGAACATCATTCCTCCGAGGCCAAAGACCGCGACGTGGGAGCTGTACGCGGCACATCATCTCCCCGGTGTGTGCAGATAATTGCAGGTTAATGAGAGGCGATGTACGAGCGCGGCCGCTGCCTGGGACCGGCGCTGATTAACCCCTTACAGCGCCGGTCTCTGCAGATGCTGAGCTGCGAGCGATCACCCTCATCCTGTTCTATGGGTGGGATATTTCATGGCAGGGTCAGGAGCAGAGGGGGCAATCACCCTCAGACCGGACCCTAAACAGCTGTGTAGGGCCGCCTGTTGCTTTAAAGGCCTTGGAGCAGCACTATACATATAAATATGTATACATGGTGGGCCGGCCACAGCACAGTACAGCGGGCACGCTGCGTCTGGCCACAGCACAGTATAGCGGGCACGCTGCGTCTGGCCACAGCACAGTATATATAGCGGGCACGCTGCGTCTGGCCGCAGCACAGTATATATAGCGGGCACGCTGCGTCTGGCCGCAGCACAGTATATATAGCGGGCACGCTGCGTCTGGCCGCAGCACAGTATATATAGCGGGCACGCTGCGTCTGGCCGCAGCACAGTATATATAGCGGGCACGCTGCGTCTGGCCGCAGCACAGTATAGCGGGCACGCTGCGTCTGGCCGCAGCACAGTATAGCGGGCACGCTGCGTCTGGCCGCAGCACAGTATAGCGGGCACGCTGCGTCTGGCCGCAGCACAGTATAGCGGGCACGCTGCGTCTGGCCGCAGCACAGTATAGGGGGCACGCTGCGTCTGGCCGCAGCACAGTATAGTGGGCACGCGGAGTCTGACCACACCACAGTATAGCGGGCACGCTGCGTCTGGCCACAGCACAGTATAGCGGGCACGCTGCGTCTGGGCACAGCACAGTATAGTGGGCACGCTGCGTCTGACCACAGCACAGTATAGCGGGCACGCTGCGTCTGACCACAGCACAGTATAGTGGGCACGCTGCGTCTGGCCACAGCACAGTATAGTGGGCACGCTGCGTCTGGCCACAGCACAGTATAGCGGGCACGCTGCGTCTGGCCGCAGCACAGTATAGCGGGCACGCTGCGTCTGGCCGCAGCACAGTATAGCGGGCACGCTGCGTCTGGCCACAGCACAGTATAGCGGGCACGCTGCGTCTGGCCACAGCACAGTATAGCGGGCACGCTGCGTCTGGCCACAGCACAGTATAGCGGGCACGCTGCGTCTGGCCACAGCACAGTATAGTGGGCACGCGGAGTCTGACCACACCACAGTATAGCGGGCACGCTGCGTCTGGCCACAGCACAGTATAGCGGGCACGCTGCGTCTGGCCACAGCACAGTATAGTGGGCACGCTGCGTCTGACCACAGCACAGTATAGCGGGCACGCGGAGTCTGACCACAGCACAGTATAGTGGGCACGCTGCGTCTGGCCACAGCACAGTATAGTGGGCACGCTGCGTCTGGCCACAGCACAGTATAGCGGGCACGCTGCATCTGGCCACAGCACAGTATAGCGGGCACGCGTCAGGCCAATGTCACAGTATAGCGGGCATGCTGCGTCTGACCCCATCACAGTTATGTGGGCACGCTGCATCTGCATAAGTCCGGTCCCGTGGAGGAGCTGCTGCCTGTGAGCAGGATAGTGCGGAGGCCGGAGGCTGCTCACCTGACAAGTCCAGGACAGGATCCTCCATTGTGGCCGCAGCCGCTCTGCAGACGCACATTGTGACTTAATGCAGCAGAGGGGAGTATGATGCAGCTCGTAGGTCAAAGTCACCACCGAGCAGGTGATTGACAGCAGGAACAGGTATTGTACTGCGTTACTCAGTACATAGATCATCAAGAGTTGTCAGTGGTTGACACTTTTTAATTGCGGCCTAAAAAGATGGTAACAAACAGAAGCTTTCAGGACTGCTCCGATCTCTTCATCAGGTAAAATACAAAATCTGGAGAACGGCAGCGATGTGAGGAGCGATGGCTCTGCTCCGATCAGCTGAAGAGAATCCGGCACAGAAGGAAGCATCGGCGCGTCCCCCCGTCCCAAAGTGATACCTCTGTTCCCACCACTCGTCTCCGGACTGCGAGTCTCCAGATCTGGTGTTTTACCTGATGAAGAGATTGGAGGAGTCCTGAAACCTGCTGCTTGTGATCTCCTAATCAGGCCGCCATTAAAAGGCATCAACCGCCGAGGACCCGCAGATCAGATTATTATTCCGGCTGCTGCAGTAACTCGCACCGCAGGCTCCACAGACAGGAACGGCCTCACTTATCCCCCAACACTTTGCAAGTCTCTTTACAGTAATCTGAGTTCAGTGACAGCTGCAGGGTCTATGGAGTAAGTTTGGTTCTGGTCCTGTATCTTTGTTACACAGATGCAGAAACAGAACAACAGATATAGTAATTGAACTTGGCTGTGTAAGAGCACCAATGTATTGTTGAGCTTGGCTTTATTACTAATATATATATATATATATATATATATATATATATATATATATATATATATATATATATATATAGTAATAAAGCCAAGCTCAACAATATACTTTATAGTTCAATTACTATATATGTTGCAGAGCTGCTTATGTATTTATTTGCATTGGTTCTGTATCTGTGTAATAGGTCTGGTCTCTTTGGTGCAGGTGTTTCTATATAAAGTCCGTTCGATGTGTCAAGTCCCCTGTATGGTGAATTTCATCAGTTCCATTTGTGATGCTGATGTTTCACGTCTATGACAACTAGTTATCACATCGTTATATAATTGGGCCCCGACCACCCACAGGACCGCCCCGGCACAGACAATCTCACACCAGCTTTACACTCTCTGCGGTGAGTTTTTGACGTTGCAGCATTTCTGCAACTATTAGGTAAATTAGATTATTTGTGGTTTTCAATTGCATTTTTTTCTGCATTTTTGTAGCTGCAGTTTTGGTCTCTGGTTGTCACAAGTGTGTCACGGGTGACAGACAGTCATGTGGTTTCTGGCCATAGAAGGTCACAGTGTTTGGCTGTGCAGAATGCTCCCTGGCTTTTCATTGTTCCTGCTGTCAGTATTCATTGGTATAGGTAGCTTTCCTGCTGGATTTTCATCTCTCCCCCTTTGGGCCCAGCAGGAGCTCTCCTTCCTTCCTTCCTTGGACTGGTGCTGGTGATATTTTCAGTTTATTCAAGCCTTGGTTGCAAGCAGATGGCTTGTACTCTGTGGTATCGTTGCTGAAACTTTTCTGAACTTTTACCTGTGTCATCTGTGGATAAGTAGTTCATGCTTTTCCCCGTGTGTCCCCCTTGTGTCTTCCCTAGAGTTTAGTGGGGTTGATGAAGAGCCCATCCCACCCATTCCCTATTTAGGGTCCAGCACTAGGGATACCTAAGGTCAGGTATCCGGCTCGTCACATAGGTTTGAAACCTATCTAGGGTGGTGAGGGACCCCAGGGACCAGCAGTGGGTTTGGTCAGGGGTCACCATCTCCCCCTTCCCTAGACGCAGGGTTTCCCTTTTCTCTTGGTACGTCCCCGCACCTAGCGTGTCACTGGTTGTCGTGTTTTACATTAAGCTACTTTGTGTTTGAAGCTTCTTGGTCTTTGATAAAACTTTATTGACAGTCACATGTGGGTTACATGCAGTCTCATCCTGCGTATTTTAAGCATCTGTTACTATTCTATGGGTAAATCTGCTCAGGCTCCTGTAACCAAAAGTCTTGTGATCTCTACGGCCTTCATCGGTCAGGTAAAATCCGGGATGGGTGCCGGATTACATGATTCATTCCCATCCATATAAAGATACGCTGCTATTACAGAGATTAGAGGGATTGTGCAGGACAGCAAGGTAAAAAATAAAGTACACTCATCTTACCAAATCCCCACAGATCCTCTTCCAGTGATTGTCTGCAGCGGTTATATGCTCACCCTGCCATGGGACCAGTGAAGAGCGACAGGCGGAGCGGCCGGGGATCAGTATGTTGAGTGTATTACATTTTTTACTTTGCTGGACATTTTTCAAACAACAAAATAGTTGGTGGAGAATTCCTTGAAGTTGCACATCAGGGGCGGCCGTGTGATCGCGAGTCGCTGCCGCCCGGCGCTGCGGTAACACGGAGGCGGTGACCGGTTAAAGGTTGCCATTAGGATATCTGCGCCACTCACCAGAGACGTCTCTGCTGCGCGCTACTTTACAGAGGGGAGATTAGTCCGATGACTCGCGATGATCGGGAGATTCTCGTCACCATCGGGAGACACCTGTGGAGAGAAGACCACGTCAGAGAGAAGACCACGCCAGAGAGAGGACCACGCCAGAGAGAGGACCACGCCAGAGAGAGGACCACGCCAGAGAGAGGACCACGCCAGAGAGAGGACCACGCCAGAGAGAACACCACGCCAGAGAGAACACCACGTCAGAGAGAACACCACGTCAGAGAGAACACCACGTCAGAGAGAACACCACGTCAGAGAGAACACCACGTCAGAGAGAACACCACGTCAGAGAGAACACCACGTCAGAGAGGGACGGCTGCGGCACAGCTGAGCTGCAGAACAGTGTGCAACGCTCCTGCTATTACAGCGCCGGAGATTATAATCCAGCAACAATGCTCCTGCTATTACATCCCCCGAGATTATAATTTGGCGTCAATGCTCCTGCTATTACAGCCCCGGGGATTATAATCTGGCGTCAATGCTCCTACTATTACAGCCCCCCAGATTATAATCCAGCATCAATGCTTCTGCTATTACAGCCCCTGAGATTATAATCCAGCATCAATGCTCCTGCTATTGCAGCCCCCAAGATTATAATCCGGCATCAATGCTCCTGCTATTACAGCCCCCAAGATTATAATCCAGCATCAATGCTCCTGCTATTACAGCCCCCAAGATTATAATCCAGCATCAAAGCTCCTGCTATTACAGCCCCCAAGATTATAATCCAGCATCAATGCTCCTGCTATTATAGCCCCCTAGATTATAATCCAGCATCAATGCTCCTGCTATTATAGCCCCCTAGATTATAATCCAGCATCAATGCTCCTGCAATTACAGCCCCCGAGATTATAACCCAGCATCAATGCTCCTGCTATTACAGCCCCGGAGATTATAATTTGGCGTCAATGCTCCTGCTATTACAGCCCTGGAGATTAGAATCCAGCATCAATGCTCCTGCTATTACAGCCCTGGAGATTATAATCCGGCGTCAATGCTCCTGCTATTACAGCCCTGGGGATTATAATTTGGCATCAATGCTCCTGCTATTACAGCCCCGGAGATTATAATCTGGCGTCAATGCTCCTGCTATTACAGCCCTGGAGATTATAATCCAGCATCAATGCTCCAGGCCCAGAGATTATAATCTGGCATCAACGCTCCTGCTATTACAACCCCGGAGATTATAATCTGGCCTCTCGTCTCCTGTCCGTATTGATTAATCTTCATTTACAGAAGTTTCTACAGGTAAATTATCACTAATATTCTCCAGTCCCCCCCCTCCGCACCCGTGAAATGATTTTTTATACAGCACACATCTTTCATCAATTATTGCAACATTTTGAAAAATATGCAACTTTTTGTTAGAAAAATGACAAAAAAAAAAAAGACCCTTTTTGACTGTGCAAAATTCACAAACCCCCTGCGCCATTTTGGTGAATTTGGTGCTAAGAACGTCAGCAATTACTGCAAGATACAACAAAAGAAAAACTTCAAAAAACACTCAACACCCCCCTTCCCGCACGAATGTTGGATAGTGCTCTTTGTACTTATATCCTCAGAATTAAGAAGATCTACGCTTTCTGTCATTGAATGGAAACCTTGCGCTCACAGCTGAGCTTCCGTCACAGTTACAGCCGGTCTGTGAGGACCTGTGCGATGAGCAGCAGAGTGGATACATTGTAGCAGATGGGTCGATTTACCGGATTTTCCATAGGGGAACCTGCGGCACTCCAGCTGTGGGGACACTAAGGCTGTGAGATGTTGGGAGTTGTAGCTTTACAATATCTGGAGTAGAACTGTCAAATAGTAAGAATAATCAATGAAAAAAATCAAAAAGAGCGGAGTCTGGAGCCGGCGACCCCCCCCCCCCCGAAAGAGCCGGCGACCCCCCCAAAGAGCCGGCGACCCCCCCATACTACAGGTGTCTGCGTTAGCATTTACCTGCGGATATGAGCTGCGCCCTCCGCTTTGTGCCGCTCATCAGTGGCTCTCACTCGTCATCGCTGATGGATGGAGGCGCTTTCCTCCGGCGGTGCAGCAGAGGCGTCGCACACCACCTGCCTCCGCTCGCTGACATTTCACTGTACTGATTTCCCTGCCCGGCCCTAATAACCTGACGAGCAGCGATCACACGCCTCCTGCCTCATGTATTATACATCCCGTGTACCGTGCACTCGTCTATATCCAGGTGCGCACCCAGGAGCCTCCACCTACCACCACCATCATCCTCATCGCACCGCCGCTAACGAGATCCATCACCAAAAGCAACGGGAAGGAGGCGCACAATCTGATAACACTGTATGGAAAGTTTACATCCTTCTGATAGACGATGTGTTTCAATTCATTACCATTTTAAAGATCTCTGCTTGCTGTCTGCAAATATTCCCATTCCCTGCCCTTACAGATGGCACAGCTGAGAGTCCAGAGAGGACCAGATGAGGCTGATATTGTGACAATGGAAGGTGTGAGGGTCCAGAGAGGACCGGATGAGGCAGATATTGTGACAGCAGAGGGCATGAGGGTCCAGAGAGGACCGGATGAGGCAGATATTGTGACAGCGGAGGGCATGAGGGTCCAGAGAGGACCGGATGAGGCAGATATTGTGAAAGCGGAGGGCATGAGGGTCCAGAGAGGACCGGATGAGGCGGATATTGTGACAGCGGAGGGTGTGAGGGTCCAGAGAGGACCGGATGAGGCGGATATTGTGACAATGGAGGGCATGAGGGTCCAGAGAGGACCGAATGAGGCGGATATTGTGACAATGGAGGGCATGAGGGTCCAGAGAGGACCGGATGAGGCGGATATTGTGACAATGGAAGGTGTGAGGGTCCAGAGAGGACCGGATGAGGCGGATATTGTGACAATGGAGGGCATGAGGGTCCAGAGAGGACCGAATGAGGCGGATATTGTGACAGCGGAGGGCATGAGGGTCCAGAGAGGACCGGATGAGGCGGATATTGTGACAATGGAAGGTGTGAGGGTCCAGAGAGGACCGGATGAGGCGGATATTGTGACAGCGGAGGGCATGAGGGTCCAGAGAGGACCGGATGAGGCAGATATTGTGAAAGCGGAGGGCATGAGGGTCCAGAGAGGACCGGATGAGGTGGATATTGTGACAGTGGAAGGTGTGAGGGTCCAGAGAGGACCGGATGAGGCGGATATTGTGACAGCGGAGGGTGTGAGGGTCCAGAGAGGACCGGATGAGGCGGATATTGTGACAGCAGAGGGCGTGAGGGTCCAGAGAGGACCGGATGAGGCGGATATTGTGACAGCGGAGGGTGTGAGGGTCCAGAGAGGACCAGATGAGGCGGATATTGTGACAGCGGAGGGTGTGAGGGTCCAGAGAGGACCAGATGAGGCGGATATTGTGACAGCGGAGGGTGTGAGGGTCCAGAGAGGACCAGATGAGGCGGATATTGTGACAGCGGAGGGCATGAGGGTCCAGAGAGGACCGAATGAGGCGGATATTGTGACAGCGGAGGGCATGAGGGTCCAGAGAGGACTGGATGAGGCGGATATTGTGACAGCGGAGGGTGTGAAGGTCCAGAGAGGACCGGATGAGGCGGATATTGTGACAGCGGAGGGTGTGAAGGTCCAGAGAGGACCGGATGAGGCGGATATTGTGACAATGGAAGGTGTGAGGGTCCAGAGAGGACCGGATGAGGCGGATATTGTGACTGTAGTTGTAGTAGGCGAGGACCCGCAGCAGAATAATTAATACATAAGCAGCGCCTTACCATCCTCATCCTCTCTGCACAGGAGCTCTGCATAGGCTGCAGGGCGCGGCTTTAGTGTTGCCCCCGTTGATGGTTCAGGGGGACGCGGCGTTTGTTGAGGTCTTATGTGCAGTTGCCTGATTTCTTGAGACCCCAGAGCCAGATGACAATTGTCAAACTTCAATCCTAGCTCCGGTTTCTCTGCAGAGATGTCCGTCCAGAAGGACCAAATTCCGCTCCCTGGCGCCCCCTACGGAAGCAGCGGTATCATTCCCTATGCAGCCCCCCGGAGAGACCCTCGTCCTCGGCTCCATTTGTGTCCAGTTCAGGCAGAATTATCCATAAATTGTCCGGCATTGCTGAAGCTGCGCGCGTGTTCAGTGCCCGGCTCCTCCTGCTGCACGGCGGGGGCTGATCCCGATCTGGTGTCTGGATCTGGGGATCTACTTCTTCAGGATCGATTCTTCCTGCTCATTACAGAAATGCAATGATAGTGTTCCTGTTCGCGGAGCGGCGGTGCAGGATCCGTGCGCGTGTGAGCGGCGGAGGCATTTCACAGTCCGGCTGCTCCGGCGCTGACACAATCCACTGCTGCTGTCATTAATATCCCCCCACGCTCCCGAACATGTGACGGAGCCAGCAGCGTCTGGAGAGCGGCCCTGTGTGGACACAACACGCAGCTCATTCACAAATCCGACAGCAACAGTGACGACACCGTCACAACAGTGATCAGCGGAGCCCGAGAAGGGAGCCGGGCGGCAATCACCGAGAGCGGGGCCCGAACCTCCCGCCGACATCGGGGCCCGAACCTCCCGCCGACATCGGGGCCCGAACCTCCCGCCGACATCGGGGCCCGAACCTCCCGCCGACATCGGGGCCCGAACCTCCCGCCGACATCGGGGCCCAGTCAGCCGCCGACATCGGGGCCCAGTCAGCCGCCGACATCGGGGCCCAGTCAGCCGCCGACATCGGGGCCCAGTCAGCCGCCGACATCGGGGCCCAGTCAGCCGCCGACATTGGGGCCCAACTTCCCGCCGACATCGGAGCCCAACTTCCCGCCGACATCGGGGCCAGTCAGCCACCGAAATCAAGACCATCACCCGCCGAGATCGTGGCGATCACCCGACGAGATCGGAGCCAGTCACCGTGATCCGGCCCAATCACCCACTGAGATACAGCATCACCCCGGCCAATACTATAACATAAAGGGGCAATAACACACGGCGCAGCCAAATAACCTCCGGTATAATAATATAACACACAGCGCAGCACCACATCCCCCAGTATAATAATATAACACACGGCGCAGCACCACAATAGTATTATTAGACTAATGTACAGAATACAATGCACCGACATAAAACACAACGCACTACAACTCCCAGGACAATAGATCATACATCACATCACACAGTGTAATATAGTTGCCTGTAGAAGGGCCCCGATCCCCATTAATTCGGGGTCAGTGGGGCGCACAAGGACGCAGGTCTGGGGTATACGATGCGGGGGTGACACTGACATTAGACTCCAGGTCACCCCGTTATCTCCGCTCCTGTAATATGTGGCCAGATGTTGCGGTGACTGATGGCGGATATGACTGCGCAGATTACATTAGTATCGCTGTTAGCGGCTTTGGTTGGAGATCGGCGTCACATCTCTGCGCTGTCATGTATCACTGCTCTATTATGTATCACTCCTCTATTACAGCCTCGGAGTTTATAAGGCAGCAGCACCGAGCGCTGCGCTCAGTCATTTACTGGCAGCACCGGCAATTAACCCTTCAGAGACTGAAGGCGTTTAGTAAAATTGAGAACAATGTAGGGTGGTGCGCATCACTGCACGGTCACGTATATAGCTATGATCATGGTCACAGATTATAGCATTAGTGTAGATCTTACACATACATTATACCACGTATACATCGGTCTATGTTATATATAATGTATATATTCACTCCATGGGGCGCGGACAGCAGTGACTCCCGCAGCTGCCACAATGTTTTCACGTTTTAGTGATCTGAGGACCAGGATGAAGATTGACGACGAAGGAACAACGGTGGGTGGAAGATGGGATCAAGCCAAGCAAAACGGGGCATACGCCGCTACTGTGTAGGGGGGAGATATATATCGAGACATGAAGCATGGTTGGAGTTTAGAAATTAAGGTCTTTATTATTAAAGGGAAAAAGAAATCCAAACCTATACGGACCTGTGTGAAAAACTGCTTTCCCCCCTCCCCATTAAAAACATAAATGAACCGTGGTCTATCACATCTTTGGGAAGCAGAGTTCCTAGCCACAGCCAGGCCGGATTACTGCCACACCTGTTCTCAATCAAGAAATCACTTAAACAGGACCTGCCTGACAAAGTGAAGCAGACCAAAAGATCCTCAAAAGCTAAACATCATTCAGCGATCCAAAGAAATTCAGGAACAAACGAGAAACAAAGTAATAGACAACTATCAGTCTGGAAAAGGTTATAAAGACATTTCTAAAGCTTTGGGACTCCAGCGAATCAGTGAGAGCAGTTATCCACAAACGGCAAAAACATGGGACAGTGGTTGACCTTCCCGGGCCGACCATAATTACCCCAAAAGCACAGCGACCACTCATCATAAAAGACCCCACAACAACAACATCCAAAGAGCTGCAGGCCTTACTTGGCTCAGGCAAGGTCAGTGTTCATGACTCCACCAAAGACTGGGAAAACAAGGGGGCATAGCAGAGCTCAAAGATGAAAACCCACTGCTGAGCAAAAGGAACATAAAGGCTATTTTCAGCTTTGCCAGAAAACATTTTGATGAAACCCAAGACTTTTGGGAGAATATTCTGTGGACTGATGAGACAAAAGATGAACTTTTTAGAAAGTTATATTGGGTGTAGAAGTAACACAGCATTTTGGAAAACATCATACCAACAGTAAAATATGGTGGTGGTAGTCTGTGGTCTGGGACTGTTCTGCTGCTTTAGAAGACTTGTGGTGGTAAATGGAACCATAAATTCTGCTGTCTACAAAAAAATACTGAAGAACCGTATAGAAACTTAACTCTATCACCAGCAGAGATGAGCAAACCTGTAGAGGTTCGGTGGCAGCAGTTGTAATGAAACGCCACTGGTTCAAACTTGGCCCGAGCCCTGTTGGAAGTCAACTGATTGGCAGTTTGAGCCATAAGCAGATCACATCCGGGGGAAGGTGGGTGGGCTTTTTCACATTTCGAACTTTGAACCCAGAGTTTAGTTTTTTGGTAGTTGGTTTTCAGCATCATACCAAGGGGAAATGCAGGTATATAAAGACGCAAAGGGTAACGTTCAAAAAGTCGTGATCTCCAGGACTGTAATACAAAACCCCTAAAATAAGAATCCAATAAATAGGATTTCATAAAAGCAAGAATGAGAGTGCAAAATCTACAGGGAAGGGTGCAACAATCTCACCTATAGTCCTATATAGTCCTATAGGGGACCAGAGAACAGCACGATGGGAACATGAGCTCAGCTCTTCTAGACTCCTTAGAATGACTTCTTATTTACAAACAGCCCCTCAGGTGTTTATCATCTTTTTGGCCACTCGTAAACCCCAGTATTTATTCAGGAAACGGCAATATTAGTATTTATATAGTATGTATACATCCGATACATTCCTCTGTTGTTACAGAATGTTTCCTGCATCTGTCTCTGGCAGTATTAGGCATTTCTACAGCAATGAACCATTATTATCTTCAGCAGAGTTCAATGAGTCCTGCTGAACGTGACCCCCCCAGTGATGAACGAATGTGATTCCCCCAGTGATGAACGAACGTGATCCCCCCAGTGATGAACGAATGTGATTCCCCCCAGTGATGAACGAACGTGATCCCCCCAGTGATGAACGAACGTGATCCCCCCAGTGATGAACGAACGTGATCCCCCCAGTGATGAACGAACGTGATCCCCCCAGTGATGAACGAATGTGATCCCCCCCCCAGTGATGAACGAATGTGATCCCCCCAGTGATGAACGAACGTGATCCCCCCAGTGATGAACGAACGTGATCCCCCCAGTGATGAACGAACGTGATCCCCCCAGTGATGAACGAACGTGATCCCCCCAGTGATGAACGAACGTGATCCCCCCAGTGATGAACGAACGTGATCCCCCCAGTGATGAACGAATGTGATTCCCCCCAGTGATGAACGAACGTGATCCCCCCAGTGATGAACAAACGTGATCCCCCCAGTGATGAACAAACGTGATCCCCCCAGTGATGAACAAACGTGATCCCCCCAGTGATGAACGAACGTGATCCCCCCAGTGATGAACGAACGTGATCCCCCCAGTGATGAACGAACGTGATCCCCCCAGTGATGAACGAACGTGATCCCCCCAGTGATGAACGAACGTGATCCCCCCAGTGATGAACGAACGTGATCCCCCCAGTGATGAACGAACGTGATCCCCCCCAGTGATGAATGAACGTGATCCCCCCCAGTGATGAACGTGATCCCCCCCAGTGATGAACGTGATCCCCCCCCAGTGATGAACGTGATCCCCCCCCCCAGTGATGAACGTGATCCCCCCCCCAGTGATGAACGTGATCCCCCCCCCAGTGATGAACGTGATCCCCCCCCCAGTGATGAACGTGATCCCCCCCCCCAGTGATGAACGTGATCCCCCCCAGTGATGAACGTGATCCCCCCCCCAGTGATGAACGTGATCCCCCCCCAGTGATGAACGTGATCCCCCCCCAGTGATAAACGTGATCCCCCCCCAGTGATAAACGTGAACCCCCCCAGTGATAAACGTGATCCCCCCCAGTGATGAACGTGATCCCCCCCCAGTGATGAACGTGATCCCCCCCCCCAGTGATGAACGTGATCCCCCCCCCAGTGATGAACGTGATCCCCCCCCAGTGATGAACGTGATCCCCCCCCAGTGATGAACGTGATCCCCCCCAGTGATGAACGTGATCCCCCCCCAGTGATGAACGTGATCCCCCCCAGTGATGAACGTGATCCCCCCCAGTGATGAACGTGATCCCCCCCAGTGATGAACGTGATCCCCCCAGTGATCCCCCCCTGTCTCTGCCCCGGTCCCCCCCTGTCTCTGCCCCGGTCCCCTCCTGTCTCTGCCCCGGTCCCCTCCTGTCTCTGCCCCGGTCCTCTCCTGTCTCTGCCCCGGTCCTCACCTGTCTCTGCCCCGGTCCTCTCCTGTCTCTGCCCCGGTCCTCTCCTGTCTCTGCCCCGGTCCTCTCCTGTCTCCGCCCCGGTCCTCTCCTGTCTCCGCCCCGGTCCTCTCCTGTCTCCGCCCCGGTCCTCACCTGTCTCTGCCCCGGTCCCCCCCTGTCTCTGCCCCGGTCCCCTCCTGTCTCTGCCCCGGTCCTCACCTGTCTCTGCCCCGGTCCCCTCCTGTCTCTGCCCCGGTCCCCCCCCTGTCTCTGCCCCGGTCCCCTCCTGTCTCTGCCCCGGTCCCCTCCTGTCTCTGCCCCGGTCCCCTCCTGTCTCTGCCCCTGTCCCCTCCTGTCTCCGCCCCGGTCCTCTCCTGTCTCTGCCCCGGTCCCCTCCTGTCTCTGCCCCGGTCCCCCCCTGTCTCTGCCCCGGTCCCCTCCTGTCTCTGCCCCGGTCCCCTCCTGTCTCTGCCCCGGTCCCCTCCTGTCTCTGCCCCTGTCCCCTCCTGTCTCCGCCCCGGTCCCCTCCTGTCTCTGCCCCGGTCCCCTCCTGTCTCTGCCCCGGTCCCCCCCTGTCTCTGCCCCGGTCCTCTCCTGTCTCTGCCCCGGTCCCCCCCTGTCTCTGCCCCTGTCCTCACCTGTCTCTGCCCCCGCACACCTCCCCGCAGGACGCTCCGGCTGTCGGGAGAGATGTGCGGGCCTCGGGGTCGGTGTTGCGGCCAGTGCTGGCGGTGCGGCGGGAGCGCTTCCCGGGAGCGCCGGAGCCGAGGAGTGAAGAGCTGGAATAGCGGAGCCTCCACCTCAGCTGCTCATTATCTGCTCGGCGTAATCCTGTCTCCATGACTACGAGACGTCACAAACACGAGCCCGCCCTACAGACAGGACCGCCCACCTGTGACGTCACAGGGAAACTTACTATAAAAGGCGCGTGAGCCGTACGTATGTCAGGAGAGTGGAGTCAGGAGCTGAGAGCACCGGGCACCGGGCACCGACTGCGCTGAGGGAACGGGATGGTTGTAATAACGCAAAAATTGTGCTGGCGTCACAAGCTTGGCCGGTGATTGGCTGCAGCAGTCACTTGACTGATGTACGGCACGTGACCATAGCGCCTGACTGCCTATCTCTTATACCATGGAGGTTGCTCTTCAGTAGAGAGGCGCTGAGCTCGCTGGTTACACTTCAGTACCGAGGCGCTGAGCTCGCTGGTTACTCTTCAGTATTGAGGCGCTGAGCTCGCTGGTTACTCTTCAGTATTGAGGCGCTGAGCTCGCTGGTTACTCTTCAGTAGAGAGGCGCTGAGCTCGCTGGTTACTCTTCAGTAGAGAGGCGCTGAGCTCGCTGGTTACTCTTCAGTAGAGAGGCGCTGAGCTCGCTGGTTGCTCTTCAGTAGAGAGGCGCTGAGCTCGCTGGTTGCTCTTCAGTAGAGAGGCGCTGAGCTCGCTGGTTACTCTTCAGTAGAGAGGCGCTGAGCTCGCTGGTTGCTCTTCAGTAGAGAGGCGCTGAGCTCGCTGGTTGCTCTTCAGTACCGAGGCGCTGAGCTCGCTGGTTACACTTCAGTACCGAGGCGCTGAGCTCGCTGGTTACTCTTCAGTATTGAGGCGCTGAGCTCGCTGGTTACTCTTCAGTAGAGAGGCGCTGAGCTCGCTGGTTACTCTTCAGTAGAGAGGCGCTGAGCTCGCTGGTTACTCTTCAGTAGAGAGGCGCTGAGCTCGCTGGTTGCTCTTCAGTAGAGAGGCGCTGAGCTCGCTGGTTGCTCTTCAGTAGAGAGGCGCTGAGCTCGCTGGTTACTCTTCAGTAGAGAGGCGCTGAGCTCGCTGGTTACTCTTCAGTATTGAGGCGCTGAGCTCGCTGGTTACTCTTCAGTACCGAGACACTGACCTTGCTGGTTGTTCTTCAGTATCGAGGCGCTGAGCTCGCTGGTTGTGCTTCAGTATCGAGGCGCTGAGCTCGCTGGTTACTCTTCAGTATCGAGGCGCTGAGCTCGCTGGTTGCTCTTCAGTAGAGAGGCGCTGAACTCGCTGGTTACTCTTCAGTATCGAGGCGCTGACCTCGCTGGTTGTTCTTCAGTATCGAGGCGCTGAGCTCGCTGGTTGTGCTTCAGTACAGAGGCGCTGAGCTCGCTGGTTACTCTTCAGTACAGAGGCGCTGAGCTCGCTGGTTACACTTCAGTACCGAGGCGCTGAGCTCGCTGGTTACTCTTCAGTACCGAGGCGCTGAGCTCGCTGGTTACTCTTCAGTATTGAGGCGCTGAGCTCGCTGGTTGCTCTTCAGTATTGAGGCGCTGAGCTCGCTGGTTGCTCTTCAGTACTGAGGCGCTGAGCTCGCTGGTTGTGCTTCAGTATCGAGGCGCTGAGCTCGCTGGTTGTGCTTCAGTATCGAGGCGCTGAGCTCGCTGGTTACTCTTCAGTACAGAGGCGCTGAGCTCGCTGGTTGCTCTTCAGTACCGAGGCGCTGAGCTCGCTGGTTGTGCTTCAGTATTGAGGCGCTGAGCTCGCTGGTTGTGCTTCAGTATTGAGGCGCTGAGCTCGCTGGTTGTGCTTCAGTATTGAGGCGCTGAGCTCGCTGGTTGTGCTTCAGTATCGAGGCGCTGAGCTCGCTGGTTGTGCTTCAGTACCGAGGCGCTGAGCTCGCTGGTTGCTCTTCAGTACCGAGGCGCTGAGCTCGCTGGTTGTGCTTCAGTATTGAGGCGCTGAGCTCGCTGGTTGTGCTTCAGTATTGAGGCGCTGAGCTCGCTGGTTGTGCTTCAGTATCGAGGCGCTGAGCTCGCTGGTTGTGCTTCAGTATTGAGGCGCTGAGCTCGCTGGTTGCTCTTCAGTATTGAGGCGCTGAGCTCGCTGGTTGTGCTTCAGTATTGAGGCGCTGAGCTCGCTGGTTGTGCTTCAGTATCGAGGCGCTGAGCTCGCTGGTTGTTCTTCAGTATCGAGGCGCTGACCTCGCTGGTTGTTCTTCAGTATCGAGGCGCTGAGCTCGCTGGTTGTGCTTCAGTATCGAGGCGCTGAGCTCGCTGGTTACTCTTCAGTATCGAGGCGCTGAGCTCGCTGGTTGCTCTTCAGTATCGAGGCGCTGACCTCGCTGGTTGTTCTTCAGTATCGAGGCGCTGAGCTCGCTGGTTGTGCTTCAGTACAGAGGCGCTGAGCTCGCTGGTTACTCTTCAGTACAGAGGCGCTGAGCTCGCTGGTTACACTTCAGTACCGAGGCGCTGAGCTCGCTGGTTACTCTTCAGTACCGAGGCGCTGAGCTCGCTGGTTACTCTTCAGTATTGAGGCGCTGAGCTCGCTGGTTGCTCTTCAGTATTGAGGCGCTGAGCTCGCTGGTTGCTCTTCAGTACTGAGGCGCTGAGCTCGCTGGTTGTGCTTCAGTATCGAGGCGCTGAGCTCGCTGGTTGTGCTTCAGTATCGAGGCGCTGAGCTCGCTGGTTACTCTTCAGTACAGAGGCGCTGAGCTCGCTGGTTGCTCTTCAGTACCGAGGCGCTGAGCTCGCTGGTTGTGCTTCAGTATTGAGGCGCTGAGCTCGCTGGTTGTGCTTCAGTATTGAGGCGCTGAGCTCGCTGGTTGTGCTTCAGTATTGAGGCGCTGAGCTCGCTGGTTGTGCTTCAGTATCGAGGCGCTGAGCTCGCTGGTTGTGCTTCAGTACCGAGGCGCTGAGCTCGCTGGTTGCTCTTCAGTACCGAGGCGCTGAGCTCGCTGGTTGCTCTTCAGTACCGAGGCGCTGAGCTCGCTGGTTGTGCTTCAGTATTGAGGCGCTGAGCTCGCTGGTTGTGCTTCAGTATTGAGGCGCTGAGCTCGCTGGTTGTGCTTCAGTATCGAGGCGCTGAGCTCGCTGGTTGTGCTTCAGTATTGAGGTGCTGAGCTCGCTGGTTGCTCTTCAGTATTGAGGCGCTGAGCTCGCTGGTTGTGCTTCAGTATTGAGGCGCTGAGCTCGCTGGTTGTGCTTCAGTATCGAGGCGCTGAGCTCGCTGGTTGTGCTTCAGTACCGAGGCGCTGAGCTCGCTGGTTGCTCTTCAGTACCGAGGCGCTGAGCTCGCTGGTTGTGCTTCAGTATTGAGGCGCTGAGCTCGCTGGTTGCTCTTCAGTATTGAGGCGCTGAGCTCGCTGGTTGTGCTTCAGTATCGAGGCGCTGAGCTCGCTGGTTGTGCTTCAGTATCGAGGCGCTGAGCTCGCTGGTTGTGCTTCAGTACCGAGGCGCTGAGCTCGCTGGTTGTGCTTCAGTATCGAGGCGCTGAGCTCGCTGGTTGTGCTTCAGTATAGAGGTGCTGAGCTCGCTGGTTGTGCTTCAGTATCGAGGCGCTGAGCTCGCTGGTTGTGCTTCAGTACCGAGGCGCTGAGCACAGCATCCTTACATACTGCACCCGCAGCCAGGAGGTGAGGCATCATGAATCCTCAGGGCAGATTATACACAGAGGCTGGAAACCATCAGTAAGCTGCTGCTCTGTAGGGCAGAGGACGCTCCTCCTCCCTGACTGTTTCCTCTCTGGATTCGTGTATTACTCCCATCATCCGGTGCCCAGAGCTCAGCGCAGGTGACCGTTACCCAATGTCCCCCGTCCTCTAGATCCTGAATTATTGTATTCAGTGATGTCATCACCAGGGGGCGGAGCTGACAACTCTTCACACATGTAGACAGGTTGTCAGCAGTGATGGTTGTCGCAGCTCTGAGGGCAGGAGGATTGCAGCCGCTCTGGGTTTGGGGAAAGCTGGGTGTCTGAGTCCTTTCTGTACAATATTGTGGCTCCGGCGTCTTATTCCCGGAGTTCTCCTGATGTAGCGGGGGGGGGGGGCTCTGATTTTAGTATTGGGAGAGACCGTGCTCCCCGCCCCCGCTCGCACAGGCTTCCATACATCGCCTGCGGCGTCAACGGGTTTAATGCGATGAATTTATGGAAAGTCACAGTGCGCAGAGGGAATTCATGGCGGCGGCTGCGGATGACTCATGGAGGGGGCTGCAGGGACCGCGACATTTACATCTCTGCCTCCATTAACTCTTATGTAGGTCACATCTGTGGGAGCGAAACCCGGGAAAGGAAAATATCCGCAGTCTGCTCAGATTAACCCCGTACAGACGGGGGCAGTTGTCGCTCCGCAGCGTGACCGCCCCTAGAGGGCCGAACTCCGCGGCGTGACCGCCCCATACAGGGCCGAACTCCGCGGCGTGACCGCCCCATACAGGGCCGAGCTCCGCGGCGTGACCGCCCCATACAGGGCCGAGCTCCGCGGCGTGACCGCCCCATACAGGACCCTCCCCATACAGGACCGGGCTCCGCTCGAGCAGTGAGGATCCCAGCTTCCTCCGAGAGTTGGAGCTCCCAGGAGAGAAGCAGATTAGGTCGCAGACAGTGGTCTGGACCTGGAGGAGTCGGAGACCCGGTCGCGGGAGATTGTGACTGGGTGCTTGGCTAGTCTTGGAGGATAGCCAGCAGCCGCAGTTCAATAGCCGGGCTGGACCGAAGGCACGACTGGGTACATGGACTCTAGGTCGGGGAGAAGCGTCAAGTAACCCGGCAATTAACCTGCGCAGGACAGGGTCTTTATGGATTGTTCCCTCGAAGCACAGAGATCGGGGGTACTAGGGATAGGGCTTTCCAAGCAAAGCAGCCCACTGAAACCCAAGCGTGAACTCCTGAGAGCAAGCTCCTCTGCAACTCCTAGCAGGGAGCGGGGCCCGGAAAGCTCCAAGCGGACGGGCCACAAAGGACACTCTAAAATAAGGTGCCAGGAGTCAGGTCACAGACCACCAGGCAGTGCTGCAGGAGACGGGACCCGGAGGAGCTCCCCCAAGAGGACAGCGGCCCCCAGAGACTTGGTTTACTACGTTGTCAGTGTCTGCTTTATTGCTGAGTGAGGACCTGATTAACCCCTGCAACCAGCGAGCCTGCGCTCCTCCTGCACCCCTATACCATCATCCGGGGTCCCGGGGCCTTTCCCTACCCGTGGAGGGTAATGTCATCTGGCTGCCCCACTCCATCACCCCGGGTACTCCCAACGGCAGCGGCGGTACTCCCTATTACTGCACACAGGGCCGTATTTGCCACTAGGCACCCGTGGTCCCGTGCCTAGGGCGGCACGTTGCGGGGGGCGGCACTTTCTGGCAGCAAAAAAAAAATGCCCGCCCCCCATCCCTCCCTCCGTTACACTCGGCTGTGTTCGGGGGGGGGGGGGTTGAGAGGGAGGAGAGGCGCACTTCTGTCTATTTAAATACATGGCGGGCACCAGGCATAGTGAGCTGATTAACCCCGGAAGTTCCATCGCCTGCACTTCCGGGGTCAGAGGCGCGCGGGCGCGATAATCAGCTCATTGCCCCGTGCTGCAGCGTCCAATGCTGCAGACGACACACGCAGCGGAGGAGGACGCGTCTGAAGCTGGAGCCAGCCAGAAGAGGAGCCAGCCAGAGCAGGGCGGCGGGCACCGGAGCAGGTAAGGCAGAGGCAGAGCCTAGAATGTATGGGCTCCTTACAGGTTAGTTGTTGATCGTTGCGATGCCTCTTTTTGTCCACTATAATCATGCAAGGGGAGGCTGGGAAGAGGCTGAGGCTGGGAAGAGAGGCTGAGGCTGGGGGGAGAGAGGCTGAGGCTGGGGGAGAGGGAGGCTGGGGGGAAAGAGACGCTGAGGCTGGGGGGAGAGAGAGGCTGAGGCTGGTGGGAGAGAGGCTGAGACTGGGGGGGAGGCTGGGGGGAGAGAGAGGCTTAGGCTGGGGGGAGAGAGGCTGAGGCTGGGGGGAGAGAGAGGCTGAAGCTGGGGGGGAGGCTGGGGGGAGAGAGAGGCTGAGAGGAGAGAGGCTGATGCTGGGGGAGGCTGGGGGGAGAGAGAGGCTGATGCTGGGGGAGGCTGGGGGGGAGAGAGAGGCTGAGGCTGGGGGGGAGGCTGGGGAGAGAGAGAGGCTGAGGCTGGGGGGAGAGAGGCTGAGGCTGGGGGGGAGGCTGGGGGGAGAGAGAGGCTAAGGCTGGGGGGAGAGAGGCTGAGGCTGGGGGGAGAGAGAGGCTGAAGCTGGGGGGGAGGCTGGGGGGAGAGAGAGGCTGAGAGGAGAGAGGCTGATGCTGGGGGGAGAGAGAGGCTGAGGCTGGGGGGGAGGCTGGGAAGAGAGAGAGGCTGAGGCTTGGGGGAGGCTGGGGGGGAGAGAGAGAGGCTGGGAGGAGAGAGGCAGATGCTGGGGAGGCTGGGAGGAGAGAGGCTGATTCTGGGGGAGGCTGGGGGGAGGCTGAGGCTGGGGGGAGGCTGAGGCTGGGGGGAGGCTGAGGCTGGGAGGAGAGAGGCAGATGCTGGGGAGGCTGGGAGGAGAGAGGCTGATTCTGGGGGAGGCTGATGCTGGGGGAGGCTGGGAGGAGGAGGGGAAAGGGGAGGGTTGGAGGAGGGAAGCTGATGCTGAGGGAGACTTGGAGGAGGGAGGCTGATGCTGGGGGAGGCTGGGAGGAGGGAGGCTAATGCTGGGGGAGGCTAGGAGGAGGGAGGCTGATGCTTGGGGAGGCTGGGAGGAGGGAGGCTGATGCTGGGGTAGGCTGGGAGGAGGGAGGCTGATGCTGGGGGAGGTTGGGAGGAGGGAGGCTGAGGCTGGGGGAGGCTGGGAGGAGGGAGGCTGATGCTGGGGGAGGCTGGGAGGAGGGAGGCTGATGCTGGGGGAGGCTGGGAGGAGGGAGGCTGATGCTGGGGGAGGCTGATGCTGAGGGAGGCTGATGCTGAGGGAGGCTGATGCTGGGGGAGGCTGGGAGGGGGAGGGGGAGGCTTGGAGGAGGGAAGCTGATGCTGAGGGAGACTTGGAGGAGGGAGGCTGAGGGAGGAGGGAGGCTGATGCTGGGGGAGGCTAGGAGGAGGGAGGCTGATGCTGAAGGAGGCTAGGAGGAGGGAGGCTGATGCTGAGGGAGGCTGATGCTGGGGGAGGCTGGGAGGAGGGAGGCTGATGCTGGGGGAGGCTGGGAGGAGGGAGGCTGATGCTGGCGGAGCCTGGGAGGAGGGAGGCTGAGGCTGGGAGGAGGGAGGCTGAGGCTGGGAGGAGGGAGGCTGGGGGAGGCTGGGAAGAGGGAGGCTGATGCTGGGGGAGGCTGGGAGGAGGGAGGCTGATACTGGGGGAAGCTGGGAGCAGGGAGGCTGATGCTGGGGGAGGCTGGGAGGAGAGAGGCTGATGCTGGGGGAGGCTGGGAGGGGGAGGAGGGAGGCTGATGCTCTGGGAGGCTGATGCTGGGGGAGGCTTGGAGGAGGGGGGCTGATGCTGAGGGAGACTTGGAGGAGGGAGGCTGATGCTGGGGGAGGCTGGGAGGAGGGAGGCTAATGCTGGGGGAGGCTGGGAGGAGGGAGGCTGATGCTGGGGGAGGCTGGGAGGAGGGAGGCTGATGCTGGGGGAGGCTGGGAGGAGGGAGGCTGATGCTGGGGGAGGTTGGGAGCAGGGAGGCTGATGCTAGGGGAGGCTGGGAGGAGGGAGGCGGAGGCTGGGAGGAGGGAGGCTGAGGCTGGGGGAAGCTGGGAGGAGGGAGGATGATGCTGGGGGAGGCTGGGAGGAGGGAGGCTGATGCTGGGGGAGGCTGATGCTGAGGGAGGCTGATGCTGAGGGAGGCTGATGCTGAGGGAGGCTGATGCTGGGAGGAAGGAGGCTGATGCTGGGGGAGCCTGGGAGGAGGGAGGCTGATGCTGGGGGAGGCTGGGAGGAGGGAGGCTGATGCTGGGGGAGGCTGGGAGGAGGGAGGCTGATGCTGGGGGAGGCTGATGCTGAGGGAGGCTGATGCTGAGGGAGGCTGATGCTGGGGGAGGCTGGGAGGGGAGGGTGAGGCTTGGAGGAGGGAAGCTGATGCTGAGGGAGACTTGGAGGAGGGAGGCTGAGGGAGGAGGGAGGCTGAGGGAGGAGGGAGGCTGATGCTGGGGGAGGCTAGGAGGAGGGAGGCTGATGCTGAGGGAGGCTAGAAGGAGGGAGGCTGATGCTAAGGGAGTCTGATGCTGGGGGAGGCTGGGAGGAGGGAGGCTGATGCTGGGGGAGGCTGGGAGGAGGGAGGCTGATGCTGGCGGAGCCTGGGAGGAGGGAGGCTGAGGCTGGGAGGAGGGAGGCTGAGGGAGGCTGGGAGGAGGGAGGCTGAGGCTGGGGGAGGCTGATGCTGGGGGAGGCTGGAAAGAGGGAGGCTGATGCTGGGGGAGGCTGGGAGGAGGGAGGCTGATACTGGGGGAAGCTGGGAGCAGGGAGGCTGATGCTGGGGGAGGCTGGGAGGAGAGAGGCTGATGCTGGGGGAGGCTGGGAGGGGGAGGAGGGAGGCTGATGCTCTGGGAGGCTGATGCTGGGGGAGGCTTGGAGGAGGGGGGCTGATGCTGGGGGAGGCTGGGAGGAGGGAGGCTGATGCTGGGAGGAGGGAGGCTGATGCTGGGGGGAAGCTGGGAGCAGGGAGGCTGATGCTGGGGGAGGCTGGGAGGAGAGAGGCTGATGCTGGGGTAAGTTGGGAGCAGGGAGGCTGATGCTGGGGGAGGCTGGGGGGAGAGAGGCTGATGCTGGGGGAGAGAGGCTGATGCTGAGGGAGGCTGGGGGAGAGAGGCTGATGCTGGGGGGAGAGAGGCTGATGCTGGGGGGAGAGAGGCTGAAGCTGGGGGAGGCTGGGGGGAGAGAGGCTGATGCTGAGGGAGGCTGGGGGGAGAGAGGCTGATGCTGGGGGAGGCTGGGGGGAGAGAGGCTGATGCTGGGGGAGAGGTTGCTGCTGGAGGCGGGGGGAGAGAGGCTGCTGCTGGGGGAATGGAAGAGAGGGGCCAATGCTAGAGACAGAGGACAAGGGTTGAGGGATAGAGCAATGACAATATCGATGGGGGGGAGTGTAAGGACTCAGAATAAGAGGGGGGCAGCATTGGGAGCTCATTATGGAGAAGGGGCAGCATGTGTGGGCTCAGTATGGAGTGGAACAATGTAGGGGAGTCAATACCAAGAGTGGGGTAGTGTGTGTGGGGGGGGTGTCTCAGCATAAGCGTTAGTGTGGTGGTCTTAGTATGATGAGTGGGGCAGCATGGAGATGTCATTATGGAAAAGAGGAAGGCAGCATTAGGAGCTCATGGAGAGGGGCAGCATGCATGGGACATTGTGAGGAGGGGCAGCATGCATGGGAAACTGTGAGGAGGGGGCAGCATGCATGGGACACTGTGAGGAGGGGGCAGCATGCATGGGACATTGTGAGGAGGGGGCAGCATGCATGGGACACTGTGAGGAGGGGGCAGCATGCATGGGACACTGTGAGGAGGGGGCAGCATGCATGGGACACTGTGAGAAGGGGGCAGCATGCATGGGACATTGTGAGGAGGGGGCAGCATGCATGGGACACTGTCAGGAGGGGGCAGCATGCATGGGACATTGTGAGGAGGGGGCAGCATGCATGGGACACTGTGAGGAGGGGGCAGCATGCATGGGACATTGTGAGGAGGGGGCAGCATGCATGGGACATTGTGAGGAGGGGGCAGCATGCATGGGACACTGTGAGGAGGGGGCAGCATGCATGGGACACTGTGAGGAGGGGGCAGCATGCATGGGACACTGTGAGGAGGGGGCAGCATGCATGGGACACTGTGAGGAGGGGGCAGCATGCATGGGACACTGTGAGGAGGGGGAAGCATGCATGGGACACTGAGGAGGGGGCAGCATGCATGGGACACTGTGAGGAGGGGGCAGCATGCATGGGACATTGTGAGGAGGGGGCAGCATGCATGGGACATTGTGAGGAGGGGGCAGCATGCATGGGACACTGTGAGGAGGGGGCAGCATGCATGGGACACTGTGAGGAGGGGGCAGCATGCATGGGACACTGTGAGGAGGGGGAAGCATGCATGGGACACTGTGAGGAGGGGGCAGCATGCATGGGACACTGTGAGGAGGGGGCAGCATGCATGGGACACTGTGAGGAGGGGGCAGCATGCATGGGACACTGAGGAGGGAGCAGCATGCATGGGACATATTGAGGAGGGGGCAGCATGCATGGGACATTGTGAGGAGGGGCAGTATGCATGGGACATTGTGAGGAGGGGGCAGCATGCATGGGACATTGTGAGGAGGGGGCAGCATGCATGGGACATTGTGAGGAGGGGGCAGCATGCATGGGACATTGTGAGGAGGGGGCAGCATGCATGGGACATTGTGAGGAGGGGGCAGCATGCATGGGACATTGTGAGGAGGGGGCAGCATGCATGGGACATTGTGAGGAGGGGGCAGCATGCATGGGACATTGTGAGGAGGGGGCAGCATGCATGGGACATTGTGAGGAGGGAGCAGCATGCATGGGACATTGTGAGGAGGGGGCAGCATGCATGGGACACTGAGGAGGGGGCAGCATGCATGGGACATTGTGAGGAGGGGCAGTATGCATGGGACATTGTGAGGAGGGGGCAGCATGCATGGGACATTGTGAGGAGGGGGCAGCATGCATGGGACACTGAGGAGGGGGCAGCATGCATGGGACACTGTGAGGAGGGGGCAGCATGCATGGGACACTGTGAGGAGGGAGCAGCATGCATGGGACACTGTGAGGAGGGGGTAGCATGCATGGGACACTGTGAGGAGGGGGCAGCATGCATGGGACACTGTGAGGAGGGGGCAGCATGCATGGGACACTGAGGAGGGAGCAGCATGCATGGGACATTGTGAGGAGGGGGCAGCATGCATGGGACATTGTGAGGAGGGGCAGTATGCATGGGACATTGTGAGGAGGGGGCAGCATGCATGGGACATTGTGAGGAGGAGGCAGCATGCATGGGACACTGTGAGGAGGGGGCAGCATGCATGGGACATTGTGAGGAGGGGGCAGCATGCATGGGACATTGTGAGGAGGGGGCAGCATGCATGGGACATTGTGAGGAGGGGGCAGCATGCATGGGACATTGTGAGGAGGGGGCAGCATGCATGGGACATTGTGAGGAGGGGGCAGCATGCATGGGACATTGTGAGGAGGGGGCAGCATGCATGGGACACTGTGAGGAGGGGGCAGCATGATGTGAGATCATATTTCATAATTGAGGAAGGTGTGGTGGGTATAATTTATAAGGGAGGACAGTGTGTAGTTTATTAGGGGCAGTGTGACAGTCACAGTATATAAGTGGGGACGGTGGGAATATGTTATACTCATGCTATGGTTTGATGTGCCCGTGGTGATCCCCATTGGGGGGGGGGGGTTAGTGCCCTTCGTTTCTCATTGATACTTTTTCAAGTGTTTTACAGAGTAGATCTGCCTTAAACAGATGTCGTGTGCGAAAACTCAGTGTTACGTTGTCATTAAGGGGCGCGACCACTTAAAGTGCCTAGGGCAGCATGAAGGCAAAATACAGCCCTGACTGCACACCATGGGTGGCGTCACAAACTATTTATGTCTTTCCCTGTAAATACCCCCCTTCTTCATTTGAGTGTGGCCCCTGGGTCCAGAGAGCCACGAGCAATCACCCCCGGATCCGAGCGGTTCGACCGCTGCAGGGGCGGCACATATACAGCATAGTGCTTACCACCGAGCCACCTCTGCAGCACGGTGCTTACCACCGAGCCACCTCTACAGCACAGTGCTGACCACCGAGCCACCTCTACAGCACGGTGCTCACCACCGAGCCACCTCTACAGCTCAATGCTGACCACCGAGCCACCTCTACAGCACGGTGCTTACCACCGAGCCACCTCTACAGCACAGTGCTGACCACCGAGCCACTTCTACAGCACGGTGCTCACCACCGAGCCACCTCTACAGCTCGATGCTGACCACTTAATCTCTTTTTATTTGTTATTTTATTGGTGGATACGTTGTTGGAGGTGACATGGGAGAACGTGGCACAATGCTGACTCACATCTTGGGCTCAGACTCTGCGGCCATATTGCGGTTTGCGATTATCACTTTGAGCTGACAGTGTCATCATTACTTTGTAGAATCGGCGGCGCCTTTGTGTGGCCATTGGGGGTTAGGAGGAAATTGGGGCAGAATGTAATAAACGTGCATCTTCTAGAAGTGTAATTTTCAGGGGGTTGAATACTTTTGCATGGCACGGTTTATGTACTTGTTGACATTCATGTTCTCTTATTACCCAGTGATGAATGTTGGTAATTAGCGGGACCCTCGAGATTAGTCACATGACGGCTCATCTATCACCGGGGCACAGAGCTGACAATTTACAGCCGGTAAATATAAACCCGCAGACCGACGCCATGGACGTGCAATGACCCGCTATATGCGCTGCGCTCGGATGGGAGGAATGGTTTTCAGTAAGTCTTCTGCGCCGCTCCCACAACGTTCCGCCTGTTATAACCTGACACAACTGCGCCTCTCCGCGTTTCATCACCGCCGCGCGTCTCCGCCGTCCTGACACTTATACGAGTAACGTGTCGCACTGACAGAGAATCTCGCTCACAGCCATCTGTGGTCATGAATATTTCAGGCCGGAGCTCGGAGATGGAGGATTACACTGTCTTCTCCTCCAGGAGGGATTCATAACAAAAAACCGGGACCAAACACGAAAGGAGCAGCAGGAATCCGATCATATAGAGGGGACGACGGGTGACACAGTGTAACGGATCCGTGCTGTGCCGCAGAGGACACCATGATAGTACACTAAGCTTTAGATAACACTTCTGCAATGGGTCCCCATCATTTGTATCCATGCCCCTGTTTGTAGCACCACCTTTCTCTGTTTTTTGGGGTCTGTCCAATATGACACCTAACAATCGATCAGCAGCACCGCGCCATTGTGAGGCTTCAAGCAGGAGGTTCTCAGAAGTAAGTGGCCACTGAGCTTAGAGTGTCACCAGCAGGTTGTACAGAGACACAGAGAGACTGGAAGAATCACAGAAAGGCAGAGAAGTGGATGGCCTCCATCCACATCCCACACTGATGACCGCTTCATTGTAAACAATGCCCTACAGAACCGGATGATGAATGTCACACAACGCCAGGCCCCCGAGGGTCACGTCAGACCATTCAAAATTATTTACATCAGTGTGGTCTGCTTGCTAGATGACCTGCAAGGTACCTGACCGCACCACCAGGCACAGGCGTGATCTACGTACCTACGTACCTGACTGCACCACCAGGCACAGGCATCATCTACGTAACTGACCCCACCACCAAGCCCCGGCGTCCTCCATGTACCTGACCGCACCACCAGGCACAGGCGTCATCTACGTACCTACGTACCTGACTGCACCATCAGGCACAGGCATCATCTACGTAACTGACCCTACCACCAAGCCCCGACATCATCTACGTACCTGACCACACCACCAGGCACAAGCATCATCTACGTACCTGACCACACCACCAGGCACAGGCGTCATCTACATACCTAACAGTTCCACCATGCACAGGCATCATCTACGTACCTGACTGCACCACCAGGCACAGGCGTCATCTACGTACCTGACCACACCACCAGGCACAGGCGTCATCTACGTACCTGACTGCACCACCAGGCACAGGCGTCATCTACGTACCTAACCACACCACCATGCACAGGCATCATCTACGTACCTGACCTCAGCACTAGGCACAGTTGTTGTCTACATAGCTGACCGCCCCACCAGGCACAGGCGTCATCTACGTACCTGACTGCACCACCAGGCACAAGTATCATCTACGTAACTGACCACACCACTAGGCACAGGCGTCATCTATGCTGGACGAGGGACCAGTGGCCTCAGTTCTGGGCTCTGATGACAGTCGGTTCACGCTGAGCAGAAATGATGGTCGCCAACGATGTTGGAGAGACTTCTAGGAGAGCGCTGTCTGTGCATCAGCCGCTGCCGTCATCAGATGAGGCCTTGGTGGTGGTGGTTACGGTGTGGACCGGTGTATCTGGTCAGTACAGAACGTCTCTACAAAGTGTGACTGGTGCAGTGACAGCCCTGACTACTGGAATAACACCATTAATCCAGACATTATACCTCTGCATGAACAACACTGGCCTAATGTCTTCTTCATGGAGGACAATGCTCCAGCTCATCGAGGTCACACCATTAAGGAACGGCTGCTGGAGACTGGGAAACCTCAAATGGAGCGGCTGCACTTTCTCCAGACCTGAATCCCATAGAAAATCTATGGATCAGCTGAGTCGCCGTGTAGAGGCCAGAACCTCAATGACCTGAGGGCGGCCCTTCAAGAAGAGTGGGATGTCGACCTCCACAGACAATACCTCCACTGGTAACCACCATTATATGTCAATTAAGCAGGTAAAAGGTCTGGAGCTGATTACCGGTGCGGCTTTGTACTTTGAGCTGGTGCCGTGAACCCATAACATGCGGTGAAAGGAAGAGAAACCAACTATCATTATGCTGAAAAAAAATAAGAAATCCATCAGAGAGAACAGAAGTGTTAGGAGCGGCCAAATGGGGCACTAGTGGTTATTGATGATGGAGGAGATGTGCTGGCCAGGCATGCAGGGCTAACAATGGCCCTGGAGCACTAGTGGTTATTAATGATGGAGGAGATGTGCTGGCCAGGCATGCAGGAATAACAATGGCCCTGGAGCACTAGTGGTTATTGATGATGGAGGAGATGTGCTGGCCAGGCATGCAGGGATAACAATGGCCCTGGAGCACTAGTGGTTATTGATGATGGAGGCGGTGTGGTGGCCAGGCATGCAGGGATAACAATGGCCCTGGAGCACTAGTGGTTATTAATGATGGAGGAGATGTGCTGGCCAGGCATGCAGGGATAACAATGGCCCTGGAGCACTAGTGGTTATTAATGATGGAGGAGATGTGCTGGCCAGGCATGCAGGAATAACAATGGCCCTGGAGCACTAGTGGTTATTAATGATGGAGGAGATGTGCTGGCCAGGCATGCAGGAATAACAATGGCCCTGGAGCACTAGTGGTTATTGATGATGGAGGAGATGTGCTGGCCAGGCATGCAGGAATAACAATGGCCCTGGAGCACTAGTGGTTATTGATGATGGAGGAGATGTGCTGGCCGGGCATGCAGGGCTAACAATGGCCCTGGAGCACTAGTGGTTATTGATGATGGAGGCGGTGTGCTGACTGGGCATGCAGGGATAACAATGGCCCTGGAGCACTAGTGGTTATTGATGATGGAGGAGATGTGCTGGCAGGGCATGCAGGGATAACAATGGCCCTGGAGCACTAGTGGTTATTGATGATGGAGGAGATGTGCTGGCCCGACATGCAGGGATAATAATGGCCCTGGAGCACTAGTGGTTATTGATGATGGAGGAGATGTGCTGGCCAGGCATGCAGGGATAACAATGGCCCTGGAGCACTAGTGGTTATTGATGATGGAGGTAATGTGCTGGCCGGGCATGCAGGGCTAACAATGGCCCTGGAGCACTAGTGGTTATTGATGATGGAGGTAATGTGCTGGCTGGGCATGCAGGGATAACAATGGCCCTGGAGCACTAGTGGTTATTGATGATGGAGGAGATGTGCTGGACGGGCATGCAGGGATAACAATGGCCCTGGAGCACTAGTGGTTATTGATGATGGAGGAGATGTGCTGGACGGGCATGCAGGGATAACAATGGCCCTGGAGCACTAGTGGTTATTGATGATGGAGGAGATGTGCTGGCAGGGCATGCAGGGCTAACAATGGCCCTGGAGCACTAGTGGTTATTGATGATGTGACTGATGACAGAAGCAGCCGGATGAATTCTGAAGTGCACAGGGAGAGCCTTTCCACTCAGATTCAACCAAATGCAGCAATGATTGGATGACGCTTGACAGAAAGATGGACAGTGACCCAAAACATCCTGCGAAAGCAAAGAAGAGGAATATTCTGCAATGGGCGAGTCATCACCAGATCTCAGCCCATTGAGCTGCATTTCACATAATTAAGACAAAACTTAAGGCAGAAAGACCCAGAAACAAGCAACAGCTGAAGTCACCGCAGTAAAGGTGGCAAATCTTCACACCGGAGGAAACCAGCAATAGAGACGTCCATGGCAGAAAGACTTCAGGGGTCATTGCCTGCAAAGAATTCTCCACAAAGGGTTAAACATGAACATTTTATTTATTGTAAATTATCCAATTATTTTTGAGCCCCTGAAATGAGGAGGCTTTGTATAAAAAAATGGCTGCAATTTCTGAATGTTTCACAGGATATTTTTGTTCAACCCCTTTAATTACACCTGATCCATGACACAGACGGCGGCTGCACGAGACCGCAGCTGCACGAGACCGCGAGCCTGAGATCACTGACATCCATATATATAGGTTATTGATCAGGAGACTCATCTGTCAGTAGCCGGCCCCCGGCCGAGGAGCCTCCTCCATTACAGGGGCCCCCAGGAGATGATATAGAACTTCCATCAACAGGTAATTGGTCTATTAAGATGGACATTACACGACTGTCAATCACCCGAGCGCCACCAGTAATAATCACCCCGACATGTGGCAACATGAGATCAATGCAGCGGACACTACCGATCAATGACATTATTACACCGAGACCGAGCGACTCCTCTCACAGAACAGATAATGTAACCACATCCGCCCAACACAAGTGTCATATACTGCATATCCGCTCAACCCGAAACGTACGTCATAGTCACAATGTAAGTACACTAATATAATACTGCCCCTATGTACAAGAATATAACTGCTATAATACTGCTCCTATGTACAAGACTATAACTACTATAATACTGCCCCTATGTACAAGAATATAACTACTATAATACTGCCCCCTATGTACAAGAATATAACTACTATAATACTGCCCCTATGTACAAGAATATAACTACTATAATACTGCCCCTATGTACAAGAATATAACTACTATAATACTGCCCCTATGTACAAGAATATAACTACTATAATACTGCCCCTATGTACAAGAATATATCTACTATAATACTGCTCCTATGTACAAGAATATAACTACTATAATACTGCTCCTATGTACAAGAATATAACTACTATAATACTGCCCCTATGTACAAGAATATAACTACTATAATACTGCCCCTATGTACAAGAATATAACTACTATAATACTGCCCCTATGTACAAGAATATAACTACTATAATACTGCCCCTATGTACAAGAATATATCTACTATAATACTGCTCCTATGTACAAGAATATAACTACTATAATACTGCTCCTATGTACAAGAATATAACTACTATAATACTGCCCCTATGTACAAGAATATAACTACTATAATACTGCCCCTATGTACAAGAATATAACTACTATAATACTGCCCCTATGTACAAGAATATAACTACTATAATACTGCCCCTATGTACAAGAATATAACTACTATAATACTGACCCTATGTACAAGAATATAACTGCTATAATACTGACCCCTATGTACAAGAATATAACTGCTATAATACTGCCCCTATGTACAAGAATATAACTACTATAATACTGCCCCTATGTACAAGAATATAACTACTATAATACTGCCCCTATGTACAAGAATATAACTACTATAATACTGCCCCTATGTACAAGAATATAACTACTATAATACTGCCCCTATGTACAAGAATATATCTACTATAATACTGCTCCTATGTACAAGAATATAACTACTATAAAACTGCTCCTATGTACAAGAATATAACTACTATAATACTGCCCCTATGTACAAGAATATAACTACTATAATACTGCCCCTATGTACAAGAATATAACTACTATAATACTGCCCCTATGTACAAGAATATAACTACTATAATACTACCCCTATGTACAAGAATATAACTACTATAATACTGACCCTATGTACAAGAATATAACTACTATAATACTGCCCCTATGTACAAGAATATAACTACTATAATACTGCTCCTATGTACAAGAATATAACTACTATAATACTGCCCCCATGTACAAGAGTATACCTACTATAATACTGCCCCCTATGTACAAGAATATAACCACTATAATACTGCCCCCTATGTACAACAATATAACTACTATAATACTGCCCTTATATACAAGAATATAACTACTATAATACTGCCCCTATGTACAAGAATATAACTACTATAATACTGCCCCTATGTACAAGAATATAACTACTATAATACTGACCCCTATGTACAAGAATATAACTGCTATAATACTGCCCCCTATGTACAAGAATATATCTACTATAATACTGCTCCTATGTACAAGAATATAACTACTATAATACTGCCCCTATGTACAAGAATATAACTACTATAATACTGCCCCTATGTACAAGAATATAACTACTATAATATTGCCCCTATGTACAAGAATATAACTACTATAATACTGCCCCTATGTACAAGAATATAACTACTATAATACTGTTCCTATGTACAAGAATATAACTACTATAATACTGCCCCCATGTACAAGAGTATACCTACTATAATACTGCCCCATGTACAAGAGTATACCTACTATAATACTGCCCCCTATGTACAAGAATATAACTGCTATAATACTGCCCCCTATGTACAAGAATATATCTACTATAATACTGCTCCTATGTACAAGAATATAACCACTATAATACTGCCCCCCTATGTACAACAATATAACTACTATAATACTGCCCTTATATACAAGAATATAACTACTATAATACTGCCCCTATGTACAAGAATATATCTACTATAATACTGCTCCTAGGTACAAGAATATAACCACTATAATACTGCCCCCTATGTACAACAATATAACTACTATAATACTGCCCTTATATACAAGAATATAACTACTATAATACTGCCCCTATGTACAAGAATATAACTACTATAATACTGCTCCTAGGTACAAGAATATAACTACTATAATACTGCCCCTATGTATAAGAATATAACTACTATAATACTGCCCTTATATACAAGAATATAACTACTATAATACTGCTCCTATGTACAAGACTATAACTACTATAATACTGACCCCTATGTACAAGAATATAACTGCTATAATACTGCCCCTATGTACAAGAATATAACTGCTATAATACTGACCCCTATGTACAAGAATATAACTGCTATAATACTGCCCCTATGTACAAGAATATAACTACTATAATACTGCCCCTATGTACAAGAATATAACTACTATAATACTGCCCCTATGTACAAGAATATATCTACTATAATACTGCTCCCATGTACAAGAATATAACTACTATAATACTGCTCCTATGTACAAGAATATAACTACTATAATACTGCCCCTATGTACAAGAATATAACTACTATAATACTGCCCCTATGTACAAGAATATAACTACTATAATACTGCCCCTATGTACAAGAATATAACTACTATAATACTGCCCCTATGTACAAGAATATAACTACTATAATACTGCCCCTATGTACAAGAATATAACTACTATAATACTGCCCCTATGTACAAGAATATAACTACTATAATACTGCTCCTATGTACAAGAATATAACTACTATAATACTGCCCCCATGTACAAGAGTATACCTACTATAATACTGCCCCCTATGTACAAGAATATAACCACTATAATACTGCCCCCTATGTACAACAATATAACTACTATAATACTGCCCTTATATACAAGAATATAACTACTATAATACTGCCCCTATGTACAAGAATATAACTACTATAATACTGACCCTATGTACAAGAATATAACTACTATAATACTGCCCCTATGTACAAGAATATAACTACTATAATACTGTTCCTATGTACAAGAATATAACTACTATAATACTGCCCCCATGTACAAGAGTATACCTACTATAATACTGCCCCATGTACAAGAGTATACCTACTATAATACTGCCCCCTATGTACAAGAATATAACCACTATAATACTGCCCCCTATGTACAACAATATAACTACTATAATACTGCCCTTATATACAAGAATATAACTACTATAATACTGCCCCTATGTACAAGAATATAACTACTATAATACTGCTCCTAGGTACAAGAATATAACTACTATAATACTGCCCCTATGTATAAGAATATAACTACTATAATACTGCCCCTAGGTACAAGAATATAACTACTATAATACTGCTCCTAGGTACAAGAATATAACTACTATAATACTGCCCCTATGTACAAGAATATAACTACTATAATACTGCCCCTATGTACAAGAATATAACTACTATAATACTGCCCCTATGTACAAGAATATAACTACTATAATACTGCCCCTATGTATAAGAATATAACTACTATAATACTGCCCCTATGTACAAGACTATAACTACTATAATACTGCTCCTATGTACAAGAATATAACTACTATAATACTGCCTCTATGTGCAAGAATATAACTGCTATAATACTGCCCCTATGTACAAGAATATAACTACTATAATACTGCCCCTATGTACAAGAATATAACTACTATAATACTGCTCCTATGTAGAAGAATATAACTGCTATAATACTGCCCCTATGTACAAGAATATAACTACTATAATACTGCTCCTATGTACAAGACTATAACTACTATAATACTGCCCCCTATGTACAAGAATATAACTACTATAATACTGCCCCTATGTACAAGAATATAACTACTATAATACTGCTCCTATGTACAAGAATATAACTACTATAATACTGCCCCCATGTACAAGAGTATACCTACTATAATACTGCCCCCTATGTACAAGAATATAACCACTATAATACTGCCCCCTATGTACAACAATATAACTACTATAATACTGCCCTTATATACAAGAATATAACTACTATAATACTGCCCCTATGTACAAGAATATAACTACTATAATACTGACCCCTATGTACAAGAATATACTATAATACTGCCCCCTATGTACAAGAATATAACTACTATAATACTGCCCCTATGTACAAGAATATAACTACTATAATACTGCCCCTATGTACAAGAATATAACTACTATAATACTGCCCCTATGTACAAGAATATAACTACTATAATACTGCCCCCAAGCTGTGAGGTTGTGTGTGAGCAGTTCTCCTGATGTCTGGAGCAAGCCCAGGGCGGGGCCCCCCTGGGCGGGGAAGCTCCCCAGGCAAGGCCCAGGCTTCCCGGCCTACACTGGGACACGGCTCCCAGGCCTCTTCCATTGGGAATACCACCCCCAGAGTCGCTGTGAGACCTGTGAATGTTGCACAAAGCTCCAGCAAGAAAGGAGAAAGTAAGGAATCCATGTGTCCTGTTTTGGGAGGTAAACAAACTCCAAGTGCAGCAAAGAAGCCAGAAGTGAGTGAAGGAAAGAAACAAAGTGAGCAGTGTTGTGATTCCTCCAGAGAAGCCCCGGTCAGTGCACAGCTCCAGCCAGGAGCTCAGCTTCCATCACCGTCAGCTGTGCATGTGCAGCTCAGCTCTCCGGCCCGCAGACAGAGGACATCTTTGGAGAAGCAGACCCTGCAAGAGAATCTCCAGCAGCAGCATGTGGTGTCCGGCATGGCGAGCTCAGGCCGCACCAGGTCGCAGTCCGGTGCCAGTGGTAAGCAAGTCCCAGTGCCTGGGTCCAGCAAGGCCACCATGCAGACATCTGTGGTGGAGGCCTCTGACAAGCCTGTATTCAAGGTCCCTGCACCTGTGGCCAAGCCTGAAGCTGTGGAGACGGGGCGTGCGCCCGAGCTGCAGCTGGCGGAGGAGATACCCGGACTGGTCAGGAAGATGGGTGAGTTGCAGACACATAAACAAATGCTGCAAAGTGAAATAGACTTTATTTACCACCTGAAGACCAGTCACCCTGATAATAATGCCGCGTATGACATGAGGCTGAATGCGCTGGGTGTGGAGCTGGCCGGGGTGGTACAGGACATGGACTGTTGTCTGGAGGCGATGGGGCCCCTGAAGACCAGTCACCCTGATAACAATGCCACGTATGACATGAGACTGAATGCGCTGGGTGTGGAGCTGGCCGGGGTGGTACAAGACATGGACTGTTGTCTGGAGGCGATGGGGCCCCTGAAGGAGACCTACGTGAATCGGGAGCGGTTTGCCTCCTATACACAAGACTGTGCTGTGGAGACCAGGACCCCCCACATAAAGTCAGAGACTGTTCAGGACGAGACCCCCCAGCAGCAGGCACGGCCGGTGGTACAGGCTGCACGCTTCTGCTTCCAGGAGGGAGCACCACTGCAGCAGCAGGGACAGCCTGTTGAGTCTGAACAGGTGCATACGCCTCAGACTCCAGCAGAGGCACCACAAGTCTCAGCATGCTCCTTACAGGAGCAGGACAGTATGTGTGAGACTGTCTGTGCTGATGAGGCTGAGGCACAGCCTGGGGCTAATGACACTGTGCCCGTGGGGTCGGGGGCGGGAGGGGATTCACAATCTGTGATGGACGTTGCACTGTCTGACAATGATGCTGCTCATGTTAATGTACATGACATATGTGACTATCCCCCTTTACCATCTAGTCCACAAGGTGTGACAGCCCCCCCTACTGCAGATCCTCTCCCTGTCAGTCAGCCCAGTGTGACCCAGCGGGTGCCCCCCAGGAATGCCTGGAGCCGCGGCGCCCCATCCTTCACCTCTAGTGCCAGATATACCGGCCAGACGTTTAAACGTATCAATGTAGTGCGTTTTAAGTACATAGGTCCCAAGGAGGATCTGCCGCAACGCAGATATGTGGTGAGGGAGCTGCTGTGCCGCCAGATGGGGTTTGTGGTACATGAGATTCTGGCCGTCTCTAATCTGCAGGACAGGCAGGGCTATGAGGTCAGTTTCAAGCTCGTTGGTGATCTGGACAGATTCTGGGCCCATTATCCCAAGTTCAGGGACACTGAGGGCTGGAATAAGTTTTTGTTGGTTCCTATTTCCAGGCCAGATACTGTTACTGTAAATGTCACCTTCTGGAATGAGGCCGTTCCCCCACAGGACATCGAGGTGTGGCTCCGGAGACATTGTGACCTCGTCTCTGATCTCACAAAGGTCAGAGATGAGGACGGTATCTGGACAATGGGGTGGAAGGTACAGGTGAAGCTGAGGCAATATAATAATATCACTGCCCACCTACCCAACTCCTTCTTCATTGGGAGGGAGAAGGGGAGATGTTACTACCCCGGGCAGCCCAGAAAGTGCTTCAAATGTGGTGGAAAGGGTCATCTGGCCAATGCCTGTACTGTGGTGAAGTGCAGCCTGTGTGGGGAAATTGGCCATGTCGCTGCAGATTGTCGGGACGTCCGGTGCAACCTCTGTGGTAAGATGGGCCATCCTCACAGGGACTGTCCAGACGCCTGGCACAACATCTGCAGAGAGTTACCGGATGAGGATGTGATGGCGGGGGCTGAGGCTCAGGAGGTAGTTGAGGTTGTGGCAGAGGCTCAGGAGGAGGATGTAATGTCAGGAGAGATACCGACCAACTCAGATGCCCACCAGGAGTCCGCCCATGTGACGCCAGAGCAGCAGGGTACAAAGAGGAACATGGAGGTTGTCCCTCAGGTCCAGCAGCCTCAGGTAGGCCCCTCTTCTGCATCACTCTTTGTATCTGAGGACTGGAGCGTTAAGCACAATAAGAGGAAGAAAAAAAATGCGTCCTCTCGTAAACCTGAGGCAGAATATGACTCTGGTCAGAGTGCTAGCAAGAAGGTCCAGGGTTCTGCTGAAGTGATGGTCGTGTCCGGCAGGTATGGGGTGTTATCAGAGTCTAATGATGAGGACTATGAGAACGAGTTAAGGAAAATTGATGCTGAATGTGACAGGGATGTAGAGGACCATCCCCCGCCGAAAAGGAAGCCCATTTCTGTAGACCATCAGGTAGAGACTGACATGGACACCAGTGGTGGACAGAACATCTTTGATTCATGATGATGGCTGTTACTCTGCTCCTTTTATATTGTGTTGTGATGGCCGGGTTCTCATTAACAGTAACCTCGAGTAATGTGAATAGTATTAAGGTGAGGAGGACGAGACATACGGTATATGAACATCTCCGATACCTGGGCACTGATGTCATCTTCCTGCAGGAGACGCGACTGACATCCCTGGGGCTTATGAGGGAGGCTGAGAGGGAATGGCGGTCCGGTCCATCATTCTGGTCACTGGCTGTGGAGCCTTACGCCGGGGTAGCTGTCCTGTTTAGCACCAATGACGTGACAGTACATAGGATGACGGAGGTGGTCATGGGGAGGTGTCTGGTTCTGGAAGTCACTATCCATGGTAGGCGACTCCGGCTTATTAACATCTATGGGCCACAGACGGTGACTGACAGGATCCAGCTTTATAATGATGTCAAGCCTTACCTCTTCACTTCTCTTCCAGTGGTGATGGCGGGGGACTTTAATGCGATACTGACATCAGGTGACAGTTCCTCAGGCAGGACAGTGACCAGGGATGGTAAGGTCCTACAGGACATCATAACACAGGCAGGGCTGACTGACGCTTTCACACAGGGAGGTCGGCAGCCTAAGTTCACATATTCTTGTTCCAACAGAAGCAGTAGGATAGATTTTGTGTTTGTGAGTCCTACTGAGGCTGTTGGCGCCCTGAGTGAGAAGGTCGTCCCTTACTCTGATCACCTCGCTTTGTGCTTGTGCCTCGGAGTCTCTACCCGTCCGGACATTGGTAGAGGGTTGTGGAGGCTTAATTCAAGTCTCCTGGATGATGTTTATGTCCAGAATCGTATCCACTCTCTTATGGAGCTTCATCTAGACAGGGCTGACTTCTATGACAACATGACCGACTGGTGGGAGGACGTCAAGGAGGATATCAGATCCCTCTTGCAGAGACTGTCAGTTAATAAAGGGAGGAATAAGTACAGCCAGTACCTAAGACTGCGTAAAGAATTGGAGTCATTGTATTCGGCGGGTGGGGATGACAGAGTAAGGATTAACCGGCTGAAATCTGAGATAAGGCAGTATCAGTACAGTAGGTACACCTCCCTGGTTCTTGAGCGAGATTATGGGTCCTTAGGGGCCCCTGATCCGTTTGAGAATTGCAGGGAGAGGGTGGCCAAGAAAATGGTCACAGGTCTCACTGATTCCCAGGGTGTATTGCAGGATTCACGGGAGGGTATCCTGGGGGTGGTGAGATCTTACTATGCTGACTTGTTTCAGAGGAAGGTTTTGGATAGAGATAAGATGGTTCAATTCTTGGAGGCAACTCCAGTGCCTGATACTAATGATCTGGACTTTTCTCCTTTGACAGCAAAATTAACGGTGGAGGAAGTTAAGGAGGCTATTGATAAATTATGTCTGAAGAAGGCACCAGGTCCAGATGGTATTACAGCAGAGTTTTATAAGAAATTTAGAGACCTCCTGGCTCCAATCCTTGTGGATGTGTATAGCAATTGCCTAGAAACTCACTTGATGCCTCCATCCATGAGAGTCTCCTCGTTGGTTCTGCTGTCTAAGGGTAAAGAGCCGAGCGACATCAGGAACTGGAGGCCGATTGCCCTCTTGAATGTGGACAGGAAGATTCTGGCAAAGATCCTCTTTTCTAGATTAGTTTGTTTGTCTCCGGCACTGTTGGCAGGCTCTCAGTTTGGCACAGTAAAAGGGCGGAACATCTCTGGAGCAGTCATCTCGATACGGGAGATGTTCGAGAGATGTAAAGCTCAGCGGTGTGGGAGATATGTTGTGAGTCTGGACCAGGCTAAAGCCTTTGACAGGGTTGATCATGACTATCTGTGGGCGACTTTGTCAAAGTACAGTATTCCGGGAAAATTTGTGGATTGGCTGAAGACACTGTACAGAGAGGCGGTGAGCTTTCCTCTGATTAATGGTTGGCAGGGTGACACTTTTGGAGTTGAGGCAGGGGTGAGACAGGGCTGCCCATTGAGTCCACTCCTGTATGTTTTTGCCCTGGACCCGTTTCTGAGGTCACTGCAGGAGTGCGATTTTCGGGGGGTGTCGGTCCCCCACTGCTTGCCTCTGAATGTTGTTGCCTATGCGGATGATGTGACGTTGGTGATCTCCAATCCTCATGAGGTGCAGATGTTATCTGCGTCCATCAGAAGCTACTCAGAGGCCTCCGGGTCTCTGGTCAACCTTGAGAAGAGTCAAGCTCTGTGGACATTAGACACTGATCCCGGCTTTGATCTGCCGCAGTTTGCCAATGCCTCCACCCATATTAAGATCCTAGGGGTTAAATTCGGGAGGGATGATAATGCCAGGCTAAATTGGGAGGAGAAATTGGAAACCGGAAATGTGAAGGTTCAGCGATGGAAGAACTGGAGGCTGACCTACAGAGAAAGGGTCACTATGTTGAAGACTTACCTGGTCCCCGTGTTTTTGTATGTCTCTGTCATTTTCCCTTTGCCAGAGCCTTTCTCAGCGAGGCTCTTCAGCCTGTTCTTCCAGCTCTTGTGGGGGAATAGGCTGAACCTAGTAAAGAGGGGAGTAACGTACTTACAGCGGAGAGAGGGTGGGCTGGATATGTTGAATCCAAGGGTTTTCTTTGACTCCTTGTTTCTGAAGGTGAATTTTGGGAACATGGACTCAGACAGTAGCTCCCTGTGGGTGAATAGTATCAGGTACTGGATATTGCCTTCTGCAGAGTCTTGGGTGCGAGGCGGCAGTCTCAAGAGGAGGAGATGGACAGGTGACCACCTCCCCCAGTATCTGGACTATGGTCTGAAGTGTGTCAGGAAGTGGGGACTGGAGAGGTCTTACATTGAGAGCACCACGAGAAGAGACCTGTATGCTCGGATATGTGGGACCTTCTTCCATTCTCCACTGGCCCTGAGGGACTGTGTCACGACCACCCTTCAGGACAGTCTCAGGTTCCTGAACGGGAGACGACTTCCTTCCAAACTGTTTGATATTACTTGGCTTTCGCTCCATAGTCGGCTCTTTGTCAGGGGGAATCTGAAGTTTCTGAGCGTCTCTGATCGGACCTGTCCCCTTGGTTGTCGGCAGGAGGAGACTATGGATCACTTTATATGTGATTGCTGGGGAGGAAGGAAGATCCGGGAGGAAGTGTCCGATCGTCTCCAAATCCCCAGACTGCGGACCCTAAAGTATCCTGACATAGTGTACGGTGTCCCCTCAAATGTCAGTAATATCGACAGAGAGACCATGTATATCATAATTAGTGTCATCAAATACTACCACTGGCACATGAGGACCCGGGTATCGCTGCACAATGAGCCATTTGATCACACCGCTGCAGCCGATCAGGTTATGTCGGAGCTCCGGTGGATCAAAGCCATAGAAATTGGAAGGAGTCAGAGGAACGCAACATTATGGAGGAATGTGAGGTTCAGTTAGGAGATATGGTGTTTTTTTTTTGTTTTTTTTTTGTTTTCTCTCCCTCTATCTCTGCTAACGGTGGACTTCATCATTTATTTATGTATGTAATGTGATTATTTAGTGCTTTTGTATATGTGACTGCACAATGCAGTGATTTGTGTTTTCTTCGGGCAATTTTGTGTTTTTATAATTGTATTTGTTTGTTTTATAATAAAAATTGCCCCTATGTACAAGAATATATCTACTATAATACTGCTCCTATGTACAAGAATATAACTACTATAATACTGCCCCTATGTACAAGAATATAACTACTATAATACTGCCCCTATGTACAAGAATATAACTACTATAATACTGCCCCTATGTACAAGAATATATCTACTATAATACTGCTCCTATGTACAAGAATATAACTACTATAATACTGCCCCTATGTACAAGAATATAACTACTATAATACTGCTCCTATGTACAAGAATATAACTACTATAATACTGCTCCTATGTACAAGAATATAACTACTATAATACTGCCCCTATGTACAAGAATATAACTACTATAATACTGCCCCTATGTACAAGAATATAACTACTATAATACTGCCCCTATGTACAAGAATATAACTACTATAATACTGCCCCTATGTACAAGAATAAATCTACTATAATACTGCTCCTATGTACAAGAATATAACTACTATAATACTGCTCCTATGTACAAGAATATAACTACTATAATACTGCCCCTATGTACAAGAATATAACTACTATAATACTGCCCCTATGTACAAGAATATAACTGCTATAATACTGCCCCTATGTACAAGAATATAACTGCTATAATACTGCCCCTATGTACAAGAATATAACTGCTATAATACTGCCCCTATGTACAAGAATATAACTGCTATAATACTGACCCTATGTACAAGAATATAACTGCTATAATACTGACCCCTATGTACAAGAATATAACTGCTATAATACTGCCCCTATGTACAAGAATATAACTACTATAATACTGCCCCTATGTACAAGAATATAACTACTATAATACTGCCCCTATGTACAAGAATATATCTACTATAATACTGCTCCCATGTACAAGAATATAACTACTATAATACTGCTCCTATGTACAAGAATATAACTACTATAATACTGCCCCTATGTACAAGAATATAACTACTATAATACTGCCCCTATGTACAAGAATATAACTACTATAATACTGCCCCTATGTACAAGAATATAACTACTATAATACTGCCCCCTATGTACAAGAATATAACCACTATAATACTGCCCCCTATGTACAACAATATAACTACTATAATACTGCCCTTATATACAAGAATATAACTACTATAATACTGCCCCTATGTACAAGAATATAACTACTATAATACTGACCCCTATGTACAAGAATATACTATAATACTGCTCCTATGTACAAGAATATAACTACTATAATACTGCCCCTATGTACAAGAATATAACTACTATAATACTGCCCCTATGTACAAGAATATAACTACTATAATATTGCCCCTATGTACAAGAATATAACTACTATAATACTGCCCCTATGTACAAGAATATAACTACTATAATACTGTTCCTATGTACAAGAATATAACTACTATAATACTGCCCCCATGTACAAGAGTATACCTACTATAATACTGCCCCATGTACAAGAGTATACCTACTATAATACTGCCCCCTATGTACAAGAATATAACCACTATAATACTGCCCCCTATGTACAACAATATAACTACTATAATACTGCCCTTATATACAAGAATATAACTACTATAATACTGCCCCTATGTACAAGAATATAACTACTATAATACTGTTCCTATGTACAAGAATATAACTACTATAATACTGCCCCCATGTACAAGAGTATACCTACTATAATACTGCCCCATGTACAAGAGTATACCTACTATAATACTGCCCCCTATGTACAAGAATATAACCACTATAATACTGCCCCCTATGTACAACAATATAACTACTATAATACTGCCCTTATATACAAGAATATAACTACTATAATACTGCCCCTATGTACAAGAATATAACTACTATAATACTGCTCCTAGGTACAAGAATATAACTACTATAATACTGCCCCTATGTATAAGAATATAACTACTATAATACTGCCCCTAGGTACAAGAATATAACTACTATAATACTGCTCCTAGGTACAAGAATATAACTACTATAATACTGCCCCTATGTACAAGAATATAACTACTATAATACTGCCCCTATGTACAAGAATATAACTACTATAATACTGCCCCTATGTACAAGAATATAACTACTATAATACTGCCCCTATGTATAAGAATATAACTACTATAATACTGCCCTTATATACAAGAATATAACTACTATAATACTGCTCCTATGTACAAGACTATAACTACTATAATACTGCTCCTATATACAAGAATATAACTACTATAATACTGCTCCTATGTAGAAGAATATAACTACTATAATACTGCCTCTATGTACAAGAATATAACTACTATAATACTGCCCCTATGTACAAGACTATAACTACTATAATACTGCCCCTATGTACAAGAATATAACTACTATAATACTGCCTCTATGTGCAAGAATATAACTGCTATAATACTGCCCCTATGTACAAGAATATAACTACTATAATACTGCCCCTATGTACAAGAATATAACTACTATAATACTGCTCCTATGTAGAAGAATATAACTACTATAATACTGCTCCTATGTACAAGACTATAACTACTATAATACTGCCCCCTATGTACAAGAATATAACTACTATAATACTGCTCCTATGTAGAAGAATATAACTACTATAATACTGCCCCTATGTACAAGAATATAACTACTATAATACTGCCCCTATGTACAAGAATATAACTACTATAATACTGCCCCTATGTACAAGAATATAACTACTATAATACTGCCCCTATGTACAAGAATATAACTACTATAATACTGCTCCTATGTACAAGAATATAACTACTATAATACTGCCCCTATGTAGAAGAATATAACTACTATAATACTGCCCCTATGTACAAGAATATAACTACTATAATACTGCCCCTATGTACAAGAATATAACTACTATAATACTGCCCCTATGTACAAGAATATAACTACTATAATACTGCCCCTATGTACAAGAATATAACTACTATAATACTGCTCCTATGTACAAGAATATAACTACTATAATACTGCCCCTATGTACAAGAATATAACTACTATAATACTGCTCCCTATGTACAAGAATATAACTACTATAATACTGCTCCTATGTACAAGAATATAACTACTATAATACTGCTCCTATGTACAAGAATATAACTACTATAATACTGCTCCTATGTACAAGAATATAACTACTATAATACTGCTCCTATGTACAAGAATATAACTACTATAATACTGCGCTGTGGTTGTTTTGTGCTTTCTCCTCTGTACTGTCTGTGTATAGTAGACGTGGATGTGTGTGTTGTGGCGCCCTCCGGTGGCCGTCATTATTTTGCAGCAGTCGTTTCTTCCTCTCGTCAGTGTTCTGTGAGTGGAGACGGTGGATGTGACTGAGCGGTGACGCCGGCGCCTCGTTACCGCGAGCTCCAGTCATTCAGGACTCGGTCACCATCACGACCGGTGTGACGCGGAGAATGTTCTGCAGGATGTGTAATAAATGAGCTGGAATATCAATCACTAATGCAACCCAGAGCAGCTGTGCTGTATAATGGCTGATACCTGAGAGCAATAGAATGTAATCACACATCCAATAAAGAGCTTCAGAAACTACTCCATTCTTATGAAGCTGCGGTTGTCATAAGCCAGGACCGTGGGCGTGATGCTGCTGACCGGGACCGCGGGCGTGACGCTGCTGACCGGGACCGAGGGCGTAATGCTGCTGACCGGGACCGCGGGCGTAATGCTGCTGACCGGGACCGCGGGCGTAATGCTGCTGACCGGGACTGAGGGCGTAATGCTGCTGACCGGGACCGAGGGCGTAATGCTGCTGACTGGGACCGCGGGCGTGGCGCTGCTGACCGGGACCGAGGGCGTAATGCTGCTGACTGGGACCGCGGGCGTGGCGCTGCTGACCGGGACCGCGGGCGTGACGCTGCTGACCGGGACCGCGGGCGTGACGCTGCTGACCGGGACCGCGGGCGTAATGCTGCTGACGGGACCGAGGGCGTAATGCTGCTGACCGGGACCGCGGGCGTGGCGCTGCTGACCGGGACCGCGGGCGTGACGCTGCTGACTGGGACCGCGGGCGCGACGCTGCTGACCGGGACCGCGGCTGTGACGCTGCTGGCCGGGACCGCGGGCGTGACGCTGCTGGCCGGGACCGCGGGCGTGACGCTGCTGGCTGGGACCGCGGGCGTGACGCTGCTGACCGAGACCGCGGGGGTGACGCTGCTGACCGAGACCGCGGGGGTGACGCTGCTGGCCGGGACCGCGGGGGTGACGCTGCTGGCCGGGACCGCTTGCGTGACGCTGCTGAGGGGGACCGCAGTACTTTGTAGGACCACCTTTCTGTCTTGCATTAGTATTCAGCCCCTGTGTCAGTACTTTGTAGGACCACCTTTCTCTGTCTTGCGTTAGTATTCAGCCCCGGTGTCAGTACTTTGTAGGACCACCTTTCTCTGTCTTGCGTTAGTATTCAGCCCCTGTGTCAGTACTTTTTAGGCCACCTGGCTCTGTCTTGCGTTAGTATTCAGACCCTCTGTCAGTACTTTTTAGGCCACCTGGCTCTGTCTTGCGTTAGTATTCAGACCCTCTGTCAGTACTTTTTAGGCCACCTGGCTCTGTCTTGCATTAGTATTCAGCCCCCAAGTCAGTACTTTGTAGGACCACCTTTCTGTCTTGCATTAGTATTCAGCCCCTGTGTCAGTACTTTGTAGGACCACCTTTCTCTGTCTTGCGTTAGTATTCAGCCCCTGTGTCAGTACTTTGTAGGACCACCTTTCTGTCTTGCATTAGTATTCAGCCCCTGTGTCAGTACTTTGTAGGACCACCTGTCTCTGTCTTGTGTTAGTATTCAGCCCCGGTGTCAGTACTTTGTAGGACCACCTTTCTCTGTCTTGCGTTAGTATTCAGCCCCTGTGTCAGTACTTTGTAGGACCACCTTTCTCTGTCTTGCATTAGTATTCAGCCCCTGTATCAATACTTTGTAGGACCACCTGTCTCTGTCTTGTGTTAGTATTCAGCCCCGGTGTCAGTACTTTGTAGGACCACCTGTCTCGGTCTTGTGTTAGTATTCAGCCCCGGTGTCAGTACTTTGTAGGGCCACCTTTCTCTGTCTTGTGTTAGTATTCAGCCCCGGTGTCAGTACTTTGTAGGGCCACCTTTCTCTGTCTTGCATTAGTATTCAGCCCCCCCTGAGTCAGTACTTTGTAGGATCACCTGTCTCAGTCTTGCATTAGTATTCAGCCCCGGTGTCAGTACTTTCAGGACCACCTTCCTCCGTCTTTCGGGGTGTCTCCAGCTTCGCACATCTCTGCTCTGATCTGACCCCTCCATTGTGTCTGCAGGATGTTGGGGGTCGTCCTGCTGCCGGTCTCGGGTCCTCTGCGGCGTCTATGAGGATTTCTTCCTGTATTCAGCTCCTCCCGGGTCCATTCACTGACAGCAAACAGCGCGGGGGGCGGAGACATGCAAATCTCTGATGTATAAAGCCCTATAGGCCGCGCCTTTTCTGTTGAGTGACAGGCAGAGTCTCCGCCCCCTCGGCAGCCTGACTTCATGGTCACAAGACTCTGACGTTGTGTAACCGGCTGATTAGCGTTATTACCACGCCCCCTATTTTTGACCCCCACCCACGATACTAAGAGCGCAGTCCTATTGGCTGAGAGGCGAGTGACGTCATGTAACAACAGGAAGTGGAGAGCTGCAATCACCGGAAGAACCCGGAAGAGTTCAGAGCCCGAGAGACCGGAGCGGGAGACGGAGCAACATGTCCAACATGGAGAGTATCCTTCCCGGGGCCGGGTGAGCGCGGAGCGAGGCTTGTGCTGGTGGAGCCGGGCGCGGACCTCCCTGAATCTGCCGCTATAATGGCCCCTGCTCGCCTCCTTGGTCTACCCCTCTGCACCTGCCCTTGTAACTGCTCCCTCATCTCTGGGACTGTCCCCCTCATAGAGACCCCCCATCCCCGGGATCATCCCTCTCATCGCCCCATGAGACCGCCCCCTCCTCCAGAGACTGTCCCCCCGTCACTGACCTCACCCACAGAGACTGCCCCCCCCCCCGTCACTGACCTCACCCCCAGAGACTGTCCCCCCCCGTCACTGACCTCACCCCCAGAGACTGTCCCCCCCGTCACTGACCTCACCCCCCCCAGAGAACTGTCCCCCCCCCGTCACTGACCTCACCCCCCCAGGGACTGTTCCCCCCCCCCCCCCCCGTCACTGACCTCACCCCCCCAGAGACTGTCCCCCCCGTCACTGACCTTACCCCTCAGAGACTGTCCCCCCCCCCCGTCACTTGACCTCACCCCCCAGAGACTGTCCCCCCCGTCACTGACCTCACCCCAGAGACTGTCCCACCCCCCAGAGACTGTCCCACCCCCCCAGAGACTGTCCCACCCCCCCAGAGACTGTCCCACCCCCCCAGAGACTGTCCACCCCCCCCAGAGACTGTCCCACCCCCCCAGAGACTGTCCCACCCCCCCAGAGACTGTCCCACCCCCCCAGAGACTGTCCCCACCCCCCCAGAGACTGTCCCACCCCCCCCAGAGACTGTCCCACCCCCCCCAGAGACTGTCCCACCCCCCCCAGAGACTGTCCCACCCCCCCAGAGACTGTCCCACCCCCCCAGAGACTGTCCCACCCCCCCAGAGACTGTCCCACCCCCCCAGAGACTGTCCCACCCCCCCAGAGACTGTCCCACCCCCCCAGAGACTGTCCCACCCCCCCCAGAGACTGTCCCACCCCCCCCAGAGACTGTCCCACCCCCCCCAGAGACTGTCCCCACCCCCCCAGAGACTGTCCCACCCCCCCAGAGACTGTCCCACCCCCCCAGAGACTGTCCCACCCCCCCCAGAGACTGTCCCACCCCCCCAGAGACTGTCCCACCCCCCCAGAGACTGTCCCACCCCCCCAGAGACTGTCCCACCCCCCCAGAGACTGTCCCACCCCCCCAGAGACTGTCCCACCCCCCCCAGAGACTGTCCCACCCCCCCAGAGACTGTCCCACCCCCCCCAGAGACTGTCCCACCCCCCCCAGAGACTGTCCCACCCCCCCCAGAGACTGTCCCACCCCCCCCAGAGACTGTCCCACCCCCCCCAGAGACTGTCCCACCCCCCCAGAGACTGTCCCACCCCCCCAGAGACTGTCCCACCCCCCCCAGAGACTGTCCCACCCCCCCAGAGACTGTCCCACCCCCCCAGAGACTGTCCCACCCCCCCCAGAGACTGTCCCACCCCCCCAGAGACTGTCCCACCCCCCCAGAGACTGTCCCACCCCCCCAGAGACTGTCCCACCCCCCCCAGAGACTGTCCCACCCCCCCAGAGACTGTCCCACCCCCCCAGAGACTGTCCCACCCCCCCAGAGACTGTCCCACCCCCCCCAGAGACTGTCCCACCCCCCCAGAGACTGTCCCACCCCCCCCAGAGACTGTCCCACCCCCCCCAGAGACTGTCCCACCCCCCCAGAGACTGTCCCACCCCCCCAGAGACTGTCCCACCCCCCCAGAGACTGTCCCACCCCCCCAGAGACTGTCCCACCCCCCCCAGAGACTGTCCCACCCCCCCAGAGACTGTCCCACCCCCCCAGAGACTGTCCCACCCCCCCCAGAGACTGTCCCACCCCCCCAGAGACTGTCCCACCCCCCCAGAGACTGTCCCACCCCCCCAGAGACTGTCCCACCCCCCAGAGACTGTCCCACCCCCCCAGAGACTGTCCCACCCCCCCAGAGACTGTCCCACCCCCCCCAGAGACTGTCCCACCCCCCCAGAGACTGTCCCACCCCCCCAGAGACTGTCCACCCCCCCAGAGACTGTCCCACCCCCCCAGAGACTGTCCCACCCCCCCAGAGACTGTCCCACCCCCCCAGAGACTGTCCCACCCCCCCAGAGACTGTCCCACCCCCCCAGAGACTGTCCCACCCCCCCCAGAGACTGTCCCACCCCCCCCAGAGACTGTCCCACCCCCCCCCAGAGACTGTCCTCACCCCCCCCAGAGACTGTCCCCCCCGTCACTGACCTCACCCCCCCCAGAGACTGTCCCCCCCCCGTCACTGACCTTACCCCCAGAGACTGTCCCCCCCCGTCACTGACCTTACCCCCCCAAAGACTGTCCCCCCCCCGTCACTGAGTTCACCCCCCCCCAGAGACTGTCCCCCCCCCCCCCCCCCCGTCACTGACCTCACCCCCCCCAGAGACTGTCCCCCCCCCCCCCCGTCACTGACCTCACCCCCCCCAGAGACTGTCCCCCCCCCCCCCCCGTCACTGACCTCACCCCCCCCAGAGACTGTCCCCCCCCCGTCACTGACCTCACCCCCCCCAGAGACTGTCCCCCCCCACCCCCGTCACTGACCTCACCCCCCCCAGAGACTGTCCCCCCCCACCCCCGTCACTGACCTCACCCCCCCAGAGACTGTCCCCCCCCCCCCGTCACTGACCTCACCCCCCCAGAGACTGTCCCCCCCGTCACTGACCTCACCCCCCGAGGCTGTCCCCCCCCCCCCCCCGTCACTGACCTCCCCCCCCCCCCCCCCGAGGCTGCCCCCCCCCCCGTCACTGACCTCACCCCCCCCCCGAGGCTGTCCCCCCCGTCACTGACCTCACCCCCCCAGGGACTGTTCCCCCCCCCCCCCCCCGTCACTGACCTCACCCCCCCAGAGACTGTCCCCCCCCCCCCCCGTCACTGACCTCACCCCCCCCAGAGACTGTCCCCCCCCCCCCCCCGTCACTGACCTCACCCCCCCCAGAGACTGTCCCCCCCCACCCCCGTCACTGACCTCACCCCCCCAGAGACTGTTCCCCCCCCCCCCCCCCGTCACTGACCTCACCCCCCCGGAGACTATCCCCCCCCCCGTCACTGACCTCACCCCCCCCAGAGACTGTCCCCCCCGTCACTGACCTCACCCCCCCCGAGGCTGTCCCCCCCCCCCCCCCCGAGGCTGCCCCCCCCCCCCCCCGTCACTGACCTCACCCCCCCCGAGGCTGTCCCCCCCGTCACTGACCTCACCCCCCAGGGGACTGTTCCCCCCCCCCCCGTCACTGACCTCAACCCCCCAGAGACTGTCCCCCCGTCACTGACCTTATCCCCAGAGACTGTCCCCCCCCCCCGTCACTGACCTCACCCCCCAGAGACTGTCCCCCCCCCCGTCACTGACCTCACCCCCAGAGACTGTCCCCCCCGTCACTGACCTTACCCCCTGAGACTGTCCCCCCCCCGTCACTGACCTTACCCCCAGAGACTGTCCCCCCCCGTCACTGACCTTACCCCCAGAGACTGTCCCCCCCGTCACTGACCTTACCCCCAGAGACTGTCCCCCCCCGTCACTGACCTTACCCCCAGAGACTGTCCCCCCCGTCACTGACCTTACCCCCAGAGACTGTCCCCCCCCGTCACTGACCTTACCCCCAGAGACTGTCCCCCCCCGTCACTGACCTTACCCCCCAGAGACTGTCTCCCCCGTCACTGACCTTACCCCCAGAGACTGTCCCCCCATCATTGACCTCACCCCCCCCCAGTGTCCCCTCCGTCCTTGTATCTTCTCTCCCATATGCCCCCCCCTGTCACTTTCCACCCACTCACTGCCCACCACCACCCCAGGACTGTCCCGCCCCCCCTGTGCATTCCTCCATCCTTGCGTCTGACCCCGCTTTACTCCAGGACCATCACACCTCACTGCTACCCCCCCCCCCTTCAGTCCCTGGGTCCTTCTCACTCACTGCCAGATGCAAGGATTGAGGGGCATGCACCTGTCCCCCCCTTCGTCCCCCCCCTCCTTCCTTGCATCCACCTCTGGTGACGGTCGGTGTTTCTGCCCCTCGTTGGTGATGTATCCGGTCCCCGGATCGCGCCGTTCTTTCTCCGTCTGGTGAAGTCAATTCTCCCATCATCCAAATCCCTCCCTGCCCCCGTTCTCCAGCGGGGGCCCCCCCCTGCCCCCCGCTCTCCAGTGGGGCCCCCCCCCCTGCCCCCGCTCTCCAGTGGGCCCCCCCAGCGCACAGCGTTATCAGGGTCCCTGTCGGAGGAGGCAGATCAGAAGACATCCTGGTAATATTGTAGAACTTTTTTTTACTCTTTTGGCAGATTTTTAAAGGGACAGTCCATGAGTAGCTAAAAGTATCACGTGACACTGTATCCCCCCTTCCTTTTATCCTCCTGGGATTCGCTGTGTCCCCCCTATAAATGTTGTTTTCTCTATTTTGTGGGGTGCGGTCCGTGCATAGCAATTAGAGCAGGACCCAGATGAGTTACACCTTGACGTGGTTTCTGGGCACAGGTAAATTCGCCGCCTTTATTCGCTAAGTACCTTATTTTTTCTTTTTCGTGCTTTCTTGGCAGTGATGCGGATTCACATTCACAGCTACATTTTTGTTTTTTCTTTTCTTTTTTTCCATTACTTGAGTGCAACTTTTTTTTGTTTTTTTTGTCATTATGTGACGTCAGGGCGGATCATCTGACTGTATCTGGGGGTGGGGGTGGGGCAGGAGGCGGCGGCGGAGCAGGATGCACCGGTTAGTCTACCTCCGCTCTATGAATAGTGAGTGGTGACCTCATGAGTAACCCTTACACTGCCAAACAGCTTATATTTACACCTCCAGAAATGTGGTGTCGGGGGGCCGCGTCTGTGGGGGTCACATCACTGGTTGTGTCCCATGTATCGTGGAGACCCCCGCAGTGACCACGACCTCAGACTGGGTTATTAGTGATTGTGTCTGGCGGGGTGGGCGTGGCCTCGGGCTGTGATGTCATCTCTGGGGGATTTCCCTCCTTAACCCTTCGATCAGAACATCTGTTTAACCTGAAGTTCGCAGCTAAAGAACTGAACCGGAACGCCAAGAAATGCGAAAAGGAGGAGAAGACTGAGAAGGCCAAAATCAAGAAGGTGAGAGGCGCCAGGGATGGAGGAGCGGGGTCTGACCCGGGGGACGAGGCTGGCACCGGGTGCCGCAGATGCCACTGACCAGTCCATTCAGCGGTGTCTGCTGCTGCCGGCGGGGCAGTCTGTACTCCGCAGGTGACTGGTTACACCTCTCTCTCCTCCAGGCCATACAGAAGGGGAATACAGAAATCGCGAGGATACACGCAGAGAACGCCATCCGCCAGAAGAATCAAGGCATCAACTTCCTGCGGATGAGCGCCCGGGTGGACGCGGTGGCAGCGCGGGTGCAGACGGCCGTCACGATGAACAAGGTCGGTTGCTTCTATGAAAGGGTTGATTTTTCCCCTTCTTGGATTCAGACTCATGATCCGGTGAGGACGTGACTGGTCCGAGCAGAAATCAGCATTCGCCGCGGCCGAACCTGCAGATTTGCGTTGTTTTTTTTTTCCTCCAGTCACATCCGGAGCTGCATCCGTAGCTCTGCTGTTATTTTCTACACTCCGGGATGCGGCCTCTCTGGATGTAAATGGAGAAAACGATAAAATACATTTTCTCGTCTTGATTTTTCAGGTTGCGCCCTGCCCCCACTTTGCACCGTTTAATTTTATTTTTTTCTGTTTATTTCAGGTGACGAAGTCGATGGCGGGAGTGGTGAAATCCATGGACGCCACGCTGAAGAGCATGAACCTGGAGAAGGTGGGTGGCCGGGGCTGCAGTCACCGTGTGCGGAGCGTTCGCCGTCCGCGCTACTTACTGACCGCCGCCCTCTCTGTCCTCCGCAGATCTCCGCTCTCATGGATAAGTTCGAGCACCAGTTTGAGACACTCGATGTTCAGACGCAGCAGATGGAAGACTCGATGAGCAACACGACGACACTGACCACGCCGCAGGTACACCATGGCGGCCACGTGATGTCACGTGACTTTTTAATTAAAGGGATGGGGGTGGTTTGTTTGTACGCTGAGCCGCTAGGGTCATGTGTCTGTAGCACCACTAGCGCCCCCTGTTTCTGGAGGGTGCCCATTTCATAGCACTTGGCACGTCATACATTATTGCGTCTGGCTGTGAATTCTGATGTTTTCTTTTACAGAACCAGGTGGACAATCTGCTGCAGGAGATGGCGGACGAGGCCGGGTGAGTGATAAATCCGAGCGGGCGTCCTGTAATATTACAGTATAATAGTGCAACGCCGCACCCAGACCACAGGCCGAGGAGCAGCCGTGATAGAAGACCTCACCCTGCGGGGCAGGTGCATGCACTATTACTCCCTGTTATCAGCCATCCAGCTGGAGAGGGACTGACTGGAGGACTGGAGTGGTCTTCAATAGGATGAGTGGTGGAAAGTATAGTGCGGACACCCTTCTGTATGTCCCTGATATCAGCCCCTCTTATAACGCTCCAGCACTGATATAACCCCAGACATTACACATGTGACTGATATCAGCCCCTCTTGTATCTCTCCGGTAGTGACTGATATCTGCACACTCTTCCTCGCCTTGCGGAGTCCGGACTTTCTCTTGTTGCTCAGTGTTTGCTCCTTTTTTTTTCTTTTCCAGCCTTGATCTGAACATGGAGCTTCCTCAAGGACAGACCGGATCAGTAGGAACCAGCGTCGCTTCTACAGAACAGGTAAAGCCCATCCAAGCCTCTGCGGGGGGTGAGCAGAGACCCCTGTGCACAACAATGAATCCTCATAATGTGCACGCCCCCGGATCTCTTGCCCCCTGTGCAGCTGCACTGATTGCATCAATTGTATCTCCACCCCCTGTGTGTTATCCTGATTTATACTCCAGAGCTGCACTCACTATTCTGCTGCGTCAGTCACTGGGTGGTCGTGGGAGGAGTGGTTCATTTTCTGTACAGATAAGGCTAGTTTCACACTTGCGCTATTTTGATGCAAACAGAATCCGTCACTAATGTAGTACAGTTCATTTATTTACAGTGGAAGCGCGTTACTATGGCGCGTGTGTGTGTCATGCAGTACCCGCTTGTGTCCAGATGATGTCGCGCTTCCACTGTAAATAAATGAACTGTACTACATTAGTGACGGAACCCAATTCCATCAAAATAGCGCAAGTGTGAGTGAGCCCTAACTGCAGGCCACTAGAACAAGCTCTGTGCAGATGTTGTACATACAGGAAATGCTGGGAGATTTCAGCTGTGAAGCTCCATCTTGGTGAATACAGCTAATCGATTCTTATTGAAGGTGTTGCTTCCCTTCTTCCTATGATGGGTTGTAACTAATGACAGAGGGTTATACCAGGGTCTGAAGAGCAGCATCAATTTCTCAGTCCCTTCAACTTCATATCTCTGAATCAGGAGCCCAGCTGCTGCAGAACCTCCAGTCCTCATACAGGATCATTACAGGATAAGTAATGTATGTACACAGTGACTGTGCCAGCAAAATAGTGAGTGCAGCTCTGGAGTATAATACAGAAGGTAACTCAGGATCAGTAATGTATGTAGACAGTGACTGCACCAGCAGAATAGTGAGTGCAGCTCTGGAGTATAATACAGGAGGTAACTCAGGATCAGTAATGTATGTACACAGTGACTGCACCAGCAAAATAGTGAGTGCAGCTCTGGAGTATAATACAGAAGGTAACTCAGGATCAGTAATGTAATGTATGTACACAGTGACTGCACCAGCAAAATAGTGAGTGCAGCTCTGGAGTATAATACAGAAGGTAACTCAGGATCAGTAATGTAATGTATGTACACAGTGACTGCACCAGCAGAATAATGAGTGCAGCTCTGGAGTATAATACAGGATAATGGTAGTAGTTTGTATGAGGTGGGTTCTGCTGATCTTGTCCTTTCTGTGTCTTTTGCAGGATGAGTTGTCGCAGAGACTCGCCCGTCTACGTGATCAGGTGTAGGTGTTGCCGTCTCCTTACCCGCGGTTGGTTTCCCCTGTATATATGTGGTACATACCTGGATACGTTTTTTTGCATCATTGATCCACATACAGACATTTCTTCACTGGTCGCCTTCTCCTGGATCCCTCTGCCTCAGTGACAGGACTGTTCCACTGGGGGGCAGCATCAGTCACCTAAACCCCAGTCCCCATCATACACTGATTATATTTTAATTTTCAATCCATTAAAACCTGTACGCACCCCTCCCCCTGAACACTACGATACATAGGAGGCCGCGTTGCGATGCCGGTGTGATCGGCCATCTGTGGTGCTGCCGGTGGCTCAGACCCCGTGAATGAACGCTTCTTCCAGTTTCTCGGCTAAGCTCCATTTATCCTTTTACCATTTTCTGATCTTGATTCATTCTTTTCTTCCTGGTGAGTGTCTTTGATCGGCTCGTGATCCGGAGGGGTGATAGATTCTCTGCTGTGCTCTGCCCGGCTCTGCCCTGTGACTCGGAGGGGTGATAGAGTCTCTGCTGTGCTCTGCCCGGCTCTGCGCTGTGAACACGCAGAGCCGATAATGATGATTCGCTCCCTCTGATACGTCGGTCTCCTTCACCTCCTCTTCCCTGGGTGGTCTTACATACGGATCCTGGGTGGTCTTACATACGGATCCTGGGTGGTCTTACATACGGATCCTGGGTGGTCTTACATACGGATTCAGTATTTATTTGCGTCTGTGTCTGGATCTTTCCTCTCGTTCTCTGCTGCGCAGCTTTTAATAAACCGTTTTCATTATGCGTGCAGAGGCGTCTTTATTTTCGCCAGATCTCGCGGTCACAGTCTCTACTCCCGCCAGGTCATGGGGATAAAGCTAAACAAGGAGCCGAGATCCAGTGAGAACTGCAGCAACGACGTGTAGGACCTGCACCAATATCACACGATGTCATGATGGCGCTCAATGCCAGTCTGCTGCAGCAAAAGCGCACACCGTATTGATTGTGGTTTTTTAATTTATTTATTTATTTATAGATAAGATGTTTGGTTTTTCCGCTCTTCATCCCAATTCTGAACATGTGGGAAAAGTCTATAAATCTCTAGGATACATTCTTCCTTCTCTCGATTTCACAGAGACGTTACTGTAGCTGGAAGGAATAGATAGACATCTTGGTTACAGACAATGGCTCTGTACATGATTTGATATTTTTCATGCTAAAAAGTAATTTTTTTTCTAGCAAATTCATTCAAGACCATCTTGTACAAAAGAGTACACCCCCACGAAAGTCTTAGGAGCAAAACTTAAGTTTATACTACAAATTTCTCATGAACACAAATTCACCCACAAGTCAGTCTAATTCTTAATTGCAGAGGGGTGACTATAAGAGGTGGTATAAAACCTCCTCCTATTTCATGATGTCAGCAATGGCACCACGTAGAAGAGAAATGTCACAAGACCTGAGAGAGAAAGTAATATCTCTACACAAGAAAGGTGAAGACTACAAGATCACAAAGCTTTACTTATCAGATACTGGAGCAAAAGTGATAGCAAACTGTGCATGTAGATGGACGTGCAGCATCACAGAGACGTCCGGGCGACCACAGAAGTCACCGCCTAAACAGGAGGGTCTGCGAAAGAGAAGGAAGGGGGGATCCACATGTAAAGACAGTGAAAGCTGAAGTGGGGTGAGTGTTTCCCGTGACACAATCCGGTGCACACTGCAGAGGAACGGCGTGTATGGGGGGGTCCACGGGGGAAGCTGCTCCTGAAGCCCAGGAAAAAAAGCCCCCAACAATGTGCCGGAGCCCGGACTGCGAAATATAAAGATACTGGGACTCTGAACTGGAGGGAAGAGACCAAGAGAAAGGATTCAAATCTGTATGGAGTCACAGAGGTGAGGAGGACGAGGAATACTGCCTGCGGCGAGACCTGATGATGCCGGTGTGCTTATGTGGGGCGCATCAGCTGCTGGTGTCCGGGCTAAATGTCATTGATGGGATCATGACTTCACAGATGTGCTGCTCTATAGTGACAGAAGATGCCGCCATCACTGCGGTGTCGGGGGGGCACAAGAACCGCTGAAGTTGGGGTGGGGAGTTCATGAAGTGTCGGGGGGCACATGAGCTGCCGGTGTCGGGGGTTAATTGTCAGTGATTGGATCATGAAGTCACAGATGTGCTGCTCTATAGTGACAGAGAAGGTACCGCCATCACTCTGGTAGACGACCTAGTCACATTTTGGGCCTCGCTCCCTCTAGTGGCCGGCATCGGATGTGATCTGCTAATGACCTCGGCTCAGGCTCTGCAGTGATCTTGTGATAGGATCACAGGTGCGGCGAAGAGGTAGAGTGATCTCTCTATTTCCTCCGCTGCCCGTCTCTGCATATATCGCACTCAGATGACATCAGTGCAGTCCGATGTGTCACATGCACCCATAGACGCACCCATAGACTTGTATCAGATTGCATTCGTCCGTGTTAATCACAAGTGGAGCGAGGTCTAAGAAGAGGAACAGGTGACTGTGATTAAGGGTCCGAGCGTCTCCGGATCTGACAACTGAGCTTCTATGGGGAGTTCTGAGGAGACAGGTTGTCACCAATCTCCATCCAGCGTCCCGAATCTAGAAGAGCTCGTTGCCATCGGGACCGTCCTAATCTGGTATTAAACCTCACCTATGTCAGTGCCATCAATGTGAATAAAGGCCGAGAAGGACGTGGCTCTGACTGCAGCGGCCACCAATGGCAGCTACATAGATGGAGTGCGGAGCTCACGTGGAGCCGCGTCCTCTGCCCTCATTCACACTGACACAGGTGAGGATTAATACCAGACTAGGACGGTCCCGACGGGCGCAGCTGGTCCCGGTGCGATGGCTTTTACGCTTTGTCATCATATTGTTAACCCAGCACCCTGTGTTATTTGCATATATTACTATTTACTCATTACAAGTATCTGCTGAATTTGTCCTTTTCTCACGGATTTAAATTACGAGATGTAGAAGGTCTTGATATGGGGTGCACTCATTTATGCTGAGGGCTGTATACATATTATGGGGTGCACTCATTTATGCTGAGGGCTGTATACATATATGGGGTGCACTCATTTATGCTGAAGGCTGTATACATATTATGGGGTGCACTCATTTATGCTGAGGGCTGTATACATATTATGGGGTGCACTCATTTATGCTGAGGGCTGTATACATATTATGGGTTGCACTCATTTATGCTGAGGGTTGTATACATATTATGGGGTGCACTCATTTATGCTGAGGGCTGTATACATATATGGGGTGCACTCATGCTGAGGGCTGTATACATATGGGGTGCACTCATTTATGCTGAGGGCTGTATACATATTATGGAGTACACTCATTTATGCTGAGGGCTGTATACATATTATGGGGTGCACTCATTTATGCTGAGGGCTGTATACATATTATGGGGTGCACTCATTTATGCTGAGGGCTGTATACATATGGGTTGCACTCATTTATGCTGAGGGTTGTATACATATTATGGGGTGCACTCATTTATGCTGAGGGCTGTATACATATATGGGGTGCACTCATGCTGAGGGCTGTATACATATGGGGTGCACTCATTTATGCTGAGGGCTGTATACATATTATGGGGTACACTCATTTATGCTGAGGGCTGTATACATATATGGGGTGCACTCATTTATACTGAGGGCTGTATACAGATTATGGGGTGCACTCATTTATGCTGAGGGCTGTATACATATGGGGTGCACTCATTTATGCTGAGGGTTGTATACATATGGGGTGCACTCATTTATGCTGAGGGCTGTATACATATATGGGGTGCACTCATTTATACTGAGGGCTGTATACAGATTATGGGGTGCACTCATTTATGCTGAGGGCTGTATACATATTATGGGGTACACTCATTTATGCTGAGGGCTGTATACATATTATGGGGTGCACTCATTTATGCTGAGGGCTGTATACATATGGGTTGCACTCATTTATGCTGAGGGCTGTATACATATTATGGGGTGCACTCATTTTTGCATCAACTACTTTGGTTTAAAACTGAAAATTTAGTAAAGAACGTCCTTATTAACCTTACGGTCATGTTTGAGACTAATTATTGCAACGTACAGTAACAATCAGAGGCCGGGTGGGAGATCCGTCTGGGGTCCGTTTTTTTGGGGGGATGGGGGAGGGGGTGGTTTGCACCCATAGCTATGAATAGGCGAGTCTAATCTAAAATACTAGACACCAGGGCCGGGTGACGTTTTTCTTTCCATGTGGTCCATGATCCCCGATGCCTTATAGAATACGTCTGGTCCGGGTGCGGTCTGTGTGTCCGTGTCTGGGCGGTTATTTTGCGGACAGTTTCTGGACCACAGCTACGCTCCGACTCCGTTGTATCCTGAGCCGTAGAATAACATTGCCAGACGGATGAGTCCAGATTTGTGGCGTCGGCTGCAGCGTCGATGGCGCCTTGCTGTCAGGCTGCTGCCGGTGGAGTAAAGGTGGGAAAGGTGTCCATGTGGCACCTTGATGCCAGAGTAGGGTCAGGGTGAAGCCCCGGGGGTCGTACAGTCATGGATTGCATTTTCCTCAATGCTTCAGCCCTTACAGTCCCCAGATCTTATTCCTACAGAACATCTCAGGGATGAGGCAGATCGCGCCGATCAGCACCTCCAACAGCACAACAAATAAACACTTTTTGTCTGCTACTTGGCAAAAACCATGTGCGCTATACTAAATCGAATGCGCTGAATCCAAATCTGAAGTTAGTTTTTTTGTAGCACGTCAGGATATTAAGTTATTCCAATTTTTGTGAAAATTAAAATAAGCAATTAATAAAGATACAGAATCGTTATGTCCCACAGTTTCACAACATGTATTATCATTTTTATTGAAAAAGAAGTATAGGTAAATAAACCAAAAAACTTAAAAATCACTTATAGTAGCTTAAGAAATCGCCTTGAACTCAGCAGAGGACTTTTAAAAGTGCTTCAGGCACTTGCTTTTGCGCTTGTGAGTGGTCCTAGTGGCCCGTTGCAAAAACCAGCGGTAATCGCCCATCATGTTGGGGTTAAAGCGACCTGGGTATCTTTTTTCCATAGTAGAAATGTCCTGGTGGAATCTCTCACCATGTTCGTCACTGACATTACCCATATTTGGAGGAAAGAAGTCAAGATGTGAATGTAGGAAATGCATTTTCAATGACATTCGGGCGCCATGCATTTCGTATGCTTGAAGCATATTGTCTATTAGTTCAGCATAGTTTTCTGCTCTTTCGTTTCCAAGGAAGTTTTGAACTACTACTATAAATGCATCCCATGCAGTTAGTTCAAGTGGGGTGAGTTCTTTCTTGAAGATTTCATCATGGATTAGTTGGTGGATTTCAGGACCAATAAAGATTCCTGCTTTGAGTTTGGCCTCAGTTTTCAATGCACTAAACTTTTCCTTCAGATACTTAAATCCATTCCCTTGACGATCCATTGCTACTACAAAATTTTTCATTAGTCCTAGTTTAATGTGAAGAGGTGGAAGATAAACTTTAAGCGGATCGACAAGTGATTCGTGTTGAACATTGTGCTTACCAATCTTATGTTCATCTCTATTGGGCCACCGTTTAATTTTATAATGGTTGTTGTCATCTCGACTGTTCCATAGGCACAGAAAGCACATATGCTTAGTGTAACCTAACTGCAAACCAAGGACTAGTGCAACAACTTTGAGGTCAGCACAAATGTTCCATTGATGTTCTGAATATTTAATCAATTTCAGAATGATCTGCATAGAAGCATAGGTCTCTTTCATTCCAACCGCATGTGCAATGCCTTCAACAATGCCTGAATAGGCGTATGGCCTTTTCTAAGTATAACTCAAAATCTGGACGTGCTGTGCAAATTCTGAGTTCATATTTGGAATCAGCATGTTCAAATTAGTAAAGAACACATGTTTTACCCTCAGTAGCAAAATCATTGTTGTGCTGTGACCTGTCCACATGGGGCCGATATTCCGGCAGAACAACCTCCCCTCCGACTGCACCCGATGCCACCAGGTGCCCGGCGCTCTGCGGGACGGGTGTCTGTAATAAAGTGGCCATTCAATGTAGGTGCAGTATATACTGTATACACTAGATCACATGCCACAGATCTGTCCCATCATGGCGGCATTCCTGCAACTCTTCTACATCCAAACACCTGCTGCAGAAACAGACCCGTGCATGTGAATGGAAACTGGGGCTGTGTGGACTATACCCTAGGTGTGAAGGCTCACATAGACTTGTCTGCACCTGCGCTCTCCACTCTATGTGACGTCATCATCACTGTCGTCCTTGGTGTAGAGTTTGTTGGGGCTTTTTCCTTGACCCTCTGCTGCCATCTAGTGCCAGATTGTTGTGCGGCTAATTGTCTTTTTCACTGTCAGGATGAATATTCAACTTATTGATTAACTTTTTATTTATTTGTCTTTTAAGGAAAAGAAGATTGGAAAAAAAAAATCAACAGTTCCTCTTCTTATTTTTTGCATTTTAAGCTTCTGCAGTGCACTGTGCAGCACAAGCCAGTCTGCGCCGCACCATTCTCTGACACCAAACATGTGATATCTTTATTTTATTCCTTCTATGGTCACAGAAAAAAGCGTCGGCTGCTGCTGTTTATTATTATTTTTTTACCAAAGATGATGCTGGTGTCTGAGTTACAATTTGTGCATTTATCTGCACCTGGGAAAGCTGGGTGGTTTCCTCTTCTGACGCAGGAACAGGGTTGAATTACTCTATGAGCAGCAGATTTGCTGCAGACTTTCCCCGACACATGGAGATGGGTGAAGTGATCGCACAGGACTCTCTGCTCCTCGCTCCAATCTCTGCACAGAAACACAGCTGAGAATCCGCAGTAAGTAAGTACACCGGCCTCATACATACCGCCGGTGCTCGTCGTCCGTCCGCCGTCAGTTTAGTCACCAATGACCTGAAGGAAAATAACGGAGACAGATGACGACAGATTTGCAGACGGAACTCGTCCATTCGTGTGATGAGCCTGTAAAATCTGCAGCACTTGGATGGCATTTTTTTTTTTTTTGCAAGCAAGAAAAACACGGATAGTAAAAATGGTCACATGGAGCAAAGACGGATATAAATCGGGACCGCTTTTGCACGTCTTATTCCGCCGCTCCGGAGAGCAGAGAAGCTGGGTGGTCACCGCTGCAGGGACACTGATGGTTGCAGCTTGCGGACGCAGGCTCCCGTGCTGTAGGAGGTGCACATCGGCCTTTCTGCCACCTTTCCTGGTTTTACAGCCCCCCTAAATCCTCGTGTGACCCCCGTGTTCTGCAGATTTCTGTGCCCCCGTCCCAGGTAGATCACGCGCCGCGCAGACTTATGGCTACAATCTGCGTAATTGCACAAATTAACCTCTGGGTTTGTGGCTTTGATCCAAGCGTCCGATGTAAGAATGTAAATAAGGTATCAGCCCCCCCCCCCGTCTACCCCCCACCCCTCCCGTCTACCCCCCCCTCCGCCCCCCGCGCCTCTGATCTCGCGCCAGGTGAATGACTCTTCTCCCTGCGCTGGAAAATCTCTGCTTTTAATTTCCATAATTTGGATGTGACGAGTTCTGTAACTCTCCAGCCGGTAATGAATAACCCCAGTCCGGCCATTAGCTGGTGACCAGTGCGGGGGGCAAGGGGGGCGCCGGGGGCCGGGTTATCGGGTTGTCGATGGTTCCGTATCTTGCAAACGTGTGAATGTGTCTCCATATTATCCCCATCATCACCAGCGACTTCAATTATGTGCAAACAATGGAAATGACTGTGCTGGAGCGCGAGGTATGATTATATCTGCAGATCCTAAGCGCTGTTCACACCGGCCAAAAAACAGCACCCAATAGACCCATAGTATGGAGAGAGACCACACACCGCACCCCGGGCATCAGCACACTGCGCCCCCGGGGCGTCCACACATCGCGCCCCCGGGGTGTCCACACATCGCACCCCGGGCGTCCACACACCGCGCCCCCGGGGCGTCCACACATCGCGCCCCCGGGGCATCCACGCATCGCACCCCGGGCGTCCACACATCGCGCCCCGGGCATCCACACACTGCGCCCCCGGGGCGTCCACACATCGCGCCCCGGGCGTCCACACATCGCGCCCCGGGCGTCCACACATCGCGCCCCGGGCATCCACACACTGCGCCCCCGGGGCGTCCACACATCGCGCCCCGGGCGTCCACACATCGCGCCCCGGGCGTCCACACATCGCGCCCCGGGCGTCCACACATCGCGCCCCGGGCGTCCACACATCGCGCCCCGGGCGTCCACACATCGCGCCCCCGTGCGTCCACACATCGCGCCCCCGGGCGTCCACACATCGCGCCCCCGGGCGTCCACACATCGCGCCCCGGGCATCCGCACACTGCGCCCCCGGGCGTCCACACATCGCGCCCCGGGCATCCGCACACTGCGCCCCCGGGCATCCACACACCGCACCCCGGTCACTCTCTGCGCCTATTCACATTGAGGTCAGGTGTTAATATTAGAGACGCTCCTGATTTGGGTGCACCTCGTGGCGGTGACTTTACGCTGTTTACCGTATGTTTATATGCGCTATTGCTTCTTACTTATTCCCAGCAGAGTATACGTCCATGTTTTTATCTTGGGTTTTCTTTTTCTTGGAACAGTGTGTCCTGGGATGGTGGAGAAACGAGGGGGTAGATGGGACCCCGGGATGGTGGAGTAACGAGGGGGGTAGATGGGACCCCGGGATGGTGGAGTAACGAGGGGGGGTAGACGGGGCCCCAGGATGGTGGAGAAACGAGGGGGGTAGATGGGACCCCGGGATGGTGGAGAAACGAGGGGGGTAGATGGGACCCCGGGATGGTGGAGTAACAAGGGGGGGTAGACGGGGCCCCAGGATGGTGGAGAAACGAGGGGGGTAGATGGGACCCCGGGATGGTGGAGTAACGAGGGGGGGTAGACAGGGCCCCAGGATGGTGGAGAAACAAGGGGGGTAGACGGGACCCCGGGATGGTAGAGGAACGAGGGGGGATAGACGGGGTCCCAGGATGGTGGAGTAATTCGGGGGGGGGGGGTAGATGGGCCCTGGACATTACGTTATGCGGCGTTTTGCTGGGAGACATTGCAGCATCTGTTGATGTCGTTTTCTCAGGGTCTCGGTGAGTGACCCCCGTGTCGCTGTAATTGAATTCCGCGTGTCGGCCGCAGACAATGGGGGGCTGTAAATTCACATTATTTACCTGAAAATCAATTACAGCGAAGTCCAGGGGGATAAATGACAGCAGCAAATGCGCAGCACAAGCCCCCCGCCGCTGACCCGATGCCCCCCAGGACATGAAAGTGGAGGCCGCGCCTGAACCTGAGAGACTCAGACTGTAAATCATGGGACCTGAGTGCGGAGCATGATGAAAGCTCTGGGATCTGGGGGATCCGCTAACGCCTCATTCTGAGCCCCGCCCCCTCATTAATGTTAATTAATAGACTTTGTCACTTTTCCCTTTTCATCTGCTTCACCTGATACATTGTAACAAGGGAAACACGAGCCCGATCCACTGCGCAGAAATATGCGGCCCCCAGCTGCAAGAATAAGTCACATGACCGGAGACCCCCGACATCTGCAGGTCAGGACCCTCGAGATCGCAGTATTCCTCCTGCAACATTGTAACAAACACTGATGTCTCCATTATCCACTGCCCTCCATCATCCCCGAATGTGCAAAGAGGCGCAAAGCAGGAGAGTCAACAAGAGGAAAGGGTTAAGTAATGTGCTCCAAATTTATTATAAGATCAGATCTGTTCATAGATATAATGATAATGAATTATTATTATACTCCAGAGCTGCACTCACTATTCTGCTGGTGCAGTCGCTGTGTACATACTTTACATTACTGATCCTGAGTTACCTCCTGTATTATACTCCAGAGCTGCACTCACTATTCTGCTGGTGCAGTCACTGTGTACATACATTACACTACTGATCCTGAGTTACCTCCTGTATTATACTCCAGAGCTGCACTCACTATTCTGCTGGTGCAGTCACTGTGTACGTATATACATTACTGATCCTGAGTTACCTCCTGTATTATACTCCAGAGCTGCACTCACTATTCTGCTGGTGCAGTCACTGTGTACATACATTACATTACTGATCCTGAGTTATATCCTGTATTATACTCCAGAGCTGCACTCACTATTCTGCTGGTGCAGTCACTGAGTACATACATTACACTACTGATCCTGAGTTACCTCCTGTATTATACTCCAGAGCTGCACTCACTATTCTGCTGGTGCAGTCACTGTGTACATGCATTACACTACTGATCCTGAGTTACCTCCTGTATTATACTCCAGAGCTGCACTCACTATTCTGCTGGTGCAGTCACGGTGTACATACATTACATTACTGATCCTGAGTCACCTCCTGTATTATACTCCAGAGCTGTACTCACTATTCTGCTGGTGCAGTCACTGTGTACATACATTACATTACTGATCCTGAGTTACCTCCTGTATTATACTCCAGAGCTGCACTCACTATTCTGCTGGTGCAGTCACTGTGTACATACATTACTGATCCTGAGTTACCTCCTGTATTATACTCCAGAGCTGCACTCACTATTCTGCTGGTGCAGTCACTGTGTACATGCATTACACTACTGATCCTGAGTTACCTCCTGTATTATACTCCAGAGCTGCACTCACTATTCTGCTGGTGCAGTCACGGTGTACATACATTACATTACTGATCCTGAGTTACCTCCTGTATTATACTCCAGAGCTGCACTCACTATTCTGCTGGTGCAGTCACTGTGTACATACATTACTGATCCTGAGTTACCTCCTGTATTATACTCCAGAGCTGCACTCACTATTCTGCTGGTGCAGTCACTGTACACATACATTACATTACTGATCCTGAGTTACCTCCTGTATTATACTCCAGAGCTGCACTCACTATTCTGCTGGTGCAGTCACTGTGCACATACATTACATTACTGATCCTGAGTTACCTCCTGTATTATACTCCAGAGCTGCACTCACTATTCTGCTGGTGCAGTCAGTATGTACATACATTACATTACTGATCCTGAGTTACCTCCTGTATTTTACTCCAGAGCTGCACTCACTATTCTGCTGGTGCAGTCACTGTGTACATACATTACATTACTGATCCTGAGTTACCTCCTGTATTATACTCCAGAGCTGCACTCACTATTCTGCTGGTGCAGTTACTCTATACATACATTACTGATCCTGAGTTACCTCCTGTATTTTACTCCAGAGCTGCACTCACTATTCTGCTGGTGCAGTCACTGTGTACATACATTACATTACTGATCCTGAGTTACCTCCTGTATTATACTCCAGAGCTGCACTCACTATTCTGCTGGTGCAGTCACTGTACATACATTACTGATCCTGAGTTACCTCCTGTATTTTACTCCAGAGCTGCACTCACTATTCTGCTGGTGCAGTCACTGTGTACATACATTACATTACTGATCCTGAGTTACCTCCTGTATTTTACTCCAGAGCTGCACTCACTATTCTGCTGGTGCAGTCACTGTGTACATACATTACTGATCCTGAGTTACCTCCTGTATTATGCTCCAGAGCTGCATTCACTATTCTGCTGGTGCAGTCACTGTGTATATACATCACATTACTGATCCTGAGTTACCTCCTGTATTTTACTCCAGAGCTGCACTCACTATTCTGCTGGTGCAGTCACTGTGTACATACATTACATTAGTGATCCTGAGTTACCTCCTGTATTATACTCCAGAGCTGCACTCACTATTCTGCTGGTGCAGTCACTGTGTACATACATTACATTACTGATCCTGAGTTACCTCCTGCATTATACTCCAGAGCTGCACTCACTATTCTGCTGGTGCAGTCACTGTGTACATACATTACTGATCCTGAGTTACCTCCTGTATTATGCTCCATAGCTGCACTCACTATTCTGCTGGTGCAGTCACTGTGTACATACATTACATTACTGATCCTGAGTTACCTCCTGTATTATACTCCAGAGCTGCACTCACTATTCTGCTGGTGCAGTCACGGTGTGGTGTGACATAGCTGTTGCCTGTGTTCTGACTGCAGGTGGCGCTCTCAGCACAGGAGATTAGTCTGTGACTGCAGCAGACCCATATACTGATACAAGCCCTGATATGTTGGGGGGTTCTTGCCCCGTGCGGGGGGGTATTTTTGTGTTACACACCTGGTCTGCAGTACAGAGGGCAGATAATGGTGGTCGGGGGTCTGTGGTCCGCATTGTGTCCGCCCGTTGAGCGCTTGTGACCTGCGCCATTTCTGGACTTTGTGTCACAGACGTCATTATGGTATTTGGCGCAGGATCATTATGGGATATCGCTTTCCGTTTTCTCTCTGATTTTCGGGGGGTGCGGAGGATTTGGGGGGGGGCGTCCCGCGGACTCTTCTATGTGATCTGCAGCCAAGTGCTGCGGCGGCGTTTGGCGCGGACGGTAATTGGCCGCATGATGTTATAATTGACTGGAGCTGGAGACCGTTTCTCTCCACTTTTGGTTTTTCCGGAATCTTCTGACACCGTCTGATCCCAATTTCCCTGAGTGACGCATTGGACAGAAGTTAAAACAACTGTTATGGTTTAGTGCAGATTTCCTTGTGATTGAGGCCGGAGCAGCCGAGGCCGGAGCCCCCCTCCCCCGTACTGTGGGGGGTCCGCCAGGGCTTTATGTGATAATATCACTGCCCCCCCCGACACACAGAGGACGGGGGGAGATATAGAGAAGGAGGAATATAATATGTTATTACCCCCGGCCCCTCCGTTATATCCCGGGGGTCACCAGTCCCCCCAGTTCATCAGTATTCCCCACACCAGTGCTCACTCCCATTATATTATAGTCCTGTCCCAATACATCATCGCCCCCTCCCGGTACAACATCTCCCCCTCCCAGTACATCATCGCCCCCTCCCAGTACATCATCGCCCCCTCCCAGTATATGATTGCCCCCTCCCAGTACATCATCTCCCCCTCCCAGTACATCATCTCCCCCTCCCAGTACATCATCACCCCCTCCCAGTACATCATCACCCCCTCCCATTATATCATCGCCCCCTCCCATTATATCATCGCCCCCTCCCAGTACATCATCTCCCCCTCCCAGTACATCATCGCCCCCTCCCAGTACATCATCTCCCCCTCCCAGTACATCATCTCCCCCTCCCAGTACATCATCGCCCCCTCCCAGTATATCATCGCCCCCTCCCAGTATATCATCGCCCCCTCCCAGTATATCATCGCCCCCTCCCAGTATATCATCGCCCCCTCCCAGTACATCATCGCCCCCTCCCAGTTGCCCCCTCCCAGTACATCATCGCCCCTCCCAGTACATCATCGCCCCTCCCGGTACAGCATCTCCCCCTCCCAGTATATCATCGCCCCCTCCCAGTATATTATCGCCCCCTCCCAGTATATCATCGCCCCCTCCCAGTACATCATCGCCCCCTCCCAGTTGCCCCCTCCCAGTACATCATCGCCCCTCCCGGTACAGCATCTCCCCCTCCCAGTATATCATCGCCCCCTCCCAGTACATCATCGCCCCCTCCCAGTTGCCCCCTCCCAGTACATCATCGCCCCTCCCAGTACATCATCGCCCCCTCCCGGTACAGCATCTCCCCCTCCCAGTACATCATCGCCCCCTCCCAGTATATTATCGCCCCCTCCCAGTATATTATCGCCCCCTCCCAGTACATCATCGCCCCCTCCCAGTATATCATCACCCCCTCCCAGTACATCATCGCCCCCTCCCAGTATATCATCGCCCCCTCCCAGTTGCCCCTCCCAGTACATCATTGCCCCCTCCCATTATATCATTGCCCCCTCCCATTATATCATCGCCCCCCTCCCATTATATCATCGCCCCTTCCCAGTCCATCATCGCCCCCTCCCAGTATATCATCGCCCCCTCCCAGTACATCATCGCCCCCTCCCAGTACATCATCGCCCCCTCCCAGTACAGCATCTCCCCCTCCCAGTATATGATTGCCCCCTCCCAGTACATCATCGCCCCCTCCCAGTACATCATCGCCCCCTCCCAGTACAGCATCTCCCCCTCCCAGTATATGATTGCCCCCTCCCAGTATATCATCGCCCCCTCCCATTATATCATCGCCCCCTCCCAGTACATCATCGCCCCCTCCCAGTTGCCCCCTCCCAGTACATCATCGCCCCTCCCAGTACATCATCGCCCCTCCCGGTACAGCATCTCCCCCTCCCAGTACATCATCGCCCCCCTCCCAGTATATCATCGCCCCCTCCCAGTATATCATCTCCCCCTCCCGGTACAGCATCTCCCCCTCCCAGTATATCATCGCCCCCTCCTAGTATATCATCGCCCCCTCCCAGTATATCATCGCCCCCTCCCAGTATATCATCTCCCCCTCCCGGTACAGCATCTCCCCCTCCCAGTATATCATCGCCCCCTCCCAGTATATCATCGCCCCCTCCCAGTACATCATCGCCCCCTCCCAGTTGCCCCCTCCCAGTATATCATCTCCCCCTCCCAGTACATCATCGCCCCTCCCGGTACAGCATCTCCCCCTCCCAGTACATCATCGCCCCTCCCGGTACAGCATCTCCCCCTCCCAGTACATCATCGCCCCCTCCCAGTTGCCCCCTCCCAGTACATCATCGCCCCTCCCGGTACAGCATCTCCCCCTCCCAGTATATCATCTCCCCCTCCCAGTACATCATCGCCCCCTCCCAGTTGCCCCCTCCCAGTACATCATCGCCCCCTCCCAGTACATCATCGCCCCCTCCCAGTACATCATCGCCCCCTCCCAGTACATCATCGCCCCCTCCCAGTACATCATCTCCCCCTCCCAGTACATCATCTCCCCCTCCCAGTACATCATCTCCCCCTCCCAGTACATCATCGCCCCCTCCCGGTACAGCATCTCCCCCTCCCGGTACATCATCTCCCCCTCCCAGTACATCATCGCCCCCTCCCAGTACATCATCGCCCCCTCCCAGTACATCATCGCCCCCTCCCAGTACATCATCTGCCCCTCCCAGTACATCATCGCCCCCTCCCAGTACATCATCTCCCCCTCCCAGTACATCATCGCCCCCTCCCAGTACATCATCGCCCCCTCCCAGTACATCATCGCCCCCTCCCAGTATATCATCGCCCCCTCCCAGTACATAATCGCCCCCTCCCAGTTGACCCCTCCCAGTACATCATCTCCCCCTCCCAGTTGCCCCCTCCCAGTACATCATCGCCCCCTCCCATTATATCATCGCCCCCTCCCAGTTGCCCCCTTCCAGTACATCATCGCCCCCTCCCATTATATCATCGCCCCCTCCCAGTATATCATCGCCCCCTCCCAGTTGCCCCCTCCCAGTATATCATCGCCCCCTCCCATTATATCATCGCCCCCTCCCAGTTGACCCCTCCCAGTACATCATCTCCCCCTCCCATTATATCATCGCCCCCTCCCATTATATCATCGCCCCCTCCCAGTTGCCCCCTCCCAGTATATCATCGCCCCCCTCCCATTATATCATCGCCCCCTCCCAGTTGACCCCTCCCAGTACATCATCTCCCCCTCCCATTATATCATCGCCCCCTCCCATTATATCATCGCCCCCTCCCAGTACATTATCGCCCCCTCCCAGTTGCCCCCTCCCAGTATATCATCGCCCCCTCCCATTATATCATCGCCCCCTCCCAGTACATTATCGCCCCCTCCCAGTTGCCCCCGGGCCAGCACATGCCCTATTTATATTTGGTTCTTGTTTGATCTGATCCTGCAGTGATTGCCCCCTGTGGCCCCCGGTGTCTGCGGGGCCCCTCCTGGTGTGACCTCTACTGATGGACACGTTCTCCTCGCTGTCACTTAACCTTTCTGGCCATTAATTTGTTAGCAAATTTTAGCCAAATCTCAAGGGGCGACAGATCAGTGAACGAAGGACGCCGAAAAAGCTTCACCGACCGCAGCAACAATGTAACAAAACTGCTGGAAAATCACAGAAAAGAAACACAAAGGGACGAATCATAATAAAGAGGATAATAATAGTAACTATGGTAACGAGGAACAATAATAAAATAGTGATAGTTATAGGAAAAGATAATAAGGAAACAATGGAACAATAAGAACAGTGATAATAGCAATAAAGTAATAAAAGTAACTATAGCAACAATATAATATGTATGTATAAAAAATATATCTATACTAATAGGTAACAAATAATAATGTAATAATCGGTAACCGTAGTAACAATGCCGTAATACAATATTATTGCATTCTACTGATATATTTATGATCTTCAACTGCAGAAACAGAATTCACGCAATGTCCGATGAGTGCAGATTTCATTCCCCGCTCTGCATCCATTCATTGCAGGATTCATCCACTTCACTTATGTAAGAATTAACCATAAACTGCACGGATGTAGCTAAGCAGCCTAGCAAGAGAAAGTCTCATCCATCATGCTTTACACTGCAGGTATCAGAGTATTTAGAGATAGCTCCCTGTATACAGAGATACATGATAAGATCCTGTCTGCAGTCACCACTAGGGGGAGCTCCCTGTATACAGAGATACATAATAAGATTCTGTCTGCAGCCACCACTAGAGGGAGCTCCCTGTATACAGAGATACATGATAAGATCCTGTCTGCAGCCACCACTAGGGGGAGCTCCCTGTATACAGAGATACATGATAAGATTCTGTCTGCAGCCACCACTAGGGGGAGCTCCCTGTATACAGAGATACATGATAAGATCCTGTCTGCAGCCACCACTAGGGGGAGCTCCCTGTATACATAGGTACATGATAAGATTCTGTCTGCAGCCACCACTAGGGGGAGCTCCCTGTATACAGAGATACATGATAAGATCCTGTCTGCAGCCACCACTAGGGGGAGTTCCCTGTATACAGAGATACATGAAAAGATCTTGTCTGCAGTCACCACTAGGGGGAGCTCCCTGTATACAGAGATACATGATAAGATCCTGTCTGCAGCCACCACTAGGGGGAGCTCCCTATGTACAGAGATACATGATAAGATCCTGTCTGCAGTCACCACTAGGGGGAGCTCCCTGTATACAGAGATACATGATAAGATCCTGTCTGCAGCCACAACTAGGGGGAGCTCCCTGTATACAGAGATACATGATAAGATCCTGTCTGTAGCCACCACTAGGGGGAGCTCCCTGTATACAGAGATACATGATAAGATCCTGTCTGCAGTCACCACTAGGGGGAGCTCCCTGTATACAGATACATGATAAGATCCTGTCTGCAGCCACCACTAGGGGGAGCTCCCTGTATACAGAGATACATGATAACATCCTGTTTGCAGCCACCACTAGGGGGAGCTCCCTGTATACAGAGATACATGATAAGATCCTGTCTGTAACCACCACTAGGGGGAGCTACCTGTATACAGAGATACATGATAAGATCCTGTCTGCAGCCATCACTAGGGGGAGCTCCTGTATACAGAGATACATGATAAGATCCTGTCTGCAGCCTCCACTAGGGGGAGCTCCCTGTATACAGAGATACATGATAAGATCCTGTCTGCAGCCACCACTAGGGGGAGCTCCCTGTATACAGAGATACATGATAAGATCCTGTCTGCAGTCACCACTAGGGGGAGCTCCCTGTATACAGAGATACATGATAAGATTCTGTCTGCAGCCACCACTAGGGGGAGCTCCCTGTATACAGAGATACATGATAAGATACTGTCTGCAGCCACCACTAGGGGGAGCTCCCTGTATACAGAAATACATGATAATATCCTGTCTGCAGCCACCACTAGGGGGAGCTCCCTGTATACAGAGATACATGATAAGATCCTGTCTGCAGTCACCACTAGGGGGAGCTCCCTGTATACAGAGATACATGATAAGATTCTGTCTGCAGTCACCACTAGGGGGAGCTCCCTGTATACAGAGATACATGATAAGATCCTGTCTGCAGTTACCACTAGGGGGAGCTCCCTGTATACAGAGATACATGATAATATCCTGTCTGCAGTCACCACTAGGGGGAGCTACCTTTATACAGAGATACAGGATAAGATCCTGTCTGCAGCCACCACTAGGGGGAGCTCCCTGTATACAGAGATACATGATAAGATCCTGTCTGCAGTCACCACTAGGGGGAGCTCGCTGTATACAGAGATACATGATAAGATCCTGTCTGCAGTCACCACTAAGGGGAGCTCCCTGTATACAGAGATACATGATAAGATCCTGTCTGCAGTCACCACTAGGGGGAGCTCCCTGTATACAGAGATACATGATAAGATCCTGTCTGCAGCCACCACTAGGGGGAGCTCCCTGTATACAGAGATACATGATAACATCCTGTCTGCAGCCACCACTAGGGGGAGCTCCCTGTATACAGAGATACATGATAAGATCCTGTCTGCAGCCTCCACTAGGGGGAGCTCCCTGTATACAGAGATACATGATAAGATCCTGTCTGTAACCACCACTAGGGGGAGCTCCCTGTATACAGAGATACATGATAAGATCCTGTCTGCAGCCACCACTAGGGGGAGCTCCTGTATACAGAGATACATGATAAGATCCTGTCTGCAGCCACCACTAGGGGGAGCTCCCTGTATACAGAGATACATGATAAGATCCTGTCTGTAACCACCACTAGGGGGAGCTCCCTGTATACAGAGATACATGATAAGATCCTGTCTGCAGCCACCACTAGGGGGAGCTCCTGTATACAGAGATACATGATAAGATCCTGTCTGCAGCCTCCACTAGGGGGAGCTCCCTGTATACAGAGATACATGATAAGATCCTGTCTGCAGCCACCACTAGGGGGAGCTCCCTGTATACAGAGATACATGATAAGATCCTGTCTGCAGTCACCACTAGGGGGAGCTCCCTGTATACAGAGATACATGATAAGATTCTGTCTGCAGCCACCACTAGGGGGAGCTACCTTTATACAGAGATACAGGATAAGATCCTGTCTGCAGCCACCACTAGGGGGAGCTCCCTGTATACAGAGATACATGATACGATACTGTCTGCAGCCACCACTAGAGGGAGCTCCCTGTATACAGAAATACATGATAAGATCCTGTCTGCAGCCACCACTAGGGGGAGCTCCCTGTATACAGAGATACATGATAAGATCCTGTCTGCAGTCACCACTAGGGGGAGCTACCTTTATACAGAGATACAGGATAAGATCCTGTCTGCAGCCACCACTAGGGGGAGCTCCCTGTATACAGAGATACATGATAAGATCCTGTCTATAACCACCACTAGGGGGAGCTACCTGTATACAGAGATACATGATAAGATACTGTCTGCAGCCACCACTAGGGGGAGCTCCCTGTATACAGAAATACATGATAATATCCTGTCTGCAGCCACCACTAGGGGGAGCTCCCTGTATACAGAGATACATGATAAGATCCTGTCTGCAGTCACCACTAGGGGGAGCTCCCTGTATACAGAGATACATGATAAGATTCTGTCTGCAGTCACCACTAGGGGGAGCTCCCTGTATACAGAGATACATGATAAGATCCTGTCTGCAGTTACCACTAGGGGGAGCTCCCTGTATACAGAGATACATGATAATATCCTGTCTGCAGTCACCACTAGGGGGAGCTACCTTTATACAGAGATACAGGATAAGATCCTGTCTGCAGCCACCACTAGGGGGAGCTCCCTGTATACAGAGATACATGATAAGATCCTGTCTGCAGTCACCACTAGGGGGAGCTCGCTGTATACAGAGATACATGATAAGATCCTGTCTGCAGTCACCACTAGGGGGAGCTCCCTGTATACAGAGATACATGATAAGATCCTGTCTGCAGCCACCACTAAGGGAAGCTCCCTGTATACAGAGATACATGATAACATCCTGTCTGCAGCCACCACTAGGGGGAGCTCCCTGTATACAGAGATACATGATAAGATCCTGTCTGTAACCACCACTAGGGGGAGCTCCCTGTATACAGAGATACATGATAAGATCCTGTCTGCAGCCACCACTAGGGGGAGCTCCCTGTATACAGAGATACATGATAAGATCCTGTCTGCAGCCACCACTAGGGGGAGCTCCCTGTATACAGAGATACATGATAAGATCCTGTCTGCAGCCACCACTAGGGGGAGCTCCCTGTATACAGAGATACAGGATAAGATCCTGTCTGCAGCCACCACTAGGGGGAGCTCCCTGTATACAGAGATACATGATACGATACTGTCTGCAGCCACCACTAGAGGGAGCTCCCTGTATACAGAAATACATGATAAGATCCTGTCTGCAGCCACCACTAGGGGGAGCTCCCTGTATACAGAGATACATAAGATCCTGTCTGCAGTCACCACTAGGGGGAGCTCCCTGTATAAAGATACATGATAAGATCTTGTCTGCAGTCACCACTAGGGGGAGCTCCCTGTATACAGAGATACATGATAATATCCTGTCTGCAGTCACCACTAGGGGGAGCTACCTTTATACAGAGATACAGGATAAGATCCTGTCTGCAGCCACCACTAGGGGGAGCTCCCTGTATACAGATATACATGATAAGATCCTGTCTGCAGTCACCACCAGGGGGAGCTCCCTGTATACAGAGATACATGATAATATCCTGTCTGCAGCCACCACTAGGAGGAGCTCCCTATATACAGAGATACATGATAAGATCCTGTCTGCAGCCACCACTAGGGGGAGCTCCCTGTATACAGAGATACATGATAAGATCCAGTCTGCAGTCACCACTAGGGGGAGCTCCCTGTATACAGAGATACACGATAAGATCCTGTCTGCAGTCACCACTAGGGGGAGCTCCCTGTATACAGAGATACACGATAAGATCCTGTCTGCAGTCACCACTAGGGTGAGCTCCCTGTATACAGAGATACACGATAAGATCCTGTCTGCAGCCACCACTAGGGGGAGCTCCCTGTATACAGAGATACATGATAAGATCCTGTCTGCAGCCACCACTAGGGGGAGCTCCCTGTATACAGAGATACATGATAAGATCCTGTCTGCAGTCACCACTAGGGGGAGCTCCCTGTATACAGAGATACATGATAAGATCCTGTCTGCAGCCACCACTAGGGGGAGCTCCCTGTATACAGAGATACATGATAAGATCCTGTCTGCAGCCACCACTAGGGGGAGCTCCCTGTATACAGAGATACATGATAAGATCCTGTCTGCAGTCACCACTAGGGGGAGATCCCTGTATATAGATACATGATAAGATCCTGTCTGCAGTCACCACTAGGGGGAGCTCCCTGTATACAGAGATACATGATAAGATCCTGTCTGCAGCCACCACTAGGGGGAGCTCCCTGTTTACAGAGATACATGATAAGATTCTGTCTGTAGTCACCACTAGGGGGAGCTCCCTGTATACAGAGATACATAATAAGATCCTGTCTGCAGTCACCACTAGGGGGAGCTCCCTGTATACAGAGATACATAATAAGATCCTGTCTGCAGTCACCACTAGGGGGAGCTCCCTGTATACAGAGATACATGATGAGATGACAGATTTGTGGATGTTGTTTGTAAGAAATGGTTTTTCGGTTCCTCCTCTTTACCTGTATAGAACAGATATTGATATATTACATGGGGGTACTTACTTTTTATATGACTGTGCGCAGTGTCTTCCCTTGAAGGTTTTGGGCTGTCACTATTCTTGTTCTTCTTCTATGGGTTACAGGGACCCTTCGGACCCCCATAGCTCCAGGCCGGGGAGTCACTGCCCCCCTATGATTGCCCCCCAGTCTGCATATATATTCCTCGGCCGCTTCGTTCTCGGTTATGTGCCGCAGTTAATAATCCGTCTCACGTGTGACCGCGATTTTTGGGGCATATTTACCCCGTGCCGTGTACTATAAACAGCGGCGGTTTGATGCAGAGTGGATGTGACAGGTCCCGGCAGCCCCGGTTTACGCTGCGATGCTTGGAGCGTGCGGCCGGTCACATACGACCATTGTTTACTGCGAAATCCAAACAACATCCCCGGATTATATGTATCAGATGTAAACTGAGCCTCGGAATGTGCCGGGCGCTGGTAACAATGGCGCTGCCAGCTGCGGACTGTGCCCCATCACTGCCGTCCTCTACCCTCAGCCCGTACGTCTGGGCCTGGGAAAGCCGGGTGCCAGGTAATATGGCGCCATCACAGCCCCCGGCATTCCGGGAACCCCTGATCTGATGGGGGTGATAGTTCTGCTCAGCTCATCTGGACGCGTCTGACACCAAAAGGTTTCAATAAATATCAGAGGAAATCCTGGCAGCAAATGGCCCCTGGTTTAATCAGTGCGGACTGTGACCCCTGCCCCCCCCGACCACAAAACATTGACCCCCCCCCCAATGCCCACTTGTCCACCAGGATCAGATGACCCCAGAAGGCCAGTGTGGACATAAAGGTGTGGTGGGCTCCGTTCCTGGGTGGGGCCCCATTTGTTAACTCCTGTATATATACAGTAACATCCCTGTAATCCGGATTATCAAATATTCTGGATTATCAGAAATCCATTGAGAAGTCTATAATTTGTAAAAACAGAATCTGCTAGATCCCAAAATCACAGGTGACCCCAGGATCTGATGAGCGTCCTCCCAAATCCATCATTATACAGTGTGTCCACCCATATCCTGTCCACCGCCATTAACTTGAGAACGGCGGCAGCTATAGGGATAAAAGTGGTGTCTAGGTATAGTAAAGTAGCCATGCGCTACACAATTAAACCACCTATAGCGCCACCTGGTGGAAAACAACGGAGTTAGCATTTTTATGTCGAAAATGGAATGAGATAGAGAAAAAAAGTGAATTAAAAAATTGTAGGGCATCATCAATTCAATACGAATTATCTGCACTGTATCAGCGCAGACAATGCTGAGAGGTAGATATAATGTATCAGCGCAGACAATGCTGAGAGGTGGATACAATGTATCAGCGCAGACAATGCTGAGAGGTGGATATAATGTATCAGTGCAGACAATGCTGAGAGGTGGATATAATGTATCAGTGCAGACAATGCTGAGATGTGGATATAATGTATCAGTGCAGACACTGCTGAGAGGTGGATACAATGTATCAGTGCAGACAATGCTGAGAGGTGGATACAATGTATCAGTGCAGACAATGCTGAGAGGTGGATACAATGTATCAGTGCAGACACTGCTGAGAGGTGGATACAATGTATCAGTGCAGACATTGCTGAGAGGTGGATACAATGTATCAGTGCAGACACTGCTGAGAGGTGGATACAATGTATCAGTGCAGACACTGCTGAGATGTGGATACAATGTATCAGTGCAGACACTGCTGAGAGGTGGATACAATGTATCAGTGCAGACAGTGCTGAGAGGTGGATACAATGTATCAGTGCAGACACTGCTGAGAGGTGGATATAATGTATCAGTGCAGATATTGCTGAGAGGTGGATATAATGTATCAGTGCAGACACTGCTGAGAGGTGGATACAATGTATCAGTGCAGACATTGCTGAGAGGTGGATACAATGTATCAGTGCAGACACTGCTGAGAGGTGGATACAATGTATCAGTGCAGACACTGCTGAGATGTGGATACAATGTATCAGTGCAGACACTGCTGAGAGGTGGATACAATGTATCAGTGCAGACACTGCTGAGAGGTGGATACAATGTATCAGTGCAGACAATGCTGAGAGGTGGATACAATGTATCAGTGCAGACAATGCTGAGAGGTGGATACAATGTATCAGTGCAGACAGTGCTGAGAGGTGGATACAATGTATCAGTGCAGACACTGCTGAGAGGTGGATATAATGTATCAGTGCAGATATTGCTGAGAGGTGGATATAATGTATCAGTGCAGACAATCCTGAGAGGTGAATACAATGTATCAGTGCAGACAATGCTGAGAGGTGGATACAATGTATCAGTGCAGACATTGCTGAGAGGTGGATACAATGTATCAGTGCAGACATTGCTGAGAGGTGGATACAATGTATCAGTGCAGACAATGCTGAGAGGTGGATATAATGTATCAGTGCAGACAATGCTGAGAGGTGGATACAATGTATCAGTGCAGACAATGCTGAGAGGTGGATATAATGTATCAGTGCAGACACTGCTGAGATGTGGATACAATGTATCAGTGCAGACAATGCTGAGAGGTGGATACAATGTATCAGTGCAGACAATGCTGAGAGGTGGATACAATGTATCAGTGCAGACAATGCTGAGAGGTGGATATAATGTATCAGTGCAGACAATGCTGAGAGGTGGATATAATGTATCAGTGCAGACAATGCTGAGAGGTGGATACAATGTATCAGTGCAGACAATGCTGAGAGGTGGATATAATGTATCAGTGCAGACAATGCTGAGAGGTGGATATAATGTATCAGTGCAGACAATGCTGAGAGGTGGATATAATGTATCAGTGCAGACAATGCTGAGATGTGGATACAATGTATCAGTGCAGACAATGCTGAGAGGTGGATACAATGTATCAGTGCAGACAATGCTGAGAGGTGGATATAATGTATCAGTGCAGACAATGCTGAGATGTGGATACAATGTATCAGTGCAGACAATGCTGAGAGGTGGATACAATGTATCAGTGCAGACAATGCTGAGAGGTGGATACAATGCATCAGTGCAGACAATGCTGAGAGGTGGATATAATGTATCAGTGCAGACAATGCTGAGATGTGGATACAATGTATCAGTGCAGACAATGCTGAGAGGTGGATACAATGTATCAGTGCAGACACTGCTGAGAGGTGGATACAATGTATCAGTGCAGACAATGCTGAGAGGTGGATATAATGTATCAGTGCAGACAATGCTGAGAGGTGGATACAATGTATCAGTGCAGACACTGCTGAGAGGTGGATACAATGTATCAGTGCAGACAATGCTGAGATGTGGATACAATGTATCAGCGCAGACAATGCTGAGAGGTGGATATAATGTATCAGTGTAGACAATGCTGAGAGGTGGATACAATGTATCAGTGCAGACAATGCTGAGAGGTGGATACAATGTATCAGTGCAGACAATGCTGAGATGTGGATACAATGTATCAGTGTAGACACTGCTGAGAGGTGGATACAATGTATCAGTGTAGACAATGCTGAGAGGTGGATATAATGTATCAGTGTAGACAATGCTGAGAGGTGGATACAATGAATCAGCGCAGACAATGCTGAGAGGTGGATACAATGTATCAGTGCAGACAATGCTGAGAGGTGGATATAATGTATCAGTGCAGACAATGCTGAGAGGTGGATATAATGTATCAGTGCAGACAATGCTGAGATGTGGATACAATGTATCAGTGCAGACAATGCTGAGAGGTGGATACAATGTATCAGTGCAGACAATGCTGAGAGGTGGATATAATGTATCAGTGCAGACACTGCTGAGATGTGGATACAATGTATCAGTGCAGACAATGCTGAGAGGTGGATACAATGTATCAGTGCAGACAATGCTGAGAGGTGGATATAATGTATCAGTGCAGACAATGCTGAGAGGTGGATACAATGTATCAGTGCAGACAATGCTGAGAGGTGGATACAATGTATCAGTGCAGACAATGCTGAGAGGTGGATACAATGTATCAGTGCAGACAATGCTGAGAGGTGGATACAATGTATCAGTGCACACAATGCTGAGAGGTGGATATAATGTATCAGTGCAGACAATGCTGAGAGGTGGATACAATGTATCAGTGCAGACAATGCTGAGAGGTGGATACAATGTATCAGTGCAGACAATGCTGAGAGGTGGATATAATGTATCAGTGCAGACAATGCTGAGATGTGGATACAATGTATCAGTGCAGACAATGCTGAGAGGTGGATACAATGTATCAGTGCAGACAATGCTGAGAGGTGGATACAATGTATCAGTGCAGACAATGCTGAGATGTGGATACAATGTATCAGCGCAGACAATGCTGAGAGGTGGATACAATGTATCAGTGCAGACACTGCTGAGATGTGGATACAATGTATCAGTGCAGACAATGCTGAGAGGTGGATACAATGTATCAGTGCAGACAATGCTGAGATGTGGATACAATGTATCAGCGCAGACAATGCTGAGAGGTGGATACAATGTATCAGTGCAGACAATGCTGAGAGGTGGATACAATGTATCAGTGCAGATAATGGTGAGAGGTGGATACAATGTATCAGTGCAGACAATGCTGAGAGGTGAATACAATGTATCAGTGCAGACAATGCTGAGAGGTGGATACAATGTATCAGTGCAGACAATGCTGAGAGGTGGATACAATGTATCAGTGCAGACACTGCTGAGAGGTGGATACAATGTATCAGTGCAGACAATGCTGAGAGGTGGATACAATGTATCAGTGCAGACACTGCTGAGAGGTGGATACAATGTATCAGTGCAGACACTGCTGAGAGGTGGATACAATGTATCAGTGCAGACACTGCTGAGAGGTGGATACAATGTATCAGTGCAGACAATGCTGCGAGGTGAATACAATGTATCAGTGCAGACAATGCTGAGAGGTGGATACAATGTATCAGTGCAGACACTGCTGAGAGGTGGATACAATGTATCAGTGCAGACAATGCTGAGATGTGGATACAATGTATCAGCGCAGACAATGCTGAGAGGTGGATATAATGTATCAGTGTAGACAATGCTGAGAGGTGGATACAATGTATCAGTGCAGACAATGCTGAGAGGTGGATACAATGTATCAGTGCAGACAATGCTGAGATGTGGATACAATGTATCAGTGTAGACACTGCTGAGAGGTGGATACAATGTATCAGTGTAGACAATGCTGAGAGGTGGATATAATGTATCAGTGTAGACAATGCTGAGAGGTGGATACAATGAATCAGCGCAGACAATGCTGAGAGGTGGATACAATGTATCAGTGCAGACAATGCTGAGAGGTGGATACAATGTATCAGTGCAGACACTGCTGAGAGGTGGATATAATGTATCAGTGTAGACAATGCTGAGAGGTGGATATAATGTATCAGTGTAGACAATGCTGAGAGGTGGATACAATGTATCAGTGCAGACAATGCTGAGAGGTGGATACAATGTATCAGCGCAGACAATGCTGAGAGGTGGATATAATGTATCAGTGTAGACAATGCTGAGAGGTGGATACAATGTATCAGTGCAGACAATCCTGAGCGGTGGATACAATGTATCAGTGCAGACAATGCTGAGATGTGGATACAATGTATCAGCGCAGACAATGCTGAGAGGTGGATACACTGTATCAGTGTAGACAATCCTGAGCGGTGGATACAATGTATCAGTGTAGACAATCCTGAGCGGTGGATAGAATGTATCAGTGCAGACAATGCTGAGAGGTGGATACAATGTATCAGTGCAGACAATGCTGAGAGGTGGATACAATGTATCAGTGCAGACACTGCTGAGATGTGGATACAATGTATCAGTGCAGACACTGCTGAGAGGTGGATACAATGTATCAGTGCAGACACTGCTGAGAGGTGGATACAATGTATCAGCGCAGGCAATGCTGAGAGGTGGATATAATGTATCAGTGCAGACAATGCTGAGAGGTGGATACAATGTATCAGTGCAGACAATGCTGAGAGGTGGATACAATGTATCAGTGCAGACACTGCTGAGAGGTGGATACAATGTATCAGCGCAGGCAATGCTGAGAGGTGGATATAATGTATCAGTGCAGACAATGCTGAGAGGTGGATACAATGTATCAGTGCAGACAATGCTGAGAGGTGGATACAATGTATCAGTGCAGACACTGCTGAGAGGTGGATACAATGTATCAGTTCAGACACTGCTGAGAGGTGGATACAATGTATCAGTGCAGACAATGCTGAGATGTGGATACAATGTATCAGTTCAGACACTGCTGAGAGGTGGATACAATGTATCAGTGCAGACAATGCTGAAAGGTGGATACAATGTATCAGTGCAGACACTGCTGAGAGGTGGATACAATGTATCAGTATAGACAATGCTGAGAGGTGGATACAATGTATCAGTGCAGACAATGCTGAGAGGTGGATACAATGTATCAGTGCAGACACTGCTGAGAGGTGGATACAATGTATCAGTTCAGACACTGCTGAGAGGTGAATACAATGTATCAGTGCAGACACTGCTGAGAGGTGGATACAATGTATCAGTGCAGACACTGATGAGAGGTGGATACAATGTATCAGTGCAGACAGTGCTGAGAGGTGGATACAATGTATCAGTGCAGACAATGCTGAGATGTGGATACAATGTATCAGTGCAGACAATGCTGAGATGTGGATACAATGTATCAGTGCAGACAATGCTGAGAGGTGGATACAATGTATCAGTGCAGACAATGCTGAGAGGTGGATACAATGTATCAGTGCAGACAATGCTGAGAGGTGGATACAATGTATCAGTGCAGACAATGCTGAAAGGTGGATACAATGTATCAGTGCAGACAATGCTGAGAGGTGGATACAATGTATCAGTGCAGACAATGCTGAGAGGTGGATACAATGTATCAGTGCAGACACTGCTGACAGGTGGATACAATGTATCATTATAGACAATGCTGAGAGGTGGATACAATGTATCAGTGCAGATAATGCTGAGAGGTGGATACAATGTATCAGTGCAGACACTGCTGAGAGGTGGATACAATGTATCAGTGCAGACACTGCTGAGAGGTGGATACAATGTATCAGCGCAGACAATGCTGAGAGGTGATATAATGTATCAGCGCAGACAATGCTGAGAGGTGGATACAATGTATCAGCGCAGACAATGCTGAGAGGTGGATACAATGTATCAGTGCAGACAATGCTGAGAGGTGGATACAATGTATCAGTGCAGACACTGCTGACAGGTGGATACAATGTATCATTATAGACAATGCTGAGAGGTGGATACAATGTATCAGTGCAGATAATGCTGAGAGGTGGATACAATGTATCAGTGCAGACACTGCTGAGAGGTGGATACAATGTATCAGTGCAGACACTGCTGAGAGGTGGATACAATGTATCAGCGCAGACAATGCTGAGAGGTGATATAATGTATCAGCGCAGACAATGCTGAGAGGTGGATACAATGTATCAGCGCAGGCAATGCTGAGAGGTGGATATAATGTATCAGCGCAGACAATGCTGAGAGGTGGATACAATGTATCAGTGCAGACACTGCTGAGAGGTGGATACAATGTATCAGTGCAGACAATGCTGAGATGTGGATACAATGTATCAGTGCAGACACTGCTGAGAGGTGGATACAATGTATCAGTGCAGACACTGCTGAGAGGTGGATACAATGTATCAGTTCAGACACTGCTGAGAGGTGGATACAATGTATCAGTGCAGACAATGCTGAGATGTGGATACAATGTATCAGTGCAGACACTGCTGAGAGGTGGATACAATGTATCAGTGCAGACAATGCTGAGAGGTGGATACAATGTATCAGTGCAGACACTGCTGAGAGGTGGATACAATGTATCAGTGCAGACAATGCTGAGAGGTGGATACAATGTATCAGTGCAGACAATGCTGAGAAGTGGATACAATGTATCAGTGCAGACAATGCTGAGAGGTGGATACAATGTATCAGTGCAGACAATGCTGAGAGGTGGATACAATGTATCAGTGCAGACACTGCTGAGAGGTGGATACAATGTATCAGTGCAGACACTGCTGAGAGGTGGATACAATGTATCAGTGCAGACAATGCTGAGAGGTGGATACAATGTATCAGTGCAGACAATGCTGAGAGGTGAATACAATGCATCAGTGCAGACACTGCTGAGAGGTGGATACAATGTATCAGAGCAGACAATGCTGAGAGGTGGATACAATGTATCAGTGCAGACAATGCTGAGAGGTGGATATAATGTATCAGTGCAGACAATGCTGAGAGGTGGATACAATGTATCAGTGCAGACAATGCTGAGAGGTGGATATAATGTATCAGTGCAGACAATGTTGAGAGGTGGATACAATGTATCAGTGCAGACACTGCTGAGAGGTGGATACAATGTATCAGTGCAGACAATGCTGAGAGGTGGATACAATGTATCAGTGCAGACAATGCTGAGAGGTGGATACAATGTATCAGTGCAGACAATGCTGAGAGGTGGATACAATGTATCAGTGCAGACAATGCTGAGAGGTGGATACAATGTATCAGTGCAGACAATGCTGAGAGGTGGATACAATGTATCAGTGCAGACAATGCTGAGAGGTGGATACAATGTATCAGTGCAGACAATGCTGAGAGGTGGATACAATGTATCAGTGCAGACACTGCTGAGAGGTGGATACAATGTATCAGTGCAGACAATGCTGAGAGGTGGATACAATGTATCAGTGCAGACACTGCTGAGAGGTGGATACAATGTATCAGTGCAGACAATGCTGAGAGGTGGATACAATGTATCAGTGCAGACAATGCTGAGAGGTGGATACAATGTATCAGTGCAGACAATGCTGAGAGGTGGATACAATGTATCAGTGCAGACAATGCTGAGAGGTGGATACAATGTATCAGTGCAGACAATGCTGAGAGGTGGATACAATGTATCAGTGCAGACACTGCTGAGAGGTGGATACAATGTATCAGTGCAGACACTGCTGAGAGGTGGATACAATGTATCAGTGCAGACAATGCTGAGAGGTGGATACAATGTATCAGTGCAGACAATGCTGAGAGGTGGATACAATGTATCAGTGCAGACAATGCTGAGAGGTGGATACAATGTATCAGTGCAGACACTGCTGAGAGGTGGATACAATGTATCAGTGCAGACAATGCTGAGAGGTGGATACAATGTATCAGTGCAGACACTGCTGAGAGGTGGATACAATGTATCAGTGCAGACACTGCTGAGAGGTGGATACAATGTATCAGTGCAGACACTGCTGAGAGGTGGATACAATGTATCAGTGCAGACAATGCTGAGAGGTGGATACAATGTATCAGTGCAGACACTGCTGAGAGGTGGATACAATGTATCAGTGCAGATAATGCTGAGAGGTGGATACAATGTATCAGTGCAGATAATGCTGAGAGGTGGATACAATGTATCAGTGCAGACATTGCTAAGAGGTGGATACAATGTATCAGCGCAGACACTGCTGAGAGGTGGATACAATGTATCAGAGCAGACAATGCTGAGAGGTGGATACAATGTATCAGTGCAGACACTGCTGAGAGGTGGATACAATGTATCAGTGCAGACAATGGTGAGAGGTGGATACAATGTATCAGTGCAGACAATGCTGAGAGGTGGATACAATGTATCAGTGCAGACACTGCTGAGAGGTGGATACAATGTATCAGTGCAGACAATGCTGAGAGGTGGATACAATGTATCAGTGCAGACAATGCTGAGAGGTGGATACAATGTATCAGTGCAGACAATGCTGAGAGGTGGATACAATGTATCAGTGCAGACAATGCTGAGAGGTGGATACAATGTATCAGTGCAGACAATGCTGAGAGGTGGATACAATGTATCAGTGCAGACAATGCTGAGAGGTGGATACAATGTATCAGTGCAGACAATGCTGAGAGGTGGATACAATGTATCAGTGCAGACAATGCTGAGAAGTGGATACAATGTATCAGTGCCGACACTGCTGAGAGGTGGATACAATGTATCAGTGCAGACAATGCTGAGAGGTGGATACAATGTATCAGTGCAGACAATGCTGAGAAGTGGATACAATGTATCAGTGCAGACACTGCTGAGAGGTGGATACAATGTATCAGTGCAGACAATGCTGAGAGGTGGATACAATGTATCAGTGCAGACACTGCTGAGAGGTGGATACAATGTATCAGTGCAGACACTGCTGAGAGGTGGATACAATGTATCAGTGCAGACAATGCTGAGAGGTGGATACAATGTATCAGTGCAGACAATGCTGAGAGGTGGATACAATGTATCAGTGCAGACAATGCTGAGAGGTGGATACAATGTATCAGTGCAGACAATGCTGAGAAGTGGATACAATGTATCAGTGCAGACAATGCTGAGAGGTGGATACAATGTATCAGTGCAGACAATGCTGAGAGGTGGATACAATGTATCAGAGCAGACAATGCTGAGAGGTGGATACAATGTATCAGTGCAGACAATGCTGAGAGGTGGATACAATGTATCAGTGCAGACAATGCTGAGAAGTGGATACAATGTATCAGTGCAGACAATGCTGAGAGGTGGATACAATGTATCAGTGCAGACAATGCTGAGAGGTGGATACAATGTATCAGAGCAGACAATGCTGAGAGGTGGATACAATGTATCAGTGCAGACAATGCTGAGAGGTGGATACAATGTATCAGTGCAGACAATGCTGAGAGGTGGATACAATGTATCAGTGCAGACACTGCTGAGAGGTGGATACAATGTATCAGCGCAGACAATGCTAAGAGGTGGATACAATGTATCAGTGCAGATACTGCTGATATGTGGATAAAATGTATCAGCGCAGACAATGCTGAGAGGTGGATACAATGTATCAGAGCAGACAGTGCTGAGAGGTGGATACAATGTATCAGTGCAGACACTGCTGAGAGGTGGATACAATGTATCAGCGCAGACAATGCTGAGAGGTGGATATAATGTATCAGTGTAGACAATGCTGAGAGGTGGATACAATGTATCAGTGCAGACAATGCTGAGAGGTGGATACAATGTATCAGTGCAGACACTGCTGAGATGTGGATACAATGTATCAGTGCAGACAATGCTGAGAGGTGGATACAATGTATCAGTGCAGACAATGCTGAGAGGTGGATACAATGTATCAGTGTAGACAATGCTGAGAGGTGGATACAATGTATCAGTGCAGACAATGCTGAGAGGTGGATACAATGTATCAGTGCAGACAATGCTGAGAGGTGGATACAATGTATCAGTGCAGACACTGCTGAGAGGTGGATACAATGTATCAGTGCAGACATTGCTAAGAGGTGGATACAATGTATCAGAGCAGACAATGCTGAGAGGTGGATACAATGTATCAGTGCAGACAATGCTGAAAGGTGGATACAATGTATCAGTGCAGACAATGCTGAGAGGTGGATACAATGTATCAGTGCAGACAATGCTGAGAGGTGGATACAATGTATCAGTGCAGACAATGCTGAAAGGTGGATACAATGTATCAGTGCAGACAATGCTGAGAGGTGGATACAATGTATCAGTGCAGACACTGCTGAGAGGTGGATACAATGTATCAGTGCAGACAATGCTGAGAGGTGGATACAATGTATCAGTGCAGACAATGCTGAGAGGTGGATACAATGTATCAGTGCACACAATGCTGAGAGGTGGATACAATGTATCAGTGCAGACAATGCTGAGAGGTGCATACAATGTATCAGAGCAGACAATGCTGAGAGGTGGATACAATGTATCAGTGCAGACATTGCTAAGAGGTGGATACAATGTATCAGTGCAGACAATGCTGAGAGGTGGATACAATGTATCAGCACAGACAATGCTGAGAGGTGGATACAATGTATCAGTGCAGACACTGCTGAGAGGTGGATACAATGTATCAGTGCAGACAATGCTGAGAGGTGGATACAATGTATCAGTGCAGACAATGCTGAGAGGTGGATACAATGTATCAGAGCAGACAATGCTGAGAGGTGGATACAATGTATCAGTGCAGACATTGCTAAGAGGTGGATACAATGTATCAGTGCAGACAATGCTGAGAGGTGGATACAATGTATCAGCGCAGACAATGCTGAGAGGTGGATACAATGTATCAGCGCAGACAATGCTGAGAGGTGGATACAATGTATCAGCGCAGACAATGCTGAGAGGTGGATACAATGTATCAGTGCAGACAATGCTGAGAGGTGGATACAATGTATCAGTGCAGACAATGCTGAAAGGTGGATACAATGTATCAGTGCAGACAATGCTGAGAGGTGGATACAATGTATCAGTGCAGACAATGCTGAGATGTGGATACAATGTATCAGTGCAGACAATGCTGAAAGGTGGATACAATGTATCAGTGCAGACAATGCTGAGAGGTGGATACAATGTATCAGTGCAGACACTGCTGAGAGGTGGATACAATGTATCAGTGCAGACAATGCTGAGAGGTGGATACAATGTATCAGAGCAGACAATGCTGAGAGGTGGATACAATGTATCAGTGCAGACATTGCTAAGAGGTGGATACAATGTATCAGTGCAGACAATGCTGAGAGGTGGATACAATGTATCAGTGCAGACAATGCTGAGAGGTGGATACAATGTATCAGTGCAGACATTGCTAAGAGGTGGATACAATGTATCAGTGTAGACACTGCTGAGAGGTGGATACAATGTATCAGTGCAGACAATGCTGAGATGTGGATACAATGTATCAGTGCAGACAATGCTGAGAGGTGGATACAATGTATCAGTGCAGACAATGCTGAGAGGTGGATACAATGTATCAGTGCAGACACTGCTGAGAGGTGGATACAATGTATCAGTGCAGACAATGCTGAGAGGTGGATACAATGTATCAGTGCAGACAATGCTGAGAGGTGGATACAATGTATCAGTGCACACAATGCTGAGAGGTGGATACAATGTATCAGTGCAGACACTGCTGAGAGGTGGATACAATGTATCAGAGCAGACAATGCTGAGAGGTGGATACAATGTATCAGTGCAGACAATGCTGAGAGGTGGATACAATGTATCAGTGCAGACAATGCTGAGAGGTGGATACAATGTATCAGTGCAGACAATGCTGAGAGGTGGATACAATGTATCAGTGCAGACACTGCTGAGTGGTGGATACAATGTATCAGTGCAGACAATGCTGAGAGGTGGATACAATGTATCAGTGCAGACAATGCTGAGAGGTGGATACAATGTATCAGTGCAGACAATGCTGAGAGGTGGATACAATGTATCAGTGCAGACACTGCTGAGTGGTGGATACAATGTATCAGTGCAGACAATGCTGAGAGGTGGATACAATGTATCAGTGCAGACAATGCTGAGAGGTGGATACAATGTATCAGTGCAGGCAATGCTGAGAGGTGGATACAATGTATCAGTGCAGACACTGCTGAGCGGTGGATACAATGTATCAGTGCAGACACTGCTGAGAGGTGGATACAATGTATCAGTGCAGACACTGCTGAGAGGTGGATACAATGTATCAGTGCAGACACTGCTGAGAGGTGGATACAATGTATCAGTGCAGACAATGCTGAGAGGTGGATACAATGTATCAGTGCAGACAATGCTGAGAGGTGGATACAATGTATCAGTGCAGACAATGCTGAGAAGTGGATACAATGTATCAGTGTAGACAATGCTGAGAGGTGGATACAATGTATCAGTGCACACAATGCTGAGAGGTGGATACAATGTATCAGTGCAGACAATGCTGAGAGGTGGATACAATGTATCAGTGCAGACAATGCTGAGAGGTGGATACAATGTATCAGTGCAGACAATGCTGAGAGGTGGATACAATGTATCAGTGCAGACAATGCTGAGAGGTGGATACAATGTATCAGTGCAGACAATGCTGAGAGGTGGATACAATGTATCAGTGCACACAATGCTGAGAGGTGGATACAATGTATCAGTGCAGACAATGCTGAGAGGTGGATACAATGTATCAGTGCAGACAATGCTGAGAGGTGGATACAATGTATCAGTGCAGACAATGCTGAGAGGTGGATACAATGTATCAGTGCAGACAATGCTGAGAAGTGGATACAATGTATCAGTGTAGACAATGCTGAGAGGTGGATACAATGTATCAGTGCAGACACTGCTGAGAGGTGGATACAATGTATCAGTGCACACAATGCTGAGAGGTGGATACAATGTATCAGTGCAGACAATGCTGAGAGGTGGATACAATGTATCAGTGCAGACAATGCTGAGAAGTGGATACAATGTATCAGTGTAGACAATGCTGAGAGGTGGATACAATGTATCAGTGCAGACACTGCTGAGAGGTGGATACAATGTATCAGTGCAGACAATGCTGAGAGGTGGATACAATGTATCAGTGCAGACAATGCTGAGAAGTGGATACAATGTATCAGTGCACACAATGCTAAGAGGTGGATACAATGTATCAGTGCAGACAATGCTGAGAGGTGGATACAATGTATCAGTGCAGACACTGCTGAGATGTGGATACAATGTATCAGTGCAGACAATGCTGAGAAGTGGATACAATGTATCAGTATAGACAATGCTGAGAGGTGGATACAATGTATCAGTGCAGACACTGCTGAGAGGTGGATACAATGTATCAGCGCAGACAATGCTGAGAGGTGGATACAATGTATCAGTGCAGAAACTGCTGAAAGGTGGATACAATGTATCAGTGCAGACAATTCTGAGAGGTGGATACAATGTATCAGTGCAGACAATGCAGAGAGGTGGATACAATGTATCAGTGTAGACAATGCTGAGAGGTGGATACAATGTATCAGTGCAGACACTGCTGAGAGGTGGATACAATGTATCAGTGCAGACAATGCTGAGAGGTGGATACAATGTATCAGTGCAGACAATGCTGAGAGGTGGATACAATGTATCAGTGCAGACACTGCTGAGAGGTGGATACAATGTATCAGTGCAGACAATGCTGAGAGGTGGATACAATGTATCAGTGCAGACAATGCTGAGAGGTGGATACAATGTATCAGTGCAGACAATGCTGAGAGGTGGATACAATGTATCAGTGCAGACAATGCTGAGAGGTGGATACAATGTATCAGTGCAGACACTGCTGAGAGGTGGATACAATGTATCAGTGCAGACAATGCTGAGAGGTGGATACAATGTATCAGTGCAGACACTGCTGAGAGGTGGATACAATGTATCAGTGCACACAATGCTGAGAGGTGGATACAATGTATCAGTGCAGACAATGCTGAGAGGTGGATACAATGTATCAGCGCAGACAATGCTGGGAGGTGGATACAATGTATCAGTGCAGACACTGCTGAGAGGTGGATACAATGTATCAGCGCAGACAATGCTGAGAGGTGGATACAATGTATCAGTGCAGACACTGCTGAGAGGTGGATACAATGTATCAGCGCAGACAATGCTGAGAGGTGGATACAATGTATCAGAGCAGACAATGCTGAGAGGTGGATACAATGTATCAGTGCAGACAATGCTGAGAGGTGGATACAATGTATCCGTGCAGACACTGCTGAGAGGTGGATACAATGTATCAGTGCAGACAATGCTGAGAGGTGGATACAATGTATCAGTGCAGACACTGCTGAGAGGTGGATACAATGTATCAGTGTAGACACTGCTGAGAGGTGGATACAATGTATCAGTGCAGACAATGCTGAGAAGTGGATACAATGTATCAGTGTAGACACTGCTGAGAGGTGGATACAATGTATCAGTGCAGACACTGCTGAGAGGTGGATACAATGTATCAGTGCAGACAATGCTGAGAGGTGGATACAATGTATCAGTGCAGACACTGCTGAGAGGTGGATACAATGTATCAGTGCAGACAATGCTGAGAAGTGGATACAATGTATCAGTGTAGACACTGCTGAGAGGTGGATACAATGTATCAGTGCAGACAATGCTGAGAAGTGGATACAATGTATCAGTGTAGACAATGCTGAGAGGTGGATACAATGTATCAGTGCAGACATTGCTGAGAGGTGGATACAATGTATCAGTGCAGACACTGCTGAGAGGTGGATACAATGTATCAGTGTAGACAATGCTGAGAGGTGGATACAATGTATCAGTGCAGACACTGCTGAGAGGTGGATACAATGTATCAGTGCACACAATGCTGAGAAGTGGATACAATGTATCAGTGTAGACAATGCTGAGAGGTGGATACAATGTATCAGTGCAGACACTGCTGAGAGGTGGATACAATGTATCAGTGCAGACACTGCTGAGAGGTGGATACAATGTATCAGTGCAGACACTGCTGAGAGGTGGATACAATGTATCCGCGCAGACAATGCTGAGAGGTGGATACAATGTATCAGAGCAGACAATGCTGAGAGGTGGATACAATGTATCAGTGCAGACAATGCTGAGAGGTGGATACAATGTATCCGTGCAGACACTGCTGAGAGGTGGATACAATGTATCAGTGCAGACAATGCTGAGAGGTGGATACAATGTATCAGTGCAGACACTGCTGAGAGGTGGATACAATGTATCAGTGCAGACAATGCTGAGAAGTGGATACAATGTATCAGTGTAGACAATGCTGAGAGGTGGATACAATGTATCAGTATAGACAATGCTGAGAGGTGGATACAATGTATCAGTGCAGACAATGCTGAGAGGTGGATACAATGTATCAGTGCAGACACTGCTGAGAGGTGGATACAATGTATCAGTGCAGACACTGCTGAGAGGTGGATATAATGTATCAGTGCAGACAATGCTGAGAAGTGGATACAATGTATCAGTATAGACAATGCTGAGAGGTGGATACAATGTATCAGTGCAGACACTGCTGAGAGGTGGATACAATGTATCAGCGCAGACAATGCTGAGAGGTGGATACAATGTATCAGTGCAGACACTGCTGAGAGGTGGATACAATGTATCAGCGCAGACAATGCTGAGAGGTGGATACAATGTATCAATGCAGACAATGCTGAGAGGTGGATACAATGTATCAGTGCAGACACTGCTGAGAGGTGGATACAATGTATCAGCGCAGACAATGCTGAGAGGTGGATACAATGTATCAGTGCAGACACTGCTGAGAGGTGGATACAATGTATCAGTGCAGACAATGCTGAGAGGTGGATACAATGTATCAGCGCAGACAATGCTGAGAGGTGGATACAATGTATCAGTGCAGACACTGCTGAGAGGTGGATACAATGTATCAGCGCAGACAATGCTGAGAGGTGGATACAATGTATCAGTGCAGACACTGCTGAGAGGTGGATACAATGTATCAGTGCAGACAATGCTGAGAGGTGGATACAATGTATCAGTGCAGACAATGCTGAGAGGTGGATACAATGTATCAGTGCAGACAATGCTGAGAAGTGGATACAATGTATCAGTGCAGACAATGCTGAGAGGTGGATACAATGTATCAGTGCAGACAATGCTGAGAGGTGGATACAATGTATCAGTGCAGACAATGCTGAGAGGTGGATACAATGTATCAGTGCAGACACTGCTGAGAGGTGGATACAATGTATCAGTGCAGACACTGCTGAGAGGTGGATACAATGTATCAGTGCAGACAATGCTGAGAGGTGGGTACAATGTATCAGTGCAGACACTGCTGAGAGGTGGATACAATGTATCAGCGCAGACAATGCTGAGAGGTGGATACAATGTATCAGAGCAGACAGTGCTGAGAGGTGGATACAATGTATCAGTGCAGACACTGCTGAGAGGTGGATACAATGTATCAGCGCAGACAATGCTGAGAGGTGGATATAATGTATAAGTGTAGACAATGCTGAGAGGTGGATACAATGTATCAGTATAGACGATGCTGAGAGGTGGATACAATGTATCCGCGCAGACAATGCTGAGAGGTGGATACAATGTATCAGTGCAGACAATGCTGAGAGGTGGATACAATGTATCAGCGCAGACAATGCTGAGAGGTGGATACAATGTATCAGCGCAGACAATGCTGAGAGGTGGATATAATGTATCAGCGCAGACAATGCTGAGAGGTGGATACAATGTATCAGCGCAGACAATGCTGAGAGGTGGATACAATGTATCAGCGCAGACAATGCTGAGAGGTGGATATAATGTATCAGCGCAGACAATGCTGAGAGGTGGATATAATGTATCAGTGCAGACAATGCTGAGAGGTGGATACAATGTATCAGTGCACACAATGCTGAGAGGTGGATACAATGTATCAGTGCAGACAATGCTGAGAGGTGGATACAATGTATCAGTGCAGACACTGCTGAGAGGTGGATACAATGTATCAGTGCAGACACTGCTGAGAGGTGGATACAATGTATCAGTGCAGACAATGCTGAGATGTGGATACAATGTATCAGTGCAGACAATGCTGAGAGGTGGATACAATGTATCAGTGCAGACAATGCTGAGAGGTGGATACAATGTATCAGTGCAGACAATGCTGAGAGGTGGATACAATGTATCAGTGCAGACAATGCTGAGAGGTGGATACAATGTATCAGTGCAGACAATGCTGAGAGGTGGATATAATGTATCAGTGCAGACAATGCTGCGAGGTGAATACAATGTATCAGTGCAGACAATGCTGAGAGGTGGATATAATGTATCAGTGCAGACACTGCTGAGAGGTGAATACAATGTATCAGTGCAGACAATGCTGAGAGGTGGATATAATGTATCAGTGCAGACACTGCTGAGAGGTGGATACAATGTATCAGTGCAGACAATGCTGAGAGGTGGATATAATGTATCAGTGCAGACACTGCTGAGAGGTGGATACAATGTATCAGTGCAGACAATGCTGAGAGGTGGATATAATGTATCAGTGCAGACACTGCTGAGAGGTGGATACAATGTATCAGTGCAGACAATGCTGAGAGGTGGATACAATGTATCAGAGCAGACAATGCTGAGAAGTGGATACAATGTATCAGTGTAGACAATGCTGAGAGGTGGATACAATGTATCAGTGCAGACAATGCTGAGAAGTGGATACAATGTATCAGTGCAGACACTGCTGAGAGGTGGATACAATGTATCAGTGCAGACACTGCTGAGAGGTGGGTACAATGTATCAGTGCAGACAATGCTGAGAAGTGGATACAATGTATCAGTGTAGACAATGCTGAGAGGTGGATACAATGTATCAGTGCAGACAATGCTGAGAAGTGGATACAATGTATCAGTGCAGACACTGCTGAGAGGTGGATACAATGTATCAGTGCAGACACTGCTGAGAGGTGGATACAATGTATCAGTGCAGACAATGCTGAGAGGTGGATACAATGTATCAGTGCAGACACTGCTGAGAGGTGGATACAATGTATCAGTGCAGACACTGCTGAGAGGTGGATACAATGTATCAGTGCAGACAATGCTGAGAAGTGGATACAATGTATCAGTGCAGACAATGCTGAGAGGTGGATACAATGTATCAGTGCAGACAATGCTGAGAGGTGGATACAATGTATCAGTGCACACAATGCTGAGAGGTGGATACAATGTATCAGTGCAGACACTGCTGAGAGGTGGATATAATGTATCAGTGCAGACAATGCTGAGAAGTGGATACAATGTATCAGTGCAGACAATGCTGAGAGGTGGATACAATGTATCAGTGCAGACAATGCTGAGAGGTGGATACAATGTATCAGTGCACACAATGCTGAGAGGCGGATACAATGTATCAGTGCAGACAATGCTGAGAGGTGGATACAATGTATCAGTGCAGACAATGCTGAGAGGTGGATACAATGTATCAGTGCAGACACTGCTGAGAAGTGGATACAATGTATCAGTGCAGACACTGCTGAGAGGTGGATACAATGTATCAGTGCAGACACTGCTGAGAGGTGGATACAATGTATCAGTGCAGACAATGCTGAGAAGTGGATACAATGTATCAGTGCAGACAATGCTGAGAGGTGGATACAATGTATCAGTGCAGACAATGCTGAGAGGTGGATACAATGTATCAGTGCAGACACTGCTGAGAGGTGAATACAATGTATCAGTGCAGACAATGCTGAGAAGTGGATACAATGTATCAGTGCAGACAATGCTGAGAGGTGGATACAATGTATCAGTGCAGACAATGCTGAGAGGTGGATACAATGTATCAGTGCAGACAATGCTGAGAGGTGGATACAATGTATCAGTGCAGACACTGCTGAGAGGTGAATACAATGTATCAGTGCAGACAATGCTGAGAAGTGGATACAATGTATCAGTGCAGACAATGCTGAGAGGTGGATATAATGTATCAGTGTAGACAATGCTGAGAGGTGGATACAATGTATCAGTGCAGACAATGCTGAGAAGTGGATACAATGTATCAGTGCAGACACTGCTGAGAGGTGGATACAATGTATCAGTGCAGACAATGCTGAGAGGTGGATACAATGTATCAGTGCAGACAATGCTGAGCGGTGGATACAATGTATCAGCACAGACAATGCTGAGAGGTGGATACAATGTATCAGTGCAGACACTGCTGAGAGGTGGATACAATGTATCAGTGCAGACACTGCTGAGAGGTGGATACAATGTATCCGCGCAGACAATGCTGAGAGGTGGATACAATGTATCAGTGCAGACAATGCTGAGAGGTGGATACAATGTATCAGCGCAGACAATGCTGAGAGGTGGATACAATGTATCAGCGCAGACAATGCTGAGAGGTGGATATAATGTATCAGCGCAGACAATGCTGAGAGGTGGATACAATGTATCAGCGCAGACAATGCTGAGAGGTGGATACAATGTATCAGCGCAGACAATGCTGAGAGGTGGATATAATGTATCAGCGCAGACAATGCTGAGAGGTGGATATAATGTATCAGTGCAGACAATGCTGAGAGGTGGATACAATGTATCAGTGCACACAATGCTGAGAGGTGGATACAATGTATCAGTGCAGACAATGCTGAGAGGTGGATACAATGTATCAGTGCAGACACTGCTGAGAGGTGGATACAATGTATCAGTGCAGACACTGCTGAGAGGTGGATACAATGTATCAGTGCAGACAATGCTGAGATGTGGATACAATGTATCAGTGCAGACAATGCTGAGAGGTGGATACAATGTATCAGTGCAGACAATGCTGAGAGGTGGATACAATGTATCAGTGCAGACACTGCTGAGAGGTGGATACAATGTATCAGTGCAGACAATGCTGAGAGGTGGATACAATGTATCAGTGCAGACAATGCTGAGATGTGGATACAATGTATCAGTGCAGACAATGCTGAGAGGTGGATACAATGTATCAGTGCAGACAATGCTGAGAGGTGGATACAATGTATCAGTGCAGACAATGCTGAGAGGTGGATATAATGTATCAGTGCAGACAATGCTGCGAGGTGAATACAATGTATCAGTGCAGACAATGCTGAGAGGTGGATATAATGTATCAGTGCAGACACTGCTGAGAGGTGAATACAATGTATCAGTGCAGACAATGCTGAGAGGTGGATATAATGTATCAGTGCAGACACTGCTGAGAGGTGGATACAATGTATCAGTGCAGACAATGCTGAGAGGTGGATATAATGTATCAGTGCAGACACTGCTGAGAGGTGGATACAATGTATCAGTGCAGACAATGCTGAGAGGTGGATATAATGTATCAGTGCAGACACTGCTGAGAGGTGGATACAATGTATCAGTGCAGACAATGCTGAGAGGTGGATACAATGTATCAGAGCAGACAATGCTGAGAAGTGGATACAATGTATCAGTGTAGACAATGCTGAGAGGTGGATACAATGTATCAGTGCAGACAATGCTGAGAAGTGGATACAATGTATCAGTGCAGACACTGCTGAGAGGTGGATACAATGTATCAGTGCAGACACTGCTGAGAGGTGGGTACAATGTATCAGTGCAGACAATGCTGAGAAGTGGATACAATGTATCAGTGTAGACAATGCTGAGAGGTGGATACAATGTATCAGTGCAGACAATGCTGAGAGGTGGATATAATGTATCAGTGCAGACACTGCTGAGAGGTGGATACAATGTATCAGTGCAGACAATGCTGAGAGGTGGATACAATGTATCAGAGCAGACAATGCTGAGAAGTGGATACAATGTATCAGTGTAGACAATGCTGAGAGGTGGATACAATGTATCAGTGCAGACAATGCTGAGAAGTGGATACAATGTATCAGTGCAGACACTGCTGAGAGGTGGATACAATGTATCAGTGCAGACACTGCTGAGAGGTGGGTACAATGTATCAGTGCAGACAATGCTGAGAAGTGGATACAATGTATCAGTGTAGACAATGCTGAGAGGTGGATACAATGTATCAGTGTAGACAATGCTGAGAGGTGGATACAATGTATCAGTGCAGACACTGCTGAGAGGTGGATACAATGTATCAGTGCAGACACTGCTGAGAGGTGGATACAATGTATCAGTGCAGACAATGCTGAGAGGTGGATACAATGTATCAGTGCAGACACTGCTGAGAGGTGGATACAATGTATCAGTGCAGACACTGCTGAGAGGTGGATACAATGTATCAGTGCAGACAATGCTGAGAGGTGGATACAATGTATCAGTGCAGACAATGCTGAGAGGTGGATACAATGTATCAGTGCAGACAATGCTGAGAAGTGGATACAATGTATCAGTGCAGACAATGCTGAGAGGTGGATACAATGTATCAGTGCAGACAATGCTGAGAGGTGGATACAATGTATCAGTGCAGACAATGCTGAGAGGTGGATACAATGTATCAGTGCAGACAATGCTGAGAGGTGGATACAATGTATCAGTGCAGACACTGCTGAGAAGTGGATACAATGTATCAGTGCAGACACTGCTGAGAGGTGGATACAATGTATCAGTGCAGACACTGCTGAGAGGTGGATACAATGTATCAGTGCAGACAATGCTGAGAAGTGGATACAATGTATCAGTGCAGACAATGCTGAGAGGTGGATACAATGTATCAGTGCAGACAATGCTGAGAGGTGGATACAATGTATCAGTGCAGACACTGCTGAGAGGTGAATACAATGTATCAGTGCAGACAATGCTGAGAAGTGGATACAATGTATCAGTGCAGACAATGCTGAGAGGTGGATATAATGTATCAGTGTAGACAATGCTGAGAGGTGGATACAATGTATCAGTGCAGACAATGCTGAGAAGTGGATACAATGTATCAGTGCAGACACTGCTGAGAGGTGGATACAATGTATCAGTGCAGACAATGCTGAGAGGTGGATACAATGTATCAGTGCAGACAATGCTGAGCGGTGGATACAATGTATCAGCACAGACAATGCTGAGAGGTGGATACAATGTATCAGTGCAGACACTGCTGAGAGGTGGATACAATGTATCAGTGCAGACACTGCTGAGAGGTGGATACAATGTATCAGTGCAGACAATGCTGAGAGGTGGATACAATGTATCAGTGCAGACAATCCTGAGCGGTGGATACAATGTATCAGTGCAGACACTGCTGAGCGGTGGATACAATGTATCAGTGCAGACAATGCTGAAAGGTGGATACAATGTATCAGTGCAGACAGTGCTGAGAGGTGGATACAATGTATCAGTGCACACAATGCTGAGAGGTGGATACAATGTATCAGCGCAGACACTGCTGAGAGGTGGATACAATGTATCAGTGCAGACAATGCTGAGAGGTGGATACAATGTATCAGTGCAGACAGTGCTGAGAGGTGGATACAATGTATCAGTGCAGACAATGCTGAGAGGTGGATACAATGTATCAGAGCAGACAGTGCTGAGAGGTGGATACAATGTATCAGTGCAGACAGTGCTGAGAGGTGGATACAATGTATCAGTGCACACAATGCTGAGAGGTGGATACAATGTATCAGCGCAGACACTGCTGAGAGGTGGATACAATGTATCAGTGCAGACAATGCTGAGAGGTGGATACAATGTATCAGTGCAGACAATGCTGAGAGGTGGATACAATGTATCAGTGCACACAATGCTGAGAGGTGGATACAATGTATCAGCGCAGACAATGCTGAGAGGTGGATACAATGTATCAGTGCAGACAATGCTGAGAGGTGGATACAATGTATCAGTGCAGACAATGCTGAGTGGTGGATACAATGTATCAGTGCAGACAATGCTGAGAGGTGGATACAATGTATCAGCGCAGACAATGCTGAGAGGTGGATACAATGTATCAGAGCAGACACTGCTGAGAGGTGGATACAATGTATCAGTGCAGACAATGCTGAGAGGTGGATACAATGTATCAGTGCAGACACTGCTGAGAGGTGGATACAATGTATCAGTGCAGACAATGCTGAGAGGTGGATACAATGTATCAGTGCAGACAATGCTGAGAGGTGGATACAATGTATCAGTGTAGACACTGCTGAGAGGTGGATACAATGTATCAGTGCGGACAATGCTGAGAGGTGGATACAATGTATCAGTGCAGACACTGCTGAGAGGTGGATACAATGTATCAGTGCAGACACTGCTGAGAGGTGGATACAATGTATCAGTGCAGACAATGCTGAGATGTGGATACAATGTATCAGTGCAGACACGGCTGAGAGGTGGATACAATGTATCAGTGCAGACAATGCTGAGAGGTGGATACAATGTATCAGTGCAGACAATGCTGAGAGGTGGATACAATGTATCAGTGCAGACAGTACTGAGAGGTGGATACAATGTATCAGTGCAGACACTGCTGAGAGGTGGATACAATGTATCAGTGCAGACACTGCTGAGAGGTGGATACAATGTATCAGTGCAGACACTGCTGAGAGGTGGATACAATGTATCAGTGCAGACAATGCTGAGAGGTGGATACAATGTATCAGTGCAGACAATGCTGAGATGTGGATACAATGTATCAGTGCAGACACTGCTGAGAGGTGGATACAATGTATCAGTGCAGACAATGCTGAGAGGTGGATACAATGTATCAGTGCAGACACTGCTGAGAGGTGGATACAATGTATCAGTGCAGACAATGCTGAGAGGTGGATACAATGTATCAGTGCAGACACTGCTGAGAGGTGGATACAATGTATCAGTGCAGACAATGCTGAGAGGTGGATACAATGTATCAGTATAGACAATGCTGAGAGGTGGATACAATGTATCAGTGCAGACACTGCTGAGATGTGGATACAATGTATCAGTGCAGACACTGCTGAGAGGTGGATACAATGTATCAGTGCAGACAATGCTGAGAGGTGGATACAATGTATCAGTATAGACAATGCTGAGAGGTGGATACAATGTATCAGTGCAGACACTGCTGAGAGGTGGATACAATGTATCAGTGCAGACAATGCTGAGAGGTGGATACAATGTATCAGTGCAGACAATGCTGAGAGGTGGATACAATGTATCAGTGCAGACAATGCTGAGAGGTGGATACAATGTATCAGTGCAGACAATGCTGAGAGGTGGATACAATGTATCAGTGCAGACAATGCTGAGAGGTGAATACAATGTATCAGTGCAGACAATGCTGAGAGGTGGATACAATGTATCAGTGCAGACAATGCTGAGAGGTGGATACAATGTATCAGTGCAGACACTGCTGAGAGGTGGATACAATGTATCAGTGCAGACACTGCTGAGAGGTGAATACAATGTATCAGTGCAGACAATGCTGAGAGGTGGATACAATGTATCAGTGCAGACACTGCTGAGAGGTGAATACAATGTATCAGTGCAGACAATGCTGAGAGGTGGATACAATGTATCAGTGCAGACAATGCTGAGAGGTGGATACAATGTATCAGTGCAGACAATGCTGAGAGGTGAATACAATGTATCAGTGCAGACAATGCTGAGAGGTGGATACAATGTATCAGTGCAGACAATGCTGAGAGGTGGATACAATGTATCAGTGCAGACAATGCTGAGAGGTGGATACAATGTATCAGTGCAGACACTGCTGAGAGGTGGATACAATGTATCAGTGCAGACAATGCTGAGAGGTGGATACAATGTATCAGTGCAGACAATGCTGAGAGGTGGATACAATGTATCAGTGCAGACACTGCTGAGAGGTGGATACAATGTATCAGTGCAGACAATGCTGAGAGGTGGATACAATATATCAGTGCAGACACTGCTGAGAGGTGGATACAATGTATTAGTGCAGACAATGCTGAGAGGTGGATACAATGTATCAGTGCAGACAATGCTGAGAGGTGGATACAATGTATCAGTGCAGACAATGCTGAGAGGTGGATACAATGTATCAGTGCAGACAGTGCTGAGAGGTGGATACAATGTATCAGTGCAGACAATGCTGAGAGGTGGATACAATGTATCAGTGCAGACACTGCTGAGAGGTGGATACAATGTATCAGTGCAGACAATGCTGAGAGGTGGATACAATGTATCAGTGCAGACAATGCTGAGAGGTGGATACAATGTATCAGTGCAGACAATGCTGAGAGGTGGATACAATGTATCAGTGCAGACACTGCTGAGAGGTGGATACAATGTATCAGTGCAGACAATGCTGAGAGGTGGATACAATATATCAGTGCAGACACTGCTGAGAGGTGGATACAATGTATCAGTGCAGACAATGCTGAGATGTGGATACAATGTATCAGTGCAGACACGGCTGAGAGGTGGATACAATGTATCAGTGCAGACAATGCTGAGAGGTGGATACAATGTATCAGTGCAGACAATGCTGAGAGGTGGATACAATGTATCAGTGCAGACAATGCTGAGAGGTGGATACAATGTATCAGTATAGACAATGCTGAGAGGTGGATACAATGTATCAGTGCAGACACTGCTGAGAGGTGGATACAATGTATCAGTGCAGACAATGCTGAGAGGTGGATACAATGTATCAGTGCAGACAATGCTGAGAGGTGGATACAATGTATCAGTGCAGACAATGCTGAGAGGTGGATACAATGTATCAGTGCAGACACTGCTGAGAGGTGGATACAATGTATCAGTGCAGACACTGCTGAGAGGTGGATACAATGTATCAGTGCAGACACTGCTGAGAGGTGAATACAATGTATCAGTGCAGACACTGCTGAGAGGTGGATACAATGTATCAGTGCAGACACTGCTGAGAGGTGGATACAATGTATCAGTGCAGACACTGCTGAGAGGTGGATACAATGTATCAGTGCAGACACTGCTGAGAGGTGGATACAATGTATCAGTGCAGACACTGCTGAGAGGTGGATACAATGTATCAGTGCAGACACTGCTGAGAGGTGGATACAATGTATCAGTGCAGACAATGCTGAGAGGTGGATACAATGTATCAGTGCAGACACTGCTGAGAGGTGAATACAATGTATCAGTGCAGACACTGCTGAGAGGTGGATACAATGTATCAGTGCAGACACTGCTGAGAGGTGGATACAATGTATCAGTGCAGACAATGCTGAGAGGTGGATACAATGTATCAGTGCAGACAGTGCTGAGAGGTGGATACAATGTATCAGTGCAGACAATGCTGAGAGGTGGATACAATGTCAGTGCAGACAATGCTGAGAGGTGGATACAATGTATCAGTGCAGACACTGCTGAGAGGTGGATACAATGTATCAGTGCAGACAATGCTGAGAGGTGGATACAATGTCAGTGCAGACAATGCTGAGGGGTGGATACAATGTATCAGTGCAGACAATGCTGAGAGGTGGATACAATGTATCAGTGCAGACAATGCTGAGAGGTGGATACAATGTATCAGTGCAGACACTGCTGAGAGGTGGATACAATGTATCAGTGCAGACAATGCTGAGAGGTGGATACAATGTATCAGTGCAGACAATGCTGAGAGGTGGATACAATGTATCAGTGCAGACACTGCTGAGAGGTGGATACAATGTATCAGTGCAGACAGTGCTGAGAGGTGGATACAATGTATCAGTGCAGACAATGCTGAGAGGTGGATACAATGTATCAGTGCAGACACTGCTGAGAGGTGGATACAATGTATCAGTGCAGACAATGCTGAGAGGTGGATACAATGTCAGTGCAGACAATGCTGAGAGGTGGATACAATGTATCAGTGCAGACAATGCTGAGAGGTGGATACAATGTATCAGTGCAGACACTGCTGAGAGGTGGATACAATGTATCGGTGCAGACAATGCTGAGAGGTGGATACAATGTATCAGTGCAGACAATGCTGAGAGGTGGATACAATGTATCAGTGCAGACAATGCTGAGAGGTGGATACAATGTATCAGTGCAGACAATGCTGAGAGGTGGATACAATGTATCAGTGCAGACACTGCTGAGAGGTGGATACAATGTATCAGTGCAGACACTGCTGAGAGGTGGATACAATGTATCAGTGCAGACAATGCTGAGAGGTGAATACAATGTATCAGTGCAGACAATGCTGAGAGGTGGATACAATGTATCAGTGCAGACAATGCTGAGAAGTGGATACAATGTATCAGTGTAGACAATGCTGAGAGGTGGATACAATGTATCAGTGCAGACAATGCTGAGAGGTGGATACAATGTATCAGTGTAGACAATGCTGAGAGGTGGATACAATGTATCAGTGCAGACAATGCTGAGAGGTGGATACAATGTATCAGTGCAGACAATGCTGAGAGGTGGATACAATGTATCAGTGCAGACAATGCTGAGAGGTGGATACAATGTATCAGTGCAGACAATGCTGAGGTGGATACAATGTATCAGTGCAGACAATGCTGAGAGGTGGATACAATGTATCAGTGCAGATAATGCTGAGAGGTGGATACAATGTATCAGTGCAGACAATGCTGAGAGGTGGATACAATGTATCAGTGCAGACAATGCTGAGAGGTGGATACAATGTATCAGTGCAGACACTGCTGAGAGGTGGATACAATGTATCAGTGCAGACAATGCTGAGAGGTGGATACAATGTATCAGTGCAGACAATGCTGAGAGGTGGATACAATGTATCAGTGCAGACAATGATGAGAGGTGGATACAATGTATCAGTGTAGACAATGCTGAGAGGTGGATACAATGTATCAGTGCAGACAATGCTGAGAGGTGGATACAATGTATCAGTGCAGACAATGCTGAGAGGTGGATACAATGTATCAGTGTAGACAATGCTGAGAGGTGGATACAATGTATCAGTGCAGACAATGCTGAGAGGTGGATACAATGTATCAGTGCAGACAATGCTGAGAGGTGGATACAATGTATCAGTGCAGACAATGCTGAGAGGTGGATACAATGTATCAGTGCAGACAATGCTGAGAGGTGGATACAATGTATCAGTGCAGACAATGCTGAGAGGTGGATACAATGTATCAGTGTAGACAATGCAGAGAGGTGGATACAATGTATCAGTGCAGACAATGCTGAGAGGTGGATACAATGTATCAGTGCAGACACTGCTGAGAGGTGGATACAATGTATCAGTGCAGACAATGCTGAGAGGTGAATACAATGTATCAGTGCAGACAATGCTGAGAGGTGGATACAATGTATCAGTGCAGACAATGCTGAGAAGTGGATACAATGTATCAGTGCAGACAATGCTGAGAGGTGGATACAATGTATCAGTGCAGACAATGCTGAGAGGTGGATACAATGTATCAGTGCAGACAATGCTGAGAGGTGGATACAATGTATCAGTGCAGACAATGCTGAGAGGTGAATACAATGTATCAGTGCAGACAATGCTGAGAGGTGGATACAATGTATCAGTGCAGACAATGCTGAGAGGTGGATACAATGTATCAGTGCAGACACTGCTGAGAGGTGTATACAATGTATCAGTGCAGACACTGCTGAGAGGTGGATACAATGTATCAGTGCAGACACTGCTGAGAGGTGGATACAATGTATCAGTGCAGACAATTCTGAGAGGTGGATACAATGTATCAGTGCAGACACTGCTGAGAGGTGGATACAATGTATCAGTGCAGACAATGCTGAGAGGTGGATACAATGTATCAGTGCAGACAATGCTGAGAGGTGGATACAATGCATCAGTGCAGACAATGCTGAGAGGTGGATACAATGTATCAGTGCAGACAATGCTGAGAGGTGGATACAATGTATCAGTGCAGATAATGGTGAGAGGTGGATACAATGTATCAGTGCAGACAATGCTGAGCGGTGGATACAATGTATCAGTGCAGACAATGCTGAGAGGTGGATACAATGTATCAGTGCAGACAATGCTGAGAGGTGGATACAATGTATCAGTGCAGACACTGCTGAGAGGTGGATACAATGTATCAGTGCAGACACTGCTGATAGGTGGATACAATGTATCAGTGCAGACACTGCTGAGAGGTGGATACAATGTATCAGTGCAGACAATGCTGAGAGGTGGATACAATGTATCAGTGCAGACAATGCTGAGAGGTGGATACAATGTATCAGTGCAGACAATGCTGAGAGATGGATACAATGTATCAGTGTAGACAATGCTGAGAGGTGGATACAATGTATCAGTGCAGACAATGCTGAGAGGTGGATACAATGTATCAGTGCAGACAATGCTGAGAGGTGGATACAATGTATCAGTGCAGACACTGCTGAGAGGTGGATACAATGTATCAGTGCAGACAATGCTGAGAGGTGGATACAATGTATCAGTGCAGACAATGCTGAGAGGTGGATACAATGTATCAGTGCAGACACTGCTGAGAGGTGGATACAATGTATCAGTGCAGACAATGCTGAGAGGTGGATACAATGTATCAGTGCAGACAATGCTGAGAGGTGGATACAATGTATCAGTGCAGACAATGCTGAGAGGTGGATACAATGTATCAGTGCAGACAATGCTGAGAGGTGGATACAATGTATCAGTGCAGACAATGCTGAGAGGTGGATACAATGTATCAGTGCAGACAATGGTGAGATGTGGATACAATGTATCAGTGCAGACAATGCTGAGAGGTGGATACAATGTATCAGTGCAGATAATGCTGAGACGTGGATACAATGTATCAGTGCAGACAATGCTGAGAGGTGGATACAATGTATCAGTGCAGACATTGCTGAGAGGTGGATACAATGTATCAGTGCAGACAGTGCTGAGAGGTGGATACAATGTATCAGTGCAGACACTGCTGAGAGGTGGATACAATGTATCAGTGCAGACACTGCTGAGAGGTGGATACAATGTATCAGTGCAGACACTGCTGAGAGGTGGATACAATGTATCAGTGCAGACACTGCTGAGAGGTGGATACAATGTATCAGTGCAGACACTGCTGAGAGGTGGATACAATGTATCAGTGCAGACACTGCTGAGAGGTGGATACAATGTATCAGTGCAGACAATGCTGAGAGGTGGATACAATGTATCAGTGCAGACAATGCTGAGATGTGGATACAATGTATCAGTGCAGACAATCCTGAGAGGTGGATACAATGTATCAGTGCAGACAATGCTGAGAGGTGGATACAATGTATCAGTGCAGACAATGCTGAGAGGTGGATACAATGTATCAGTGCAGATAATGCTGAGAGGTGGATACAATGTATCAGTGCAGACAATGCTGAGAGGTGGATACAATGTATCAGTGCAGACAATGCTGAAAAGTGGATACAATGTATCAGTGCAGACAATGCTGAAAGGTGGATACAATGTATCAGTGCAGACAATGCTGAGAGGTGGATACAATGTATCAGTGCAGACAATGCTGAGAGGTGGATACAATGTATCAGTGCACACAATGCTGAGAGGTGGATACAATGTATCAGTGCAGACAATGCTGAGAGGTGGATACAATGTATCAGTGTAGACAATGCTGAGAGGTGGATACAATGTATCAGTGCAGACACTGCTGAGAGGTGGATACAATGTATCAGTGCAGACACTGCTGAGAGGTGGATACAATGTATCAGTGTAGACAATGCTGAGAGGTGGATACAATGTATCAGTGCAGACAATGCTGAGATGTGGATACAATGTATCAGTGCAGACAATGCTGAGAGGTGGATACAATGTATCAGTGCAGACAATGCTGAGAGGTGGATACAATGTATCAGTGCAGACAATGCTGAGAGGTGGATACAATGTATCAGTGCAGACAATGCTGAGAGGTGGATACAATGTATCAGTGTAGACAATGCTGAGAGGTGGATACAATGTATCAGTGCAGACACTGCTGAGAGGTGGATACAATGTATCAGTGCAGACAATGCTGAGAGGTGGATACAATGTATCAGTGCAGACAATGGTGAGAGGTGGATACAATGTATCAGAGCAGACAATGCTGAGAGGTGGATACAATGTATCAGTGCAGACAATGCTGAGAGGTGGATACAATGTATCAGTGCAGACACTGCTGAGAGGTGGATACAATGTATCAGTGCAGACACTGCTGAGAGGTGGATACAATGTATCAGTGCAGACAATGCTGAGATGTGGATACAATGTATCAGTGCAGACAATGCTGAAAGGTGGATACAATGTATCAGTGCAGACAATGCTGAGAGGTGGATACAATGTATCAGTGCAGACAATCGTGAGTGGTGGATACAATGTATCAGTGCAGACAATGCTGAGAGGTGGATACAATGTATCAGTGCACACAATGCTGAGAGGTGGATACAATGTATCAGTGCAGACAATGCTGAGAGGTGGATACAATGTATCAGTGCAGACAATGCTGAGAGGTGGATACAATGTATCAGTGCAGACACTGCTGAGAGGTGGATACAATGTATCAGTGCAGACAATGCTGAGAGGTGGATACAATGTATCAGTGTAGACAATGCTGAGAGGTGGATACAATGTATCAGTGCAGACAATGCTGAGAGGTGGATACAATGTATCAGTGCAGACAATGCTGAGAGGTGGATACAATGTATCAGTGCAGACAATGCTGAGAGGTGGATACAATGTATCAGTGCAGACACTGCTGAGAGGTGGATACAATGTATCAGTGCAGACACTGCTGAGAGGTGGATACAATGTATCAGTGCAGACACTGCTGAGAGGTGGATACAATGTATCAGTGCAGACACTGCTGAGAGGTGGATACAATGTATCAGTGCAGACAATGCTGAGAGGTGGATACAATGTATCAGTGCAGACACTGCTGAGAGGTGGATACAATGTATCAGTGCAGACACTGCTGAGAGGTGGATACAATGTATCAGTGCAGACAATGCTGAGAGGTGGATACAATGTATCAGTGCAGACACTGCTGAGAGGTGGATACAATGTATCAGTGCAGACAATGCTGAGATGTGGATACAATGTATCAGTGCAGACAATGCTGAGAGGTGGATACAATGTATCAGTGCAGACAATGCTGAGAGGTGGATACAATGTATCAGTGCAGACAATGCTGAGAGGTGGATACAATGTATCAGTGCAGACAATGCTGAGAGGTGGATACAATGTATCAGTGCAGACAATGCTGAGAGGTGGATACAATGTATCAGTGCAGACAATGCTGAGAGGTGGATACAATGTATCAGTGCAGACAATGCTGAGAAGTGGATACAATGTATCAGTGCAGACAATGCTGAGAGGTGGATACAATGTATCAGTGCAGACAATGCTGAGAGGTGGATACAATGTATCAGTGCAGACACTGCTGAGAGGTGGATACAATGTATCAGTGCAGACAATGCTGAGAGGTGGATATAATGTATCAGTGTAGACAATGCTGAGAGGTGGATACAATGTATCAGTGCAGACAATGCTGAGAAGTGGATACAATGTATCAGTGCAGACAATGCTGAGAGGTGGATACAATGTATCAGTGTAGACAATGCTGAGAGGTGGATACAATGTATCAGTGCAGACACTGCTGAGAGGTGGATACAATGTATCAGCACAGACACTGCTGAGAGGTGGATACAATGTATCAGTGTAGACAATGCTGAGAGGTGGATACAATGTATCAGTGCAGACAATGCTGAGAAGTGGATACAATGTATCAGTGCAGACAATGCTGAGAGGTGGATACAATGTATCAGTGCATACAATGCTGAGAGGTGGATACAATGTATCAGTGCAGACACTGCTGAGAGGTGGATACAATGTATCAGTGCAGACAATGCTGAGAGGTGGATACAATGTATCAGTGCAGACACTGCTGAGAGGTGGATACAATGTATCAGTGCAGACACTGCTGAGAGGTGGATACAATGTATCAGTGCAGACAATGCTGAGAGGTGGATACAATGTATCAGTGCAGACAATGCTGAGAGGTGGATACAATGTATCAGTGCAGACAATCCTGAGCGGTGGATACAATGTATCAGTGCAGACACTGCTGAGCGGTGGATACAATGTATCAGTGCAGACAATGCTGAAAGGTGGATACAATGTATCAGTGCAGACAGTGCTGAGAGGTGGATACAATGTATCAGTGCACACAATGCTGAGAGGTGGATACAATGTATCAGTGCAGACACTGCTGAGAGGTGGATACAATGTATCAGCGCAGACAATGCTGAGAGGTGGATACAATGTATCAGTGCAGACAATGCTGAGAGGTGGATACAATGTATCAGTGCAGACAATGCTGAGAGGTGGATACAATGTATCAGTGCAGACAATGCTGAGAGGTGGATACAATGTATCAGTGCAGACACTGCTGAGAGGTGGATACAATGTATCAGTGCAGACAATGCTGAGAGGTGGATACAATGTATCAGTGCAGACAATGCTGAGATGTGGATACAATGTATCAGTGCAGACAATGCTGAGAGGTGGATACAATGTATCAGTGCAGATAATGCTGAGACGTGGATACAATGTATCAGTGCAGACAATGCTGAGCGGTGGATACAATGTATCAGTGCAGATAATGCTGAGAGGTGGATACAATGTATCAGTGCAGACAATGCTGAGAGGTGGATACAATGTATCAGTGCAGACAATGCTGAGAGGTGGATACAATGTATCAGTGCAGACAATGCTGAGAGGTGGATACAATGTATCAGTGCAGACAATGCTGAGAGGTGGATACAATGTATCAGTGCAGACAATGCTGAGAGGTGGATACAATGTATCAGTGCAGACACTGCTGAGAGGTGGATACAATGTATCAGTGCAGACACTGCTGAGAGGTGGATACAATGTATCAGTGCAGACACTGCTGAGAGGTGGATACAATGTATCAGTGCAGACACTGCTGAGAGGTGGATACAGTGTATCAGTGCAGACACTGCTGAGAGGTGGATACAATGTATCAGTGCAGACACTGCTGAGAGGTGGATACAATGTATCAGTGCAGACAATGCTGAGAGGTGGATACAATGTATCAGTGCAGACAATGCTGAGAGGTGGATACAATGTATCAGTGCAGACAATGCTGAGAGGTGGATACAATGTATCAGTGCAGACACTGCTGAGAGGTGGATACAATGTATCAGTGCAGACAATGCTGAGAGGTGGATACAATGTATCAGTGCAGACAATGCTGAGATGTGGATACAATGTATCAGTGCAGACAATCCTGAGAGGTGGATACAATGTATCAGTGCAGACAATGCTGAGAGGTGGATACAATGTATCAGTGCAGACAATGCTGAAAGGTGGATACAATGTATCAGTGCAGACAATGCTGAAAGGTGGATACAATGTATCAGTGCAGACAATGCTGAGAGGTGGATACAATGTATCAGTGCAGACAATGCTGAGAGGTGGATACAATGTATCAGTGCAGACACTGCTGAGAGGTGGATACAATGTATCAGTGCAGACAATGCTGAGATGTGGATACAATGTATCAGTGCAGACAATCCTGAGAGGTGGATACAATGTATCAGTGCAGACAATGCTGAGAGGTGGATACAATGTATCAGTGCAGACAATGCTGAGAGGTGGATACAATGTATCAGTGCAGACACTGCTGAGAGGTGGATACAATGTATCAGAGCAGACAGTGCTGAGAGGTGGATACAATGTATCAGAGCAGACAGTGCTGAGAGGTGGATACAATGTATCAGTGTAGACAATGCTGAGAGGTGGATACAATGTATCAGTGCACACAATGCTGAGAGGTGGATACAATGTATCAGTGCAGACAATGCTGAGAGGTGGATACAATGTATCAGTGTAGACAATGCTGAGAGGTGGATACAATGTATCAGTGCAGACACTGCTGAGAGGTGGATACAATGTATCAGTGTAGACAATGCTGAGAGGTGGATACAATGTATCAGTGCAGACACTGCTGAGAGGTGGATACAATGTATCAGTGCAGACAATGCTGAGAGGTGGATACAATGTATCAGTGCAGACAATGCTGAGAGGTGGATACAATGTATCAGTGCAGACAATGCTAAGAGGTGGATACAATGTATCAGTGCAGACAATGCTGAGAGGTGGATACAATGTATCAGTGTAGACAATGCTGAGAGGTGGATACAATGTATCAGTGCAGACAATGCTGAGAGGTGGATACAATGTATCAGTGCAGACAATCCTGAGAGGTGGATACAATGTATCAGTGCAGACACTGCTGAGAGGTGGATACAATGTATCAGTGTAGACACTGCTGAGAGGTGGATACAATGTATCAGTGCAGACACTGCTGAGAGGTGGATACAATGTATCAGTGTAGACAATGCTGAGAGGTGGATACAATGTATCAGTGCAGACAATGCTGAGAGGTGGATACAATGTATCAGTGCAGACAATGCTGAGAGGTGGATACAATGTATCAGTGCAGACAATGCTAAGAGGTGGATACAATGTATCAGTGCAGACAATGCTGAGAGGTGGATACAATGTATCAGTGTAGACAATGCTGAGAGGTGGATACAATGTATCAGTGCAGACAATGCTGAGAGGTGGATACAATGTATCAGTGTAGACAATGCTGAGAGGTGGATACAATGTATCAGTGCAGACACTGCTGAGAGGTGGATACAATGTATCAGTGTAGACACTGCTGAGAGGTGGATACAATGTATCAGTGCAGACACTGCTGAGAGGTGGATACAATGTATCAGTGTAGACAATGCTGAGAGGTGGATACAATGTATCAGTGCAGACAATGCTGAGAGGTGGATACAATGTATCAGTGCAGACACTGCTGAGAGGTGGATACAATGTATCAGTGCAGACAATGCTGAGAGGTGGATACAATGTATCAGTGCAGACAATGGTGAGAGGTGGATACAATGTATCAGAGCAGACAATGCTGAGAGGTGAATACAATGTATCAGTGCAGACAATGCTGAGAGGTGGATACAATGTATCAGTGCAGACAATGCTGAGAGGTGGATACAATGTATCAGTGCAGACAATGCTGAGAGGTGGATACAATGTATCAGTGCAGACAATGGTGAGAGGTGGATACAATGTATCAGTGCAGACAATGCTGAGAGGTGAATACAATGTATCAGTGCAGACAATGCTGAGAGGTGGATACAATGTATCAGTGCAGACAATGCTGAGAGGTGGATACAATGTATCAGTGCAGACAATGCTGAGAGGTGGATACAATGTATCAGTGCAGACACTGCTGAGAGGTGGATACAATGTATCAGTGCAGACACTGCTGAGAGGTGGATACAATGTATCAGTGCAGACAATGCTGAGAGGTGGATACAATGTATCAGTGCAGACAATGCTGAAAGGTGGATACAATGTATCAGTGCAGACAATGCTGAGATGTGGATACAATGTATCAGTGCAGACAATGCTGAGAGGTGGATACAATGTATCAGTGCAGACAATCGTGAGTGGTGGATACAATGTATCAGTGCAGACAATGCTGAGAGGTGGATACAATGTATCAGTGCACACAATGCTGAGAGGTGGATACAATGTATCAGTGCAGACAATGCTGAGAGGTGGATACAATGTATCAGTGCAGACACTGCTGAGAGGTGGATACAATGTATCAGTGCAGACACTGCTGAGAGGTGGATACAATGTATCAGTGTAGACAATGCTGAGAGGTGGATACAATGTATCAGTGCAGACATTGCTGAGAGGTGGATACAATGTATCAGAGCAGACACTGCTGAGAGGTGGATACAATGTATCAGTGCAGACACTGCTGCGAGGTGGATACAATGTATCAGTGTAGACAATGCTGAGAGGTGGATACAATGTATCAGTGCAGACACTGCTGAGAGGTGGATACAATGTATCAGAGCAGACACTGCTGAGAGGTGGATACAATGTATCAGTGCACACAATGCTGAGAGGTGGATACAATGTATCAGTGCAGACAATGCTGAGAGGTGGATACAATGTATCAGTGCAGACACTGCTGAGAGGTGGATACAATGTATCAGTGCAGACACTGCTGAGAGGTGGATACAATGTATCAGTGCAGACAATGCTGAGATGTGGATACAATGTATCAGTGCAGACAATGCTGAGATGTGGATACAATGTATCAGTGCAGACAATGCTGAGAGGTGGATACAATGTATCAGTGCAGACACTGCTGCGAGGTGGATACAATGTATCAGTGTAGACAATGCTGAGAGGTGGATACAATGTATCAGTGCAGACACTGCTGAGAGGTGGATACAATGTATCAGAGCAGACACTGCTGAGAGGTGGATACAATGTATCAGTGCACACAATGCTGAGAGGTGGATACAATGTATCAGTGCAGACAATGCTGAGAGGTGGATACAATGTATCAGTGCAGACACTGCTGAGAGGTGGATACAATGTATCAGTGCAGACACTGCTGAGAGGTGGATACAATGTATCAGTGCAGACAATGCTGAGATGTGGATACAATGTATCAGTGCAGACACTGCTGAGAGGTGGATACAATGTATCAGTGCAGACAATGCTGAGAGGTGGATACAATGTATCAGTGTAGACAATGCTGAGAGGTGGATACAATGTATCAGTGTAGACACTGCTGAGAGGTGGATACAATGTATCAGTGCGGACAATGCTGAGAGGTGGATACAATGTATCAGTGCAGACAATGCTGAGAGGTGAATACAATGTATCAGTGCAGACAATGCTGAGAGGTGGATACAATGTATCAGTGCAGACAATGCTGAGAAGTGGATACAATGTATCAGTGCAGACACTGCTGAGAGGTGGATACAATGTATCAGTGCAGACAATGCTGAGAGGTGGATACAATGTATCAGTGCAGACAATGCTGAGAGGTGGATACAATGTATCAGTGCAGACAATGCTGCGAGGTGAATACAATGTATCAGTGCAGACAATGCTGAGAGGCGGATACAATGTATCAGTGCAGACAATGCTGAGAGGTGGATACAATGTATCAGTGCAGACAATCCTGAGCGGTGGATACAATGTATCAGTGCAGACAATGCTGAGAAGTGGATAAAATGTATCAGTGCAGACAATGCTGAGAGGTGGATACAATGTATCAGCACAGACACTGCTGAGAGGTGGATACAATGTATCAGTGTAGACAATGCTGAGAGGTGGATACAATGTATCAGTGCAGACACTGCTGAGAGGTGGATACAATGTATCAGTGCAGACACTGCTGAGAGGTGGATACAATGTATCAGTGCAGACAATGCTGAGAGGTGGATACAATGTATCAGTGTAGACAATGCTGAGAGGTGGATACAATGTATCAGTGCAGACAATGCTGAGAAGTGGATACAATGTATCAGTGCAGACAATGCTGAGAGGTGGATACAATGTATCAGTGCAGACACTGCTGAGAGGTGGATACAATGTATCAGTGCAGACACTGCTGAGAGGTGGATACAATGTATCAGTGCAGACACTGCTGAGAGGTGGATACAATGTATCAGTGCAGACAATGCTGAGAGGTGGATACAATGTATCAGTGCAGACAATGCTGAGAGGTGGATACAATGTATCAGTGCAGACAATGCTGAGAGGTGGATACAATGTATCAGTACAGACAATCCTGAGCGGTGGATACAATGTATCAGTGCAGACAATGCTGAAAGGTGGATACAATGTATCAGTGCAGACAGTGCTGAGAGGTGGATACAATGTATCAGTGCACACAATGCTGAGAGGTGGATACAATGTATCAGTGCAGACACTGCTGAGAGGTGGATACAATGTATCAGCGCAGACAATGCTGAGAGGTGGATACAATGTATCAGTGCAGACAATGCTGAGAGGTGGATACAATGTATCAGTGCAGACAATGCTGAGAGGTGGATACAATGTATCAGTGCAGACAATGCTGAGAGGTGGATACAATGTATCAGTGCAGACACTGCTGAGAGGTGTATACAATGTATCAGTGCAGACAATGATGAGAGGTGGATACAATGTATCAGTGCAGACACTGCTTAGAGGTGGATACAATGTATCAGTGCAGTCAATGCTGAGAGGTGGATACAATGTATCAGTGCAGACACTGCTGAGAGATGGATACAATGTATCAGTGTAGACAATGCTGAGAGGTGGATACAATGTATCAGTGCAGACAATGCTGAGAGGTGGATATAATGTATCAGTGCAGACAGTGCTGAGAGGTGGATACAATGTATCAGTGCAGACAGTGCTGAGATTTGGATACAATGTATCAGTGTAGACACTGCTGAGAGGTGGATACAATGTATCAGTGCACACAATGCTGAGAGGTGGATACAATGTATCAGTGCAGACAATGCTGAGAGGTGGATACAATGTATCAGTGCAGACACTGCTGAGAGGTGGATACAATGTATCAGTGCAGACACTGCTGAGAGGTGGATACAATGTATCAGTGCAGACAATGCTGAGATGTGGATACAATGTATCAGTGCAGACACTGCTGAGAGGTGGATACAATGTATCAGTGCAGACAATGCTGAGAGGTGGATACAATGTATCAGTGTAGACAATGCTGAGAGGTGGATACAATGTATCAGTGTAGACACTGCTGAGAGGTGGATACAATGTATCAGTGCGGACAATGCTGAGAGGTGGATACAATGTATGAGTGCAGACAATGCTGAGAGGTGAATACAATGTATCAGTGCAGACAATGCTGAGAGGTGGATACAATGTATCAGTGCAGACAATGCTGAGAAGTGGATACAATGTATCAGTGCAGACACTGCTGAGAGGTGGATACAATGTATCAGTGCAGACAATGCTGAGAGGTGGATACAATGTATCAGTGCAGACAATGCTGAGAGGTGGATACAATGTATCAGTGCAGACAATGCTGCGAGGTGAATACAATGTATCAGTGCAGACAATGCTGAGAGGCGGATACAATGTATCAGTGCAGACAATGCTGAGAGGTGGATACAATGTATCAGTGCAGACAATGCTGAGAGGTGGATACAATGTATGAGTGCAGACAATGCTGAGAGGTGAATACAATGTATCAGTGCAGACAATGCTGAGAGGTGGATACAATGTATCAGTGCAGACAATGCTGAGAGGTGAATACAATGTATCAGTGCAGACAATGCTGAGAGGTGGATACAATGTATCAGTGCAGACAATGCTGAGAAGTGGATACAATGTATCAGTGCAGACACTGCTGAGAGGTGGATACAATGTATCAGTGCAGACAATGCTGAGAGGTGGATACAATGTATCAGTGCAGACAATGCTGAGAGGTGGATACAATGTATCAGTGCAGACAATGCTGCGAGGTGAATACAATGTATCAGTGCAGACAATGCTGAGAGGCGGATACAATGTATCAGTGCAGACAATCCTGAGCGGTGGATACAATGTATCAGTGCAGACAATGCTGAGAAGTGGATAAAATGTATCAGTGCAGACAATGCTGAGAGGTGGATACAATGTATCAGCACAGACACTGCTGAGAGGTGGATACAATGTATCAGTGTAGACAATGCTGAGAGGTGGATACAATGTATCAGTGCAGACACTGCTGAGAGGTGGATACAATGTATCAGTGCAGACACTGCTGAGAGGTGGATACAATGTATCAGCACAGACACTGCTGAGAGGTGGATACAATGTATCAGTGTAGACAATGCTGAGAGGTGGATACAATGTATCAGTGCAGACAATGCTGAGAAGTGGATACAATGTATCAGTGCAGACAATGCTGAGAGGTGGATACAATGTATCAGTGCAGACACTGCTGAGAGGTGGATACAATGTATCAGTGCAGACACTGCTGAGAGGTGGATACAATGTATCAGTGCAGACAATGCTGAGAGGTGGATACAATGTATCAGTGCAGACAATGCTGAGAGGTGGATACAATGTATCAGTGCAGACAATGCTGAGAGGTGGATACAATGTATCAGTACAGACAATCCTGAGCGGTGGATACAATGTATCAGTGCAGACAATGCTGAAAGGTGGATACAATGTATCAGTGCAGACAGTGCTGAGAGGTGGATACAATGTATCAGTGCACACAATGCTGAGAGGTGGATACAATGTATCAGTGCAGACACTGCTGAGAGGTGGATACAATGTATCAGCGCAGACACTGCTGAGAGGTGGATACAATGTATCAGTGCAGACAATGCTGAGAGGTGGATACAATGTATCAGTGCAGACAATGCTGAGAGGTGGATACAATGTATCAGTGCAGACAATGCTGAGAGGTGGATACAATGTATCAGTGCAGACACTGCTGAGAGGTGGATACAATGTATCAGTGCAGACAATGCTGAGAAGTGGATACAATGTATCAGTGCAGACAATGCTGAGAGGTGGATACAATGTATCAGTGCAGACACTGCTGAGAGGTGGATACAATGTATCAGTGCAGACAATGCTGAGATGTGGATACAATGTATCAGTGCAGACAATGCTGAGAGGTGGATACAATGTATCAGTGCAGACAATGCTGAGAGGTGGATACAATGTATCAGTGCAGACACTGCTGAGAGGTGGATACAATGTATCAGTGCAGACAATGCTGAGAGGTGGATACAATGTATCAGTGCAGACAATGCTGAGAGGTGGATACAATGTATCAGTGCAGACAATGCTGAGAGGTGGATACAATGTATCAGTGCAGACACTGCTGAGAGGTGGATACAATGTATCAGTGCAGACACTGCTGAGAGGTGGATACAATGTATCAGTGCAGACAATGCTGAGAGGTGGATACAATGTATCAGTGCGGACAATGCTGAGAGGTGGATACAATGTATCAGTGCAGACACTGCTGAGAGGTGGATACAATGTATCAGTGCAGACAATGCTGAGATGTGGATACAATGTATCAGTGCAGACAATGCTGAGAGGTGGATACAATGTATCAGTGCAGACACTGCTGAGCGGTGGATACAATGTATCAGTGCAGACACTGCTGAGAGGTGGATACAATGTATCAGTGCAGACAATGCTGAGAGGTGGATACAATGTATCAGTGCAGACAATGCAGAGAGGTGGATACAATGTATCAGTGCAGACAATGCTGAGAGGTGGATACAATGTATCAGTGCAGACAATGCTGAGAGGTGGATACAATGTATCAGTGCAGACAATGCTGAGAGGTGGATACAATGTATCAGTGCAGACAATGCTGAGAGGTGGATACAATGTATCAGTGCAGACACTGCTGAGAGGTGGATACAATGTATCAGTGCAGACAATGCTGAGAGGTGGATACAATGTATCAGTGCAGACAATGCAGAGAGGTGGATACAATGTATCAGTGCAGACAATGCTGAGAGGTGGATACAATGTATCAGTGCAGACAATGCAGAGAGGTGGATACAATGTATCAGTGCAGACAATGCTGAGAGGTGGATACAATGTATCAGTGCAGATAATGCTGAGAGGTGGATACAATGTATCAGTGCAGACAATGCTGAGCGGTGGATACAATGTATCAGTGCAGACAATGCTGAGAGGTGGATACAATGTATCAGTGCAGACAATGCTGAGAGGTGGATACAATGTATCAGTGCAGACAATGCTGAGAGGTGGATACAATGTATCAGTGCAGACAATGCTGAGAGGTGAATACAATGTATCAGTGCAGACAATGCTGAGAGGTGGATACAATGTATCAGTGCAGACAATGCTGAGAGGTGGATACAATGTATCAGTGCAGACACTGCTGAGAGGTGGATACAATGTATCAGTGCAGACAATGCTGAGAGGTGGATACAATGTATCAGTGCAGACAATGCTGAGAGGTGGATACAATGTATCAGTGCAGATAATGCTGAGAGGTGGATACAATGTATCAGTGCAGACAATGCTGAGAGGTGGATACAATGTATCAGTGCAGACACTGCTGAGAGGTGGATATAATGTATCAGTGCAGACAATGCTGAAAGGTGGATACAATGTATCAGTGCAGACACTGCTGAGAGGTGGATACAATGTATCAGTGCAGACACTGCTGAGAGGTGGATACAATGTATCAGAGCAGACACTGCTGAGAGGTGGATATAATGTATCAGTGCAGACACTGCTGAGAGGTGGATACAATGTATCAGTGCAGACACTGCTGAGAGGTGGATACAATGTATCAGTGCAGACAATGCTGAGAGGTGGATACAATGTATCAGTGCAGACAATGCTGAGAGGTGGATACAATGTATCAGTGCACACAATGCTGAGAGGTGGATACAATGTATCAGTGTAGACAATGCTGAGAGGTGGATACAATGTATCAGTGCAGACACTGCTGAGAGGTGGATACAATGTATCAGTGCAGACACTGCTGAGAGGTGGATACAATGTATCAGTGCAGACAATGCTGAGAGGTGGATACAATGTATCAGTGTAGACAATGCTGAGAGGTGGATACAATGTATCAGTGCAGACAATGCTGAGAGGTGGATACAATGTATCAGTGCAGACAATGCTGAGAGGTGGATACAATGTATCAGTGCAGACAATGCTGAGAGGTGGATACAATGTATCAGTGCAGACAATGCTGAGAGGTGGATACAATGTATCAGTGTAGACAATGCTGAGAGGTGGATACAATGTATCAGTGCAGACAATGCTGAGAGGTGGATACAATGTATCAGTGCAGACAATGCTGAGAGGTGGATACAATGTATCAGTGCAGACACTGCTGAGAGGTGGATACAATGTATCAGAGCAGACACTGCTGAGAGGTGGATACAATGTATCAGTGCAGACAATGGTGAGAGGTGGATACAATGTATCAGAGCAGACAATGCTGAGAGGTGGATACAATGTATTAGTGCAGACAATGCTGAGAGGTGAATACAATGTATCAGTGCAGACACTGCTGAGAGGTGGATACAATGTATCAGTGCAGACAATGCTGAGAGGTGGATACAATGTATCAGTGCAGACAATGCTGAGAGGTGGATACAATGTATCAGTGCAGACAATGCTGAGAGGTGGATACAATGTATCAGTGCAGACACTGCTGAGAGGTGGATACAATGTATCAGTGCAGACAATGCTGAGAGGTGGATACAATGTATCAGTGCAGACAATGCTGAGAGGTGGATACAATGTATCAGTGCAGACAATGCTGAGAGGTGGATACAATGTATCAGTGCAGACACTGCTGAGAGGTGGATACAATGTATCAGTGCAGACAATGCTGAGAGGTGGATACAATGTATCAGTGCAGACACTGCTGAGAGGTGGATACAATGTATCAGAGCAGACAATGCTGAGAGGTGGATACAATGTATCAGAGCAGACAATGCTGAGAGGTGGATACAATGTATCAGTGCAGACACTGCTGAGAGGTGGATACAATGTATCAGTGCAGACAATGCTGAGAGGTGAATACAATGTATCAGTGCAGACACTGCTGAGAGGTGGATACAATGTATCAGTGCAGACAATGCTGAGAGGTGGATACAATGTATCAGTGCAGACACTGCTGAGAGGTGGATACAATGTATCAGTGCAGACAATGCTGAGAGGTGGATATAATGTATCAGTGCAGACAATGCTGAGAGGTGGATACAATGTATCAGTGCAGACAATGCTGAGAGGTGGATACAATGTATCAGTGCAGACACTGCTGAGAGGTGGATACAATGTATCAGTGCAGACACTGCTGAGAGGTGGATACAATGTATCAGTGCAGACAATGCTGAGATGTGGATACAATGTATCAGTGCAGACAATGCTGAAAGGTGGATACAATGTATCAGTGCAGACAATGCTGAGAGGTGGATACAATGTATCAGTGCAGACAATGCTGAAAGGTGGATACAATGTATCAGTGCAGACAATGCTGAGAGGTGGATACAATGTATCAGTGCAGACAATCGTGAGTGGTGGATACAATGTATCAGTGCAGACAATGCTGAGAGGTGGATACAATGTATCAGTGCACACAATGCTGAGAGGTGGATACAATGTATCAGTGCAGACAATGCTGAGAGGTGGATACAATGTATCAGTGCAGACACTGCTGAGAGGTGGATACAATGTATCAGTGTAGACAATGCTGAGAGGTGGATACAATGTATCAGTGCAGACACTGCTGAGAGGTGGATACAATGTATCAGTGCAGACACTGCTGAGAGGTGGATACAATGTATCAGTGCAGACACTGCTGAGAGGTGGATACAATGTATCAGTGCAGACAATGCTGAGAGGTGGATACAATGTATCAGTGCAGACACTGCTGAGAGGTGGATACAATGTATCAGTGCAGACAATGCTGAGAGGTGGATACAATGTATCAGTGCAGACAATGCTGAGAGGTGGATACAATGTATCAGTGCAGACAATGCTGAGAGGTGGATACAATGTATCAGTGCAGACAATGCTGAGAGGTGGATACAATGTATCAGTGCAGATAATGCTGAGAGGTGGATACAATGTATCAGTGCAGACAATGCTGAGCGGTGGATACAATGTATCAGTGCAGACAATGCTGAGAGGTGGATACAATGTATCAGTGCAGACACTGCTGAGAGGTGGATACAATGTATCAGTGCAGACACTGCTGAGAGGTGGATACAATGTATCAGTGCAGACAATGCTGAGAGGTGGATACAATGTATCAGTGCAGACAATGCTGAGAGGTGGATACAATGTATCAGTGCAGACAATGCTGAGAGGTGGATACAATGTATCAGTGCACACAATGCTGAGAGGTGGATACAATGTATCAGTGCAGACATTGCTGAGAGGTGGATACAATGTATCAGTGCAGACACTGCTGAGAGGTGGATACAATGTATCAGTGCAGACAATGCTGAGAGGTGGATACAATGTATCAGTGTAGACAATGCTGAGAGGTGGATACAATGTATCAGTGCAGACACTGCTGAGAGGTGGATACAATGTATCAGTGCAGACACTGCTGAGAGGTGGATACAATGTATCAGTGTAGACAATGCTGAGAGGTGGATACAATGTATCAGTGCAGACAATGCTGAGAGGTGGATACAATGTATCAGTGCAGACAATGCTGAGAGGTGGATACAATGTATCAGTGCAGACAATGCTGAGAGGTGGATACAATGTATCAGTGCAGACAATGCTGAGAGGTGGATACAATGTATCAGTGCAGACACTGCTGAGAGGTGGATACAATGTATCAGAGCAGACACTGCTGAGAGGTGGATACAATGTATCAGTGCAGACACTGCTGAGAGGTGGATACAATGTATCAGAGCAGACACTGCTGAGAGGTGGATACAATGTATCAGTGCAGACAATGCTGAGAGGTGGATACAATGTATCAGTGCAGACAATGGTGAGAGGTGGATACAATGTATCAGTGCAGACACTGCTGAGAGGTGGATACAATGTATCAGTGCAGACAATGCTGAGAGGTGGATACAATGTATCAGTGCAGACAATGCTGAGAGGTGGATACAATGTATTAGTGCAGACAATGCTGAGAGGTGAATACAATGTATCAGTGCAGACACTGCTGAGAGGTGGATACAATGTATCAGTGCAGACACTGCTGAGAGGTGGATACAATGTATCAGTGCAGACACTGCTGAGAGGTGGATACAATGTATCAGTGCAGACACTGCTGAGAGGTGGATACAATGTATCAGTGCAGACAATGCTGAGATGTGGATACAATGTATCAGTGCAGACAATGCTGAGAGGTGGATACAATGTATCAGTGCAGACAATGCTGAGAGGTGGATACAATGTATTAGTGCAGACAATGCTGAGAGGTGAATACAATGTATCAGTGCAGACACTGCTGAGAGGTGGATACAATGTATCAGTGCAGACACTGCTGAGAGGTGGATACAATGTATCAGTGCAGACACTGCTGAGAGGTGGATACAATGTATCAGTGCAGACAATGCTGAGATGTGGATACAATGTATCAGTGCAGACAATGCTGAGAGGTGGATACAATGTATCAGTGCAGACAATGCTGAGAGGTGGATACAATGTATTAGTGCAGACAATGCTGAGAGGTGAATACAATGTATCAGTGCAGACACTGCTAAGAGGTGGATACAATGTATCAGTGCAGACAATGCTGAGAGGTGGATACAATGTATCAGTGCAGACAATGCTGAGAGGTGGATACAATGTATTAGTGCAGACAATGCTGAGAGGTGAATACAATGTATCAGTGCAGACAATGCTGAGAGGTGGATACAATGTATCAGTGCAGACAATGCTGAGAGGTGGATACAATGTATCAGTGCAGACAATGCTGAAAGGTGGATACAATGTATCAGTGCAGACAATGCTGAGAGGTGGATACAATGTATCAGTGCCGACACTGCTGAGAGGTGGATACAATGTATCAGTGCAGACAATGCTGAGAGGTGGATACAATGTATCAGTGCAGACAATGCTGAGAGGTGGATACAATGTATCAGTGCAGACAATGCTGAAAGGTGGATACAATGTATCAGTGCAGACAATGCTGAGAGGTGGATACAATGTATCAGTGCCGACACTGCTGAGAGGTGGATACAATGTATCAGTGCACACAATGCTGAGAGGTGGATACAATGTATCAGTGCAGACAATGCTGAGAGGTGGATACAATGTATCAGAGCAGACAATGCTGAAAGGTGGATACAATGTATCAGTGCCGACACTGCTGAGAGGTGGATACAATGTATCAGTGCAGACAATGCTGAAAGGTGGATACAATGTATCAGTGCAGACACTGCTGAGAGGTGGATACAATGTATCAGTGCAGACAATGCTGAAAGGTGGATACAATGTATCAGTGCAGACAATGCTGAGAGGTGGATACAATGTATCAGTGCAGAGAATCGTGAGTGGTGGATACAATGTATCAGTGCAGACAATGCTGAGAGGTGGATACAATGTATCAGTGCAGACAATGCTGAGAGGTGGATACAATGTATCAGTGCACACAATGCTGAGAGGTGGATACAATGTATCAGTGCAGACAATGCTGAGAGGTGGATACAATGTATCAGTGCAGACACTGCTGAGAGGTGGATACAATGTATCAGTGCAGACACTGCTGAGAGGTGTATAGAATGTATCAGTATAGACAATGCTGAGAGGTGGATACAATGTATCAGTATAGACAATGCTGAGAGGTGGATACAATGTATCAGTATAGACAATGCTGAGAGGTGGATACAATGTATCAGTATAGACAATGCTGAGAGGTGTATACAATGTATCAGTATAGACAATGCTGAGAGGTGGATACAATGTATCAGTGCAGACAATGCTGAGAGGTGGATACAATGTATCAGAGCAGACAATGCTGAGAGGTGGATACAATGTATCAGTGCAGACAATGCTGAGAGGTGGATACAATGTATCAGTGCAGACACTGCTGAGAGGTGGATACAATGTATCAGTGCAGACAATGCTGAGAGGTGGATACAATGTATCAGTGCAGACAATGCTGAGAGGTGGATACAATGTATCAGTGCAGACAATGCTGAGAGGTGGATACAATGTATCAGTGCAGACACTGCTGAGAGGTGGATACAATGTATCAGTGCAGACAATGGTGAGAGGTGGATACAATGTATCAGTGCAGACAATGCTGAGAGGTGGATACAATGTATCAGTGCAGACAATGCTGAGAGGTGGATACAATGTATCAGTGCAGACAATGCTGAGAGGTGGATACAATGTATCAGTGCAGACAATGCTGAGAGGTGGATACAATGTATCAGTGCAGACAATGCTGAGAGGTGGATACAATGTATCAGTGCAGACACTGCTGAGAGGTGGATACAATGTATCAGTGCAGACAATGCTGAGAGGTGGATACAATGTATCAGTGCAGACAGTGCTGAGAGGTGGATACAATGTATCAGTGCAGACAATGCTGAGAGGTGGATACAATGTATCAGTGCAGACACTGCTGAGAGGTGGATACAATGTATCAGTGCAGACAATGCTGAGAGGTGGATACAATGTCAGTGCAGACAATGCTGAGAGGTGGATACAATGTATCAGTGCAGACAATGCTGAGAGGTGGATACAATGTATCAGTGCAGACACTGCTGAGAGGTGGATACAATGTATCAGTGCAGACAATGCTGAGAGGTGGATACAATGTATCAGTGCAGACAATGCTGAGAGGTGGATACAATGTATCAGTGCAGACACTGCTGAGAGGTGGATACAATGTATCAGTGCAGACAATGCTGAGAGGTGGATACAATGTATCAGTGCAGACAATGCTGAGAGGTGGATACAATGTATCAGTGCACACAATGCTGAGAGGTGGATACAATGTATCAGTGCAGACACTGCTGAGAGGTGGATACAATGTATCAGTGCAGACAATGCTGAGAGGTGGATACAATGTATCAGTGCAGACAATGCTGAGAGGTGGATACAATGTATCAGTGCAGACAATGCTGAGAGGTGGATACAATGTATCAGTGCAGACAATGCTGAGAGGTGGATACAATGTATCAGTGCAGACACTGCTGAGAGGTGGATACAATGTATCAGTGCAGACAATGCTGAGAGGTGGATACAATGTATCAGTGCAGACAATGCTGAGAGGTGGATACAATGTATCAGTGCAGACAATGCTGAGAGGTGGATACAATGTATCAGTGCAGACAATGCTGAGAGGTGGATACAATGTATCAGTGCAGACAATGCTGAGGTGGATACAATGTATCAGTGCAGACAATGCTGAGAGGTGGATACAATGTATCAGTGCAGACAATGCTGAGAGGTGGATACAATGTATCAGTGCAGACAATGCTGAGAGGTGGATACAATGTATCAGTGCAGACAATGCTGAGAGGTGGATACAATGTATCAGTGCAGACACTGCTGAGAGGTGGATATAATGTATCAGTGCAGACAATGCTGAGAGGTGAATACAATGTATCAGTGCAGACAATGCTGAGAGGTGGATACAATGTATCAGTGCAGACACTGCTGAGAGGTGGATACAATGTATCAGTGTAGACAATGCTGAGAGGTGGATACAATGTATCAGTGCAGACAATGCTGAGAGGTGGATACAATGTATCAGTGCAGACAATGCTGAGAGGTGGATACAATGTATCAGTGCAGACAATGCTGAGAGGTGGATACAATGTATCAGTGCAGACAATGCTGAGAGGTGGATACAATGTATCAGTGCAGACAATGCTGAGAGGTGAATACAATGTATCAGTGCAGACAATGCTGAGAGGTGGATACAATGTATCAGTGCAGACAATGCTGAGAGGTGGATACAATGTATCAGTGCAGACACTGCTGAGAGGTGGATACAATGTATCAGTGTAGACAATGCTGAGAGGTGGATACAATGTATCAGTGCAGACAATGCTGAGAGGTGGATACAATGTATCAGTGCAGACAATGCTGAGAGGTGGATACAATGTATCAGCGCAGACACTGCTGAGAGGTGGATACAATGTATCAGTGCAGACAGTGCTGAGAGGTGGATACAATGTATCAGCGCAGGCAATGCTGAGAGGTGGATACAATGTATCAGTGCAGACACTGCTGAGAGGTGAATACAATGTATCAGTGCAGACAATGCTGAGAGGTGGATACAATGTATCAGTGCAGACAATGCTGAGAGGTGGATACAATGTATCAGTGCAGACACTGCTGAGAGGTGAATACAATGTATCAGTGCAGACAATGCTGAGAGGTGGATACAATGTATCAGTGCAGACAATGCTGAGAGGTGGATACAATGTATCAGTGCAGACACTGCTGAGAGGTGTATACAATGTATCAGTGCAGACAATGCTGAGAGGTGGATACAATGTATCAGTGCAGACAATGCTGAGAGGTGGATACAATGTATCAGTGCAGACAATGCTGAGAGGTGGATACAATGTATCAGTGCAGACAATGCTGAGAGGTGGATACAATGTATCAGTGCAGACAATGCTGAGAGGTGGATACAATGTATCAGTGCACACAATGCTGAGAGGTGGATATAATGTATCAGTGCAGACAATGCTGAGAGGTGGATACAATGTATCAGTGCAGACAATGCTGAGAGGTGGATACAATGTATCAGTGCAGACAATGCTGAGAGGTGGATACAATGTATCAGTGCAGACACTGCTGAGAGGTGGATACAATGTATCAGTGCAGACAATGCTGAGAGGTGGATACAATGCATCAGTGCAGACAATGCTGAGAGGTGGATACAATGTATCAGTGCAGACAATGCTGAGAGGTGGATACAATGTATCAGTGCAGACAATGCTGAGAGGTGGATACAATGTATCAGTGCAGACAATGCTGAGAGGTGGATACAATGTATCAGTGCAGACAATGCTGAGAGGTGGATACAATGTATCAGTGCAGACACTGCTGAGAGGTGGATACAATGTATCAGTGCAGACAATGCTGAGAGGTGGATACAATGCATCAGTGCAGACAATGCTGAGAGGTGGATACAATGTATCAGTGCAGACACTGCTGAGAGGTGGATACAATGTATCAGTGCAGACAATGCTGAGCGGTGGATACAATGTATCAGTGCAGACAATGCTGAGAGGTGGATACAATGTATCAGTGCAGACAATGCTGAGAGGTGGATACAATGTATCAGTGCAGATAATGGTGAGAGGTGGATACAATGTATCAGTGCAGACAATGCTGAGCGGTGGATACAATGTATCAGTGCAGACAATGCTGAGAGGTGGATACAATGTATCAGTGCAGACAATGCTGAGAGGTGGATACAATGTATCAGTGCAGACAATGCTGAGAGGTAGATACAATGTATCAGTGCAGACAATGCTGAGAGGTGGATACAATGTATCAGTGCAGACAATGCTGAGAGGTGGATACAATGTATCAGTGCAGACAATGCTGAGAGGTGGATACAATGTATCAGTGCAGACACTGCTGATAGGTGGATACAATGTATCAGTGCAGACAATGCTGAGAGGTGGATACAATGTATCAGTGCAGACAATGCTGAGAGGTGGATACAATGTATCAGTGCAGACAATTCTGAGAGGTGAATACAATGTATCAGTGCAGACAATGCTGAGAGGTGGATACAATGTATCAGTGCAGACAATGCTGAGAGATGGATACAATGTATCAGTGTAGACAATGCTGAGAGGTGGATACAATGTATCAGTGCAGACAATGCTGAGAGGTGGATACAATGTATCAGTGCAGACAATGCTGAGAGGTGGATACAATGTATCAGTGCAGACAATGCTGAGAGGTGGATACAATGTATCAGTGCAGACAATGCTGAGATGTGGATACAATGTATCAGTGCAGACAATGCTGAGAGGTGGATACAATGTATCAGTGCAGACACTGCTGAGAGGTGGATACAATGTATCAGTGCAGACACTGCTGAGAGGTGGATACAATGTATCAGTGCAGACAATGCTGAGAGGTGGATACAATGTATCAGTGCAGACAATGCTGAGATGTGGATACAATGTATCAGTGCAGACAATGCTGAGAGGTGGATACAATGTATCAGTGCAGACAATGCTGAGAGGTGGATACAATGTATCAGTGCAGACAATGCTGAGCGGTGGATACAATGTATCAGTGCAGATAATGCTGAGAGGTGGATACAATGTATCAGTGCAGACAATGCTGAGAGGTGGATACAATGTATCAGTGTAGACAATACTGAGAGGTGGATACAATGTATCAGCGCAGACAATGCTGAGAGGTGGATACAATGTATCAGTGCAGACAATGCTGAGAGGTGAATACAATGTATCAGTGCAGACACTGCTGAGAGGTGGATACAATGTATCAGTGCAGACAATGCTGAGAGGTGGATACAATGTATCAGTGCAGACACTGCTGAGAGGTGGATACAATGTATCAGTGCAGACACTGCTGAGAGGTGGATACAATGTATCAGTGCAGACACTGCTGAGAGGTGGATACAATGTATCAGTGCAGACACTGCTGAGAGGTGGATACAATGTATCAGTGCAGACACTGCTGAGAGGTGGATACAATGTATCAGTGCAGACACTGCTGAGAGGTGGATACAATGTATCAGTGCAGACAATGCTGAGCGGTGGATACAATGTATCAGTGCAGACAATGCTGAGAGGTGGATACAATGTATCAGTGCAGACACTGCTGAGAGGTGGATACAATGTATCAGTGTAGACAATGCTGAGCGGTGGATACAATGTATCAGTGCAGACAATGCTGAGAGGTGGATACAATGTATCAGTGCAGACACTGCTGAGAGGTGGATACAATGTATCAGTGTAGACAATGCTGAGCGGTGGATACAATGTATCAGTGCAGACAATGCTGAGAGGTGGATACAATGTATCAGTGCAGACACTGCTGAGAGGTGGATACAATGTATCAGTGCAGACACTGCTGAGAGGTGGATACAATGTATCAGTGTAGACAATGCTGAGATGTGGATACAATGTATCAGTGCAGACACTGCTGAGAGGTGGATACAATGTATCAGTGCAGACAATGCTGAGAGGTGGATACAATGTATCAGTGCAGACAATGCTGAGAGGTGGATACAATGTATCAGTGCAGACACTGATGAGAGGTGGATACAATGTATCAGTGCAGACAATGCTGAGAGGTGGATACAATGTATCAGTGCAGACAATGCTGAGAGGTGGATACAATGTATCAGTGCAGACAATGCTGAGAGGTGGATACAATGTATCAGTGCAGACAATGCTGAGAGGTGGATACAATGTATCAGTGCAGACACTGCTGAGAGGTGGATACAATGTATCAGTGCAGACACTGCTGAGAGGTGGATACAATGTATCAGTGCAGACAATGCTGAGAGGTGGATACAATGTATCAGTGCAGACAATGGTGAGAGGTGGATACAATGTATCAGAGCAGACAATGCTGAGAGGTGGATACAATTTATCAGTGCAGACAATGCTGAGAGGTGGATACAATGTATCAGTGCAGACACTGCTGAGAGGTGGATACAATGTATCAGTGCAGACAATGCTGAGATGTGGATACAATGTATCAGTGCAGACAATGCTGAAAGGTGGATACAATGTATCAGTGCAGACAATGCTGAGAGGTGGATACAATGTATCAGTGCAGACAATCGTGAGTGGTGGATACAATGTATCAGTGCAGACAATGCTGAGAGGTGGATACAATGTATCAGTGCACACAATGCTGAGAGGTGGATACAATGTATCAGTGCAGACAATGCTGAGAGGTGGATACAATGTATCAGTGCAGACAATGCTGAGAGGTGGATACAATGTATCAGTGCAGACACTGCTGAGAGGTGGATACAATGTATCAGTGCAGACAATGCTGAGAGGTGGATACAATGTATCAGTGTAGACAATGCTGAGAGGTGGATACAATGTATCAGTGCAGACACTGCTGAGAGGTGGATACAATGTATCAGTGCAGACAATGCTGAGAGGTGGATACAATGTATCAGTGCAGACACTGCTGAGAGGTGGATACAATGTATCAGTGCAGACAATGCTGAGAGGTGGATACAATGTATCAGTGCAGACAATGCTGAGAGGTGGATACAATGTATCAGTGCAGACAATGCTGAGAGGTGGATACAATGTATCAGTGTAGACAATGCTGAGAGGTGGATACAATGTATCAGTGCAGACACTGCTGAGAGGTGGATACAATGTATCAGTGCAGACACTGCTGAGAGGTGGATACAATGTATCAGTGCAGACAATGCTGAGATGTGGATACAATGTATCAGTGCAGACAATGCTGAGAGGTGGATACAATGTATCAGTGCAGACAATGCTGAGAGGTGGATACAATGTATCAGTGCAGACAATGCTGAGAGGTGGATACAATGTATCAGTGCAGACACTGCTGAGAGGTGGATACAATGTATCAGTGCAGACAATGCTGAGAGGTGGATACAATGTATCAGTGCAGACAATGCTGAGAGGTGGATACAATGTATCAGTGCAGACACTGCTGAGAGGTGGATACAATGTATCAGTGCAGACAATGCTGAGAGGTGGATACAATGTATCAGTGCAGACAATGCTGAGAGGTGGATACAATGTATCAGTGTAGACAATGCTGAGAGGTGGATACAATGTATCAGTGCAGACAATGCTGCGAGGTGAATACAATGTATCAGTGCAGACAATGCTGAGAGGTGGATATAATGTATCAGTGTAGACAATGCTGAGAGGTGGATACAATGTATCAGTGCAGACAATGCTGCGAGGTGAATACAATGTATCAGTGCAGACAATGCTGAGAGGTGGATATAATGTATCAGTGTAGACAATGCTGAGAGGTGAATACAATGTATCAGTGCAGCCAATGCTGAGAGGTGGATACAATGTATCAGTGCAGACAATGCTGAGAGGTGGATACAATGTATCAGTGCAGACAATGCTGAGAGGTGGATACAATGTATCAGTGCAGACAATGCTGAGAAGTGGATAAAATGTATCAGTGCAGACAATGCTGAGAGGTGGATACAATGTATCAGTGTAGACAATGCTGAGAGGTGGATACAATGTATCAGTGCAGACAATGCTGAGAGGTGGATACAATGTATCAGTGCAGACAATGCTGCGAGGTGAATACAATGTATCAGTGCAGACAATGCTGAGAGGTGGATATAATGTATCAGTGCAGACAATGCTGAGAGGTGGATACAATGTATCAGTGTAGACAATGCTGAGAGGTGGATACAATGTATCAGTGCAGACAATGCTGAGAAGTGGATAAAATGTATCAGTGCAGACACTGCTGAAAGGTGGATACAATGTATCAGTGTAGACAATGCTGAGAGGTGGATACAATGTATCAGTGCAGACACTGCTGAGAGGTGGATACAATGTATCAGTGCAGACACTGCTGAGAGGTGGATACAATGTATCAGCGCAGACAATGCTGAGAGGTGGATACAATGTATCAGCGCAGACACTGCTGAGAGGTGGATACAATGTATCAGTGTAGACAATGCTGAGAGGTGGATACAATGTATCAGTGCAGACAATGCTGAGAAGTGGATACAATGTATCAGTGCAGACAATGCTGAGAGGTGGATACAATGTATCAGTGCAGACAATGCTGAGAGGTGGATACAATGTATCAGTGCAGACAATGCTGAGAGGTGGATACAATGTATCAGTGCAGACAATGCTGAGAGGTGGATACAATGTATCAGTGCAGACAATCCTGAGCGGTGGATACAATGTATCAGTGCAGACACTGCTGAGCGGTGGATACAATGTATCAGTGCAGACAATGCTGAAAGGTGGATACAATGTATCAGTGCAGACACTGCTGAGAGGTGGATACAATGTATCAGTGCAGACAATGCTGAGAGGTGGATACAATGTATCAGTGCAGACAATGCTGAGCGGTGGATACAATGTATCAGTGCAGACACTGCTGAGAGGTGGATACAATGTATCAGTGCAGACAATGCTGAGAGGTGGATACAATGTATCAGTGCAGACACTGCTGAGAGGTGGATACAATGTATCAGTGCAGACAATGCTGAGAGGTGGATACAATGTATCAGTGCAGACAATGCTGAGAGGTGGATACAATGTATCAGTGCAGACACTGCTGAGAGGTGGATACAATGTATCAGTGCAGACAATGCTGAGAGGTGGATACAATGTATCAGTGCAGACACTGCTGAGAGGTGGATACAATGTATCAGTGCAGACAATGCTGAGAGGTGGATACAATGTATCAGTGCAGACAATGCTGAGAGGTGGATACAATGTATCAGTGCAGACAATGCTGAGAGGTGGATACAATGTATCAGTGCAGACACTGCTGAGAGATGGATACAATGTATCAGTGTAGACAATGCTGAGAGGTGGATACAATGTATCAGTGCAGACAATGCTGAGAGGTGGATATAATGTATCAGTGCAGACAGTGCTGAGAGGTGGATACAATGTATCAGTGCAGACAGTGCTGAGAGGTGGATACAATGTATCAGTGCAGACACTGCTGAGAGGTGGATACAATGTATCAGTATAGACAATGCTGAGAGGTGGATACAATGTATCAGTGCAGACACTGCTGAGAGGTGGATACAATGTATCAGTGCACACACTGCTGAGAGGTGGATACAATGTATCAGTGCAGACAATGCTGAGAAGTGGATACAATGTATCAGTGCAGACAATGCTGAGAGGTGGATACAATGTATCAGTGCAGACACTGCTGAGAGGTGGATACAATGTATCAGTGCACACACTGCTGAGAGGTGGATACAATGTATCAGTGCAGACAATGCTGAGAAGTGGATACAATGTATCAGTGCAGACAATGCTGAGAGGTGGATACAATGTATCAGTGCAGACAATTCTGAGAGGTGGATACAATGTATCAGTGCAGACAATGCTGAGAGGTGGATACAATGTATCAGTGCAGACACTGCTGAGAGATGGATACAATGTATCAGTGTAGACAATGCTGAGAGGTGGATACAATGTATCAGTGCAGACAATGCTGAGAGGTGGATATAATGTATCAGTGCAGACAGTGCTGAGAGGTGGATACAATGTATCAGTGCAGACAGTGCTGAGAGGTGGATACAATGTATCAGTGCAGACACTGCTGAGAGGTGGATACAATGTATCAGTGCAGACAATGCTGAGAGGTGGATACAATGTATCAGTGCAGACACTGCTGAGAGGTGGATACAATGTATCAGTGCAGACACTGCTGAGAGGTGGATACAATGTATCAGTGCAGACAATGCTGAGATGTGGATACAATGTATCAGTGCAGACAATGCTGAGAGGTGGATACAATGTATCAGTATAGACAATGCTGAGAGGTGGATACAATGTATCAGTGCAGACACTGCTGAGAGGTGGATACAATGTATCAGTGCAGACAATGCTGAGAGGTGGATACAATGTATCAGTGCAGACAATGCTGAGAGGTGGATACAATGTATCAGTGCAGACAATGCTGAGAGGTGGATACAATGTATCAGTGTAGACACTGCTGAGAGGTGGATACAATGTATCAGTGCGGACAATGCTGAGAGGTGGATACAATGTATCAGTGCAGACACTGCTGAGAGGTGGATACAATGTATCAGTGCAGACAATGCTGAGATGTGGATACAATGTATCAGTGCAGACAATGCTGAAATGTGGATACAATGTATCAGTGTAGACAAGGCTGAGAGGTGGATACAATGTATCAGTGCAGACACTGCTGAGAGGTGGATACAATGTATCAGTGCAGACAATGCTGAGAGGTGGATACAATGTATCAGTGCAGACAATGCTGACAGGTGGATACAATGTATCAGTGCAGACAATGCTGAGAGGTGGATACAATGTATCAGTATAGACAATGCTGAGAGGTGGATACAATGTATCAGTGCAGACACTGCTGAGAGGTGGATACAATGTATCAGTGCAGACAATGCTGAGAGGTGGATACAATGTATCAGTGCAGACAATGCTGAGAGGTGGATACAATGTATCAGTATAGACAATGCTGAGAGGTGGATACAATGTATCAGTGCAGACAATGCTGAGAGGTGGATACAATGTATCAGTATAGACAATGCTGAGAGGTGGATACAATGTATCAGTGCAGACACTGCTGAGAGGTGAATACAATGTATCAGTGCAGACAATGCTGAGAGGTGGATACAATGTATCAGTGCAGACAATGCTGAGAGGTGGATACAATGTATCAGTGCAGACACTGCTGAGAGGTGGATACAATGTATCAGTGCAGACACTGCTGAGAGGTGAATACAATGTATCAGTGCAGACAATGCTGAGAGGTGGATACAATGTATCAGTGCAGACAATGCTGAGAGGTGGATACAATGTATCAGTGCAGACAATGCTGAGAGGTGGATACAATGTATCAGTGCAGACAATGCTGAGAGGTGGATACAATGTATCAGTGCAGACACTGCTGAGAGGTGAATACAATGTATCAGTGCAGACAATGCTGAGAGGTGGATACAATGTATCAGTGCAGACAATGCTGAGAGGTGGATACAATGTATCAGTATAGACAATGCTGAGAGGTGGATACAATGTATCAGTGCAGACACTGCTGAGAGGTGGATACAATGTATCAGTACAGACAATGCTGAGAGGTGGATACAATGTATCAGTGCAGACACTGCTGAGAGGTGGATACAATGTATCAGTGCAGACACTGCTGAGAGGTGGATACAATGTATCAGTGCAGACAATGCTGAGAGGTGGATACAATGTATCAGTGCAGACAAGACTGAGAGGTGGATACAATGTATCAGTACAGACACTGCTGAGAGGTGAATACAATGTATCAGTGCAGACAGTGCTGAGAGGTGGATACAATGTATCAGTGCAGACAATGCTGAGAGGTGGATACAATGTATCAGTGCAGACACTGCTGAGAGGTGGATACAATGTATCAGTGCAGACAATGCTGAGAGGTGGATACAATGTCAGTGCAGACAATGCTGAGAGGTGGATACAATGTATCAGTGCAGACACTGCTGAGAGGTGGATACAATGTATCAGTGCAGACACTGCTGAGGGGTGGATACAATGTATCAGTGCAGACACTGCTGAGGGGTGGATACAATGTATCAGTGCAGACACTGCTGAGAGGTGGATACAATGTATCAGTGCAGACACTGCTGAGAGGTGGATACAATGTATCAGTGCAGACAATGCTGAGAGGTGGATACAATGTATCAGTGCAGACAATGCTGAGAGGTGGATACAATGTATCAGTGCAGACAATGCTGAGATGTGGATACAATGTATCAGTGCAGACAATGCTGAGAGGTGGATACAATGTATCAGTGCAGACACTGCTGAGAGGTGGATACAATGTATCAGTGTAGACAATGCTGAGAGGTGGATACAATGTATCAGAGCAGACAGTGCTGAGAGGTGGATACAATGTATCAGTGCAGACAATGCTGAGAGGTGGATACAATGTATCAGTGTAGACAATGCTGAGAGGTGGATACAATGTATCAGTGCAGACACTGCTGAGAGGTGGATACAATGTATCAGTGTAGACAATGCTGAGAGGTGGATACAATGTATCAGTGTAGACAATGCTGAGAGGTGGATACAATGTATCAGTGCAGACACTGCTGAGAGGTGGATACAATGTATCAGAGCAGACACTGCTGAGGGGTGGATACAATGTATCAGTGCAGACAATGCTGAGAGGTGGATACAATGTATCAGTGCAGACAATGCTGAGAGGTGGATACAATGTATCAGTGCAGACAATGCTGAGAGGTGGATACAATGTATCAGTGCAGACAATGCTGAGAGGTGGATACAATGTATCCGTGCAGACAATGCTGAGAGGTGGATACAATGTATCAGTGCAGACACTGCTGAGAGGTGGATACAATGTATCAGTGCAGACAATGCTGAGAGGTGGATACAATGTATCAGTGCAGACACTGCTGAGAGGTGGATACAATGTATCAGTGCAGACACTGCTGAGAGGTGGATACAATGTATCAGTGCAGACACTGCTGAGAGGTGGATACAATGTATCAGTGCAGACAATGCTGAGAGGTGGATACAATGTATCAGTGCAGACACTGCTGAGAGGTGGATACAATGTATCAGTGCAGACAATGCTGAGATGTGGATACAATGTATCAGTGCAGACAATGCTGAGAGGTGGATACAATGTATCAGTGCAGACAATGCTGAGATGTGGATACAATGTATCAGTGCAGACACTGCTGAGAGGTGGATACAATGTATCAGTGCAGACAATGCTGAGAGGTGGATACAATGTATCAGTGCAGACAATGCTGAGAGGTGGATACAATGTATCAGTGCAGACAATGCTGAGAGGTGGATACAATGTATCAGTGCAGATAATGCTGAGAGGTGGATACAATGTATCAGTGCAGACAATGCTGAGCGGTGGATACAATGTATCAGTGCAGACAATGCTGAGAGATGGATACAATGTATCAGTGCAGACAATGTTGAGAGGTGGATACAATGTATCAGTGCAGACAATGCTGAGAGATGGATACAATGTATCAGTGCAGACAATGCTGAGAGGTGAATACAATGTATCAGTGCAGACACTGCTGAGAGGTGGATACAATGTATCAGTGCAGACACTGCTGAGAGGTGGATACAATGTATCAGTGTAGACAATGCTGAGAGGTGGATACAATATATCAGTGCAGACAATGCTGAGAGGTGGATACAATGTATCAGTGCAGACAATGCTGAGAGGTGGATACAATGTATCAGTGCAGACAATGCTGAGAGGTGGATACAATGTATCAGTGCAGACAATGCTGAGAGGTGGATACAATGTATCAGTGCAGACAATGCTGAGAGGTGGATACAATGTATCAGTGCAGACACTGCTGAGAGGTGGATACAATGTATCAGTGCAGACACTGCTGAGAGGTGGATACAATGTATCAGTGCAGACACTGCTGAGAGGTGGATACAATGTATCAGTGCAGACACTGCTGAGAGGTGGATACAATGTATCAGTGCAGACACTGCTGAGAGGTGGATACAATGTATCAGTGCAGACAATGCTGAGAGGTGGATACAATGTATCAGTGCAGACAATGCTGAGAGGTGGATACAATGTATCAGTGCAGACAATGCTGAGAGGTGGATACAATGTATCAGTGCAGACAATGCTGAGAGGTGGATACAATGTATCAGTGCAGACAATGCTGAGAGGTGGATACAATGTATCAGAGCAGACACTGCTGAGAGGTGGATACAATGTATCAGTGCAGACAATGGTGAGAGGTGGATACAATGTATCAGAGCAGACAATGCTGAGAGGTGAATACAATGTATCAGTGCAGACACTGCTGAGAGGTGGATACAATGTATCAGTGCAGACACTGCTGAGAGGTGGATACAATGTATCAGTGCAGACAATGCTGAGAGGTGGATACAATGTATCAGTGCAGACAATGCTGAGATGTGGATACAATGTATCAGTGCAGACAATGCTGAAAGGTGGATACAATGTATCAGTGCAGACAATGCTGAGAGGTGGATACAATGTATCAGTGCAGACAATGCTGAAAGGTGGATACAATGTATCAGTGCAGACAATGCTGAAAGGTGGATACAATGTATCAGTGCAGACAATGCTGAAAGGTGGATACAATGTATCAGTGCAGACAATGCTGAGAGGTGGATACAATGTATCAGTGCAGACAATCGTGAGTGGTGGATACAATGTATCAGTGCAGCCAATACTGAGAGGTGGATACAATGTATCAGTGCACACAATGCTGAGAGGTGGATACAATGTATCAGTGCAGACAATGCTGAGAGGTGGATACAATGTATCAGTGCAGACATTGCTAAGAGGTGGATACAATGTATCAGTGTAGACAATGCTGAGAGGTGGATACAATGTATCAGTGCAGACACTGCTGAGAGGTGGATACAATGTATCAGTGCAGACACTGCTGAGAGGTGGATACAATGTATCAGTGCAGACACTGCTGAGAGGTGGATACAATGTATCAGTGCAGACAATGCTGAGAGGTGGATACAATGTATCAGAGCAGACACTGCTGAGAGGTGGATACAATGTATCAGTGCAGACAATGCTGAGAGGTGGATACAATGTATCAGTGCAGACAATGCTGAGAGGTGGATACAATGTATCAGTGCAGACAATGCTGAGAGGTGGATACAATGTATCAGTGCAGACAATGCTGAGAGGTGGATACAATGTATCAGTGCAGACAATGCTGAGAGGTGGATACAATGTATCAGTGCAGACACTGCTGAGAGGTGGATACAATGTATCAGAGCAGACACTGCTGAGAGGTGGATACAATGTATCAGTGCAGACACTGCTGAGAGGTGGATACAATGTATCAGTGCAGACAATGGTGAGAGGTGGATACAATGTATCAGAGCAGACAATGCTGAGAGGTGGATACAATGTATCAGTGCAGACAATGCTGAGAGGTGAATACAATGTATCAGTGCAGACACTGCTGAGAGGTGGATACAATGTATCAGTGCAGACACTGCTGAGAGGTGGATACAATGTATCAGTGCAGACACTGCTGAGAGGTGGATACAATGTATCAGTGCAGACAATGCTGAGATGTGGATACAATGTATCAGTGCAGACAATGCTGAAAGGTGGATACAATGTATCAGTGCAGACAATGCTGAGAGGTGGATACAATGTATCAGTGCAGACAATCGTGAGTGGTGGATACAATGTATCAGTGCAGACAATGCTGAGAGGTGGATACAATGTATCAGTGCACACAATGCTGAGAGGTGGATACAATGTATCAGTGCAGACAATGCTGAGAGGTGGATACAATGTATCAGTGTAGACAATGCTGAGAGGTGGATACAATGTATCAGTGCAGACAATCGTGAGTGGTGGATACAATGTATCAGTGCAGACAATGCTGAGAGGTGGATACAATGTATCAGTGCACACAATGCTGAGAGGTGGATACAATGTATCAGTGCAGACAATGCTGAGAGGTGGATACAATGTATCAGTGCACACAATGCTGAGAGGTGGATACAATGTATCAGTGCAGACAATGCTGAGAGGTGGATACAATGTATCAGTGCAGACAATGCTGAGAGGTGGATACAATGTATAAGTGCAGACACTGCTGAGAGGTGGATACAATGTATCAGTGCAGACACTGCTGAGAGGTGGATACAATGTATCAGTGCAGACACTGCTGAGAGGTGGATACAATGTATCAGTGCAGACAATGCTGAGATGTGGATACAATGTATCAGTGCAGACAATGCTGAGATGTGGATACAATGTATCAGTGCAGACACTGCTGAGAGGTGGATACAATGTATCAGTGCAGACAATGCTGAGAGGTGGATACAATGTATCAGTGCAGACACTGCTGAGAGGTGGATACAATGTATCAGTGCAGACACTGCTGAGAGGTGGATACAATGTATCAGTGTAGACAATGCTGAGAGGTGGATACAATGTATCAGTGCAGACAATGCTGCGAGGTGAATACAATGTATCAGTGCAGACAATGCTGAGAGGTGGATACAATGTATCAGTGCAGACAATGCTGAGAGGTGGATACAATGTATCAGTGCAGACAATGCTGAGAGGTGGATATAATGTATCAGTGCAGACAATGCTGAGAGGTGGATACAATGTATCAGTGCAGACAATGCTGAAAGGTGGATACAATGTATCAGTGTAGACAATGCTGAGAGGTGGATACAATGTATCAGTGCAGACAATGCTGAGAGGTGGATACAATGTATCAGTGCAGACAATGCTGCGAGGTGAATACAATGTATCAGTGCAGACAATGCTGAGAAGTGGATAAAATGTATCAGTGCAGACAATGCTGAAAGGTGGATACAATGTATCAGTGTAGACAATGCTGAGAGGTGGATACAATGTATCAGTGCAGACACTGCTGAGAGGTGGATACAATGTATCAGTGTAGACAATGCTGAGAGGTGGATACAATGTATCAGTGCAGACAATGCTGAGAGTTGGATACAATGTATCAGTGCAGACAATGCTGAGAGGTGGATACAATGTATCAGCGCAGACACTGCTGAGAGGTGGATACAATGTATCAGTGTAGACAATGCTGAGAGGTGGATACAATGTATCAGTGCAGACAATGCTGAGAAGTGGATACAATGTATCAGTGCAGACAATGCTGAGAGGTGGATACAATGTATCAGTGCAGACAATGCTGAGAGGTGGATACAATGTATCAGTGCAGACAATGCTGAGAGGTGGATACAATGTATCAGTGCAGACACTGCTGAGAGGTGGATACAATGTATCAGTGCAGACACTGCTGAGAGGTGGATACAATGTATCAGTGCAGACAATGCTGAGAGGTGGATACAATGTATCAGTGCAGACAATGCTGAGAGGTGGATACAATGTATCAGTGCAGACAATGCTGAGAGGTGGATACAATGTATCAGTGCAGACAATGCTGAGAGGTGGATACAATGTATCAGTGCAGACACTGCTGAGAGGTGGATACAATGTATCAGTGCAGACAATGCTGAGAGGTGGATACAATGTATCAGTGCAGACAATGCTGAGAGGTGGATACAATGTATCAGTGCAGACAATGCTGAGAGGTGGATACAATGTATCAGTGCAGACAATCCTGAGCGGTGGATACAATGTATCAGTGCAGACACTGCTGAGCGGTGGATACAATGTATCAGTGCAGACAATGCTGAAAGGTGGATACAATGTATCAGTGCAGACACTGCTGAGAGGTGGATACAATGTATCAGTGCAGACAATGCTGAGAGGTGGATACAATGTATCAGTGCAGACAATGCTGAGCGGTGGATACAATGTATCAGTGCAGACACTGCTGAGAGGTGGATACAATGTATCAGTGCAGACAATGCTGAGAGGTGGATACAATGTATCAGTGCAGACACTGCTGAGAGGTGGATACAATGTATCAGTGCAGACAATGCTGAGAGGTGGATACAATGTATCAGTGCAGACACTGCTGAGAGATGGATACAATGTATCAGTGTAGACAATGCTGAGAGGTGGATACAATGTATCAGTGCAGACAATGCTGAGAGGTGGATACAATGTATCAGTGCAGACAGTGCTGAGAGGTGGATACAATGTATCAGTGCATACAGTGCTGAGAGGTGGATACAATGTATCAGTGCAGACACTGCTGAGAGGTGGATACAATGTATCAGTGCAGACAATGCTGAGAGGTGGATACAATGTATCAGTGCAGACACTGCTGAGAGGTGGATACAATGTATCAGTGCAGACAATGCTGAGAAGTGGATACAATGTATCAGTGCAGACAATGCTGAGAGGTGGATACAATGTATCAGTGCAGACAATGCTGAGAGGTGGATACAATGTATCAGTGCAGACACTGCTGAGAGATGGATACAATGTATCAGTGTAGACAATGCTGAGAGGTGGATACAATGTATCAGTGCAGACAATGCTGAGAGGTGGATATAATGTATCAGTGCAGACAGTGCTGAGAGGTGGATACAATGTATCAGTGCAGACAGTGCTGAGAGGTGGATACAATGTATCAGTGCAGACACTGCTGAGAGGTGGATACAATGTATCAGTGCAGACAATGCTGAGAGGTGGATACAATGTATCAGTGCAGACACTGCTGAGAGGTGGATACAATGTATCAGTGCAGACACTGCTGAGAGGTGGATACAATGTATCAGTGCAGACAATGCTGAGAGGTGGATACAATGTATCAGTGCAGACAATGCTGAGATGTGGATACAATGTATCAGTGCAGACAATGCTGAGAGGTGGATACAATGTATCAGTATAGACAATGCTGAGAGGTGGATACAATGTATCAGTGCAGACACTGCTGAGAGGTGGATACAATGTATCAGTGCAGACAATGCTGAGAGGTGGATACAATGTATCAGTGCAGACAATGCTGAGAGGTGGATACAATGTATCAGTGCAGACAATGCTGAGAGGTGGATACAATGTATCAGTGTAGACACTGCTGAGAGGTGGATACAATGTATCAGTGCGGACAATGCTGAGAGGTGGATACAATGTATCAGTGCAGACACTGCTGAGAGGTGGATACAATGTATCAGTGCAGACAATGCTGAGAGGTGGATACAATGTATCAGTGCAGACAATGCTGAGAGGTGGATACAATGTATCAGTGCAGACAATGCTGAGAGGTGGATACAATGTATCAGTGTAGACACTGCTGAGAGGTGGATACAATGTATCAGTGCGGACAATGCTGAGAGGTGGATACAATGTATCAGTGCAGACACTGCTGAGAGGTGGATACAATGTATCAGTGCAGACAATGCTGAGATGTGGATACAATGTATCAGTGTAGACAATGCTGAGAGGTGGATACAATGTATCAGTGTAGACAATGCTGAGAGGTGGATACAATGTATCAGTGCAGACAATGCTGAGAGGTGGATACAATGTATCAGTGCAGACAATGCTGACAGGTGGATACAATGTATCAGTGCAGACAATGCTGAGAGGTGGATACAATGTATCAGTATAGACAATGCTGAGAGGTGGATACAATGTATCAGTGCAGACACTGCTGAGAGGTGGATACAATGTATCAGTGCAGACAATGCTGAGAGGTGGATACAATGTATCAGTGCAGACAATGCTGAGAGGTGGATACAATGTATCAGTATAGACAATGCTGAGAGGTGGATACAATGTATCAGTGCAGACAATGCTGAGAGGTGGATACAATGTATCAGTGCAGACAATGCTGAGAGGTGGATACAATGTATCAGAGCAGACAATGCTGAGAGGTGGATACAATGTATCAGTGCAGACACTGCTGAGAGGTGGATACAATGTATCAGTGCAGACACTGCTGAGAGGTGAATACAATGTATCAGTGCAGACAATGCTGAGAGGTGGATACAATGTATCAGTGCAGACAATGCTGAGAGGTGGATACAATGTATCAGTATAGACAATGCTGAGAGGTGGATACAATGTATCAGTGCAGACACTGCTGAGAGGTGGATACAATGTATCAGTGCAGACAATGCTGAGAGGTGGATACAATGTATCAGTGCAGACACTGCTGAGAGGTGGATACAATGTATCAGTGCAGACAATGCTGAGAGGTGGATACAATGTATCAGTATAGACAATGCTGAGAGGTGGATACAATGTATCAGTGCAGACACTGCTGAGAGGTGAATACAATGTATCAGTGCAGACACTGCTGAGAGGTGGATACAATGTATCAGTGCAGACAATGCTGAGAGGTGGATACAATGTATCAGTATAGACAATGCTGAGAGGTGGATACAATGTATCAGTGCAGACACTGCTGAGAGGTGGATACAATGTATCAGTGCAGACACTGCTGAGAGGTGGATACAATGTATCAGTGCAGACAATGCTGAGAGGTGGATACAATGTATCAGTGCAGACAAGACTGAGAGGTGGATACAATGTATCAGTACAGACACTGCTGAGAGGTGGATACAATGTATCAGTGCAGACAGTGCTGAGAGGTGGATACAATGTATCAGTGCAGACACTGCTGAGAGGTGGATACAATGTATCAGTGCAGACACTGCTGAGAGGTGGATACAATGTATCAGTGCAGACAATGCTGAGAGGTGGATACAATGTATCAGTGCAGACAATGCTGAGAGGTGGATACAATGTATCAGTGCAGACAATGCTGAGATGTGGATACAATGTATCAGTGCAGACAATGCTGAGAGGTGGATACAATGTATCAGTGCAGACAATGCTGAGATGTGGATACAATGTATCAGTGCAGACAATGCTGAGAGGTGGATACAATGTATCAGTGCAGACATTGCTGAGAGGTGGATACAATGTATCAGTGTAGACAATGCTGAGAGGTGGATACAATGTATCAGTGCAGACACTGCTGAGAGGTGGATACAATGTGTCAGTGCAGACACTGCTGAGAGGTGGATACAATGTATCAGTGTAGACAATGCTGAGAGGTGGATACAATGTATCAGAGCAGACAGTGCTGAGAGGTGGATACAATGTATCAGTGCAGACAATGCTGAGAGGTGGATACAATGTATCAGTGTAGACAATGCTGAGAGGTGGATACAATGTATCAGTGTAGACAATGCTGAGAGGTGGATACAATGTATTAGTGCAGACAATGCTGAGAGGTGGATACAATGTATCAGTGTAGACAATGCTGAGAGGTGGATACAATGTATCAGTGTAGACAATGCTGAGAGGTGGATACAATGTATTAGTGTAGACAATGCTGAGAGGTGGATACAATGTATCAGTGCAGACACTGCTGAGAGGTGGATACAATGTATCAGTGCAGACAATGCTGAGAGGTGGATACAATGTATCAGTGCAGACAATGCTGAGAGGTGGATACAATGTATCAGTGCAGACAATGCTGAGAGGTGGATACAATGTATCAGTGCAGACAATGCTGAGAGGTGGATACAATGTATCAGTGCAGACAATGTTGAGAGGTGGATACAATGTATCAGTGCAGACAATGCTGAGAGGTGGATACAATGTATCAGTGCAGACAATGCTGAGAGGTGGATACAATGTATCAGTGCAGACAATGCTGAGAGGTGGATACAATGTATCCGTGCAGACAATGCTGAGAGGTGGATACAATGTATCAGTGCAGACACTGCTGAGAGGTGGATACAATGTATCAGTGCAGACAATGCTGAGAGGTGGATACAATGTATCAGTGCAGACACTGCTGAGAGGTGGATACAATGTATCAGTGCAGACACTGCTGAGAGGTGGATACAATGTATCAGTGCAGACACTGCTGAGAGGTGGATACAATGTATCAGTGCAGACAATGCTGAGAGGTGGATACAATGTATCAGTGCAGACAATGCTGAGAGGTGGATACAATGTATCAGTGCAGACACTGCTGAGAGGTGGATACAATGTATCAGTGCAGACAATGCTGAGAGGTGGATACAATGTATCAGTGCAGACAATGCTGAGAGGTGGATACAATGTATCAGTGCAGACAATGCTGAGAGGTGGATACAATGTATCAGTGCAGACAATGCTGAGAGGTGGATACAATGTATCAGTGCAGACAATGCTGAGAGGTGGATACAATGTATCAGTGCAGACAATGCTGAGAGGTGGATACAATGTATCAGTGCAGATAATGCTGAGAGGTGGATACAATGTATCAGTGCAGACAATGCTGAGCGGTGGATACAATGTATCAGTGCAGACAATGCTGAGAGGTGGATACAATGTATCAGTGCAGACAATGCTGAGAGGTGGATACAATGTATCAGTGCAGACAATGCTGAGAGGTGAATACAATGTATCAGTGCAGACACTGCTGAGAGGTGGATACAATGTATCAGTGCAGACACTGCTGAGAGGTGGATACAATGTATCAGTGCAGACAATGCTGAGAGGTGGATACAATATATCAGTGCAGACAATGCTGAGAGGTGGATACAATGTATCAGTGCAGACACTGCTGAGAGGTGGATACAATGTATCAGTGCAGACACTGCTGAGAGGTGGATACAATGTATCAGTGCAGACAATGCTGAGAGGTGGATACAATGTATCAGTGCAGACACTGCTGAGAGGTGGATACAATGTATCAGTGCAGACAATGCTGAGAGGTGGATACAATGTATCAGTGCAGACACTGCTGAGAGGTGGATACAATGTATCAGTGCAGACAATGCTGAGAGGTGGATACAATGTATCAGTGCAGACAATGCTGAGAGGTGGATACAATGTATCAGTGCAGACAATGCTGAGAGGTGGATACAATGTATCAGTGCAGACAATGCTGAGAGGTGGATACAATGTATCAGTGCAGACAATGCTGAAAGGTGGATACAATGTATCAGTGCAGACAATGCTGAAAGGTGGATACAATGTATCAGTGCAGACAATGCTGAGAGGTGGATACAATGTATCAGTGCAGACAATGCTGAGAGGTGGATACAATGTATCAGTGCACACAATGCTGAGACGTGGATACAATGTATCAGTGTAGACAATGCTGAGAGGTGGATACAATGTATCAGTGCAGACACTGCTGAGAGGTGGATACAATGTATCAGTGCAGACACTGCTGAGAGGTGGATACAATGTATCAGTGCAGACAATGCTGAGAGGTGGATACAATGTATCAGTGTAGACAATGCTGAGAGGTGGATACAATGTATCAGTGCAGACACTGCTGAGAGGTGGATACAATGTATCAGTGTAGACAATGCTGAGAGGTGGATACAATGTATCAGTGCAGACAATGCTGAGAGGTGGATACAATGTATCAGTGCAGACAATGCTGAGAGGTGGATACAATGTATCAGTGCAGACAATGCTGAGAGGTGGATACAATGTATCAGTGCAGACAATGCTGAAAGGTGGATACAATGTATCAGTGCAGACAATGCTGAGAGGTGGATACAATGTATCAGTGCAGACAATGCTGAAAGGTGGATACAATGTATCAGTGCAGACAATGCTGAAAGGTGGATACAATGTATCAGTGCAGACAATGCTGAAAGGTGGATACAATGTATCAGTGCAGACAATGCTGAGAGGTGGATACAATGTATCAGTGCAGACAATCGTGAGTGGTGGATACAATGTATCAGTGCAGCCAATACTGAGAGGTGGATACAATGTATCAGTGCACACAATGCTGAGAGGTGGATACAATGTATCAGTGCAGACAATGCTGAGAGGTGGATACAATGTATCAGTGCAGACACTGCTGAGAGGTGGATACAATGTATCAGTGTAGACAATGCTGAGAGGTGGATACAATGTATCAGTGCAGACACTGCTGAGAGGTGGATACAATGTATCAGTGCAGACACTGCTGAGAGGTGGATACAATGTATCAGAGCAGACACTGCTGAGAGGTGGATACAATGTATCAGTGCAGACAATGCTGAGAGGTGGATACAATGTATCAGTGCAGACAATGCTGAGAGGTGGATACAATGTATCAGTGCAGACAATGCTGAGAGGTGGATACAATGTATCAGTGCAGACAATGCTGAGAGGTGGATACAATGTATCAGTGCAGATAATGCTGAGAGGTGGATACAATGTATCAGTGCAGACAATGCTGAGAGGTGGATACAATGTATCAGTGCAGACAATGCTGAGAGGTGGATACAATGTATCAGTGCAGACAATGCTGAGAGGTGGATACAATGTATCAGTGCAGACACTGCTGAGAGGTGGATACAATGTATCAGTGCAGACACTGCTGAGAGGTGGATACAATGTATCAGTGCAGACAATGCTGAGAGGTGGATACAATGTATCAGTGCAGACAATGCTGAGAGGTGGATACAATGTATCAGTGCAGACACTGCTGAGAGGTGGATACAATGTATCAGAGCAGACACTGCTGAGGGGTGGATACAATGTATCAGTGCAGACACTGCTGAGAGGTGGATACAATGTATCAGTGCAGACACTGCTGAGAGGTGGATACAATGTATCAGTGCAGACACTGCTGAGAGGTGGATACAATGTATCAGTGCAGACAATGCTGAGATGTGGATACAATGTATCAGTGCAGACAATGCTGAAAGGTGGATACAATGTATCAGTGCAGACAATGCTGAGAGGTGGATACAATGTATCAGTGCAGACAATCGTGAGTGGTGGATACAATGTATCAGTGCAGACAATGCTGAGAGGTGGATACAATGTATCAGTGCACACAATGCTGAGAGGTGGATACAATGTATCAGTGCAGACAATGCTGAGAGGTGGATACAATGTATCAGTGTAGACAATGCTGAGAGGTGGATACAATGTATCAGTGCAGACACTGCTGAGAGGTGGATACAATGTATCAGTGCAGACACTGCTGAGAGGTGGATACAATGTATCAGTGCAGACAATGCTGAGATGTGGATACAATGTATCAGTGCAGACAATGCTGAGATGTGGATACAATGTATCAGTGCAGACACTGCTGAGAGGTGGATACAATGTATCAGTGCAGACAATGCTGAGAGGTGGATACAATGTATCAGTGTAGACAATGCTGAGAGGTGGATACAATGTATCAGTGCAGACACTGCTGAGAGGTGGATACAATGTATCAGTGCAGACACTGCTGAGAGGTGGATACAATGTATCAGTGCAGACAATGCTGAGATGTGGATACAATGTATCAGTGCAGACAATGCTGAGATGTGGATACAATGTATCAGTGCAGACACTGCTGAGAGGTGGATACAATGTATCAGTGCAGACAATGCTGAGAGGTGGATACAATGTATCAGTGCAGACAATGCTGAGAGGTGGATACAATGTATCAGTGCAGACAATGCTGAGATGTGGATACAATGTATCAGTGCAGACAATGCTGAGAGGTGGATACAATGTATCAGTGCAGACATTGCTGAGAGGTGGATACAATGTATCAGTGTAGACAATGCTGAGAGGTGGATACAATGTATCAGTGCAGACACTGCTGAGAGGTGGATACAATGTGTCAGTGCAGACACTGCTGAGAGGTGGATACAATGTATCAGTGTAGACAATGCTGAGAGGTGGATACAATGTATCAGAGCAGACAGTGCTGAGAGGTGGATACAATGTATCAGTGCAGACAATGCTGAGAGGTGGATACAATGTATCAGTGTAGACAATGCTGAGAGGTGGATACAATGTATTAGTGCAGACAATGCTGAGAGGTGGATACAATGTATCAGTGTAGACAATGCTGAGAGGTGGATACAATGTATCAGTGTAGACAATGCTGAGAGGTGGATACAATGTATTAGTGTAGACAATGCTGAGAGGTGGATACAATGTATCAGTGCAGACACTGCTGAGAGGTGGATACAATGTATCAGTGCAGACAATGCTGAGAGGTGGATACAATGTATCAGTGCAGACAATGCTGAGAGGTGGATACAATGTATCAGTGCAGACAATGTTGAGAGGTGGATACAATGTATCAGTGCAGACAATGCTGAGAGGTGGATACAATGTATCAGTGCAGACAATGCTGAGAGGTGGATACAATGTATCAGTGCAGACAATGCTGAGAGGTGGATACAATGTATCCGTGCAGACAATGCTGAGAGGTGGATACAATGTATCAGTGCAGACACTGCTGAGAGGTGGATACAATGTATCAGTGCAGACAATGCTGAGAGGTGGATACAATGTATCAGTGCAGACACTGCTGAGAGGTGGATACAATGTATCAGTGCAGACACTGCTGAGAGGTGGATACAATGTATCAGTGCAGACACTGCTGAGAGGTGGATACAATGTATCAGTGCAGACAATGCTGAGAGGTGGATACAATGTATCAGTGCAGACAATGCTGAGAGGTGGATACAATGTATCAGTGCAGACACTGCTGAGAGGTGGATACAATGTATCAGTGCAGACAATGCTGAGAGGTGGATACAATGTATCAGTGCAGACAATGCTGAGAGGTGGATACAATGTATCAGTGCAGACAATGCTGAGAGGTGGATACAATGTATCAGTGCAGACAATGCTGAGAGGTGGATACAATGTATCAGTGCAGACAATGCTGAGAGGTGGATACAATGTATCAGTGCAGACAATGCTGAGAGGTGGATACAATGTATCAGTGCAGACAATCGTGAGTGGTGGATACAATGTATCAGTGCAGACAATGCTGAGAGGTGGATACAATGTATCAGTGCACACAATGCTGAGAGGTGGATACAATGTATCAGTGCAGACAATGCTGAGAGGTGGATACAATGTATCAGTGTAGACAATGCTGAGAGGTGGATACAATGTATCAGTGCAGACACTGCTGAGAGGTGGATACAATGTATCAGTGCAGACACTGCTGAGAGGTGGATACAATGTATCAGTGCAGACACTGCTGAGAGGTGGATACAATGTATCAGTGCAGACACTGCTGAGAGGTGGATACAATGTATCAGTGCAGACACTGCTGAGAGGTGGATACAATGTATCAGTGCAGACACTGCTGAGAGGTGGATACAATGTATCAGTGCAGACACTGCTGAGAGGTGGATACAATGTATCAGTGCAGACAATGCAGAGAGGTGGATACAATGTATCAGTGCAGACAATGCTGAGAGGTGGATACAATGTATCAGTGTAGACAATGCTGAGAGGTGGATACAATGTATCAGTGCAGACACTGCTGAGAGGTGGATACAATGCATCAGTGCAGACAATGCTGAGAGGTGGATACAATGTATCAGTGCAGACAATGCTGAGAGGTGGATACAATGTATCAGTGCAGACACTGCTGAGAGGTGGATACAATGTATCAGTGCAGACAATGCTGAGAGGTGGATACAATGTATCAGTGCAGACAATGCTGAGATGTGGATACAATGTATCAGTGCAGACAATGCTGAGATGTGGATACAATGTATCAGTGCAGACACTGCTGAGAGGTGGATACAATGTATCAGTGCAGACAATGCTGAGAGGTGGATACAATGTATCAGTGCAGACACTGCTGAGAGGTGGATACAATGTATCAGTGCAGACACTGCTGAGAGGTGGATACAATGTATCAGTGCAGACACTGCTGAGAGGTGGATACAATGTATCAGTGCAGACACTGCTGAGAGGTGGATACAATGTATCAGTGCAGACACTGCTGAGAGGTGGATACAATGTATCAGTGCAGACACTGCTGAGAGGTGGATACAATGTATCAGTGCAGACACTGCTGAGAGGTGGATACAATGTATCAGTGCAGACACTGCTGAGAGGTGGATACAATGTATCAGTGCAGACAATGCTGAGAGGTGGATACAATGCATCAGTGCAGACACTGCTGAGAGGTGGATACAATGTATCAGTGCAGACAATGCTGAGAGGTGGATACAATGTATCAGTGCAGACACTGCTGAGAGGTGGATACAATGTATCAGTGCAGACAATGCTGAAAGGTGGATACAATGTATCAGTGCAGACACTGCTGAGAGGTGGATACAATGTATCAGTGTAGACAATGCTGAGAGGTGGATACAATGTATCAGTGCAGACACTGCTGAGAGGTGGATACAATGTATCAGTGCAGACACTGCTGAGAGGTGGATACAATGTATCAGTGCAGACAATGCTGAGATGTGGATACAATGTATCAGTGCAGACAATGCTGAGATGTGGATACAATGTATCAGTGCAGACACTGCTGAGAGGTGGATACAATGTATCAGTGCAGACAATGCTGAGAGGTGGATACAATGTATCAGTGCAGACACTGCTGAGAGGTGGATACAATGTATCAGTGCAGACACTGCTGAGAGGTGGATACAATGTATCAGTGCAGACACTGCTGAGAGGTGGATACAATGTATCAGTGCAGACACTGCTGAGAGGTGGATACAATGTATCAGTGCAGACACTGCTGAGAGGTGGATACAATGTATCAGTGCAGACACTGCTGAGAGGTGGATACAATGTATCAGTGCAGACACTGCTGAGAGGTGGATACAATGTATCAGTGCAGACAATGCTGAGAGGTGGATACAATGTATCAGTGCAGACACTGCTGAGAGGTGGATACAATGTATCAGTGCAGACAATGCTGAAAGGTGGATACAATGTATCAGTGCACACAATGCTGAGAGGTGGATACAATGTATCAGTGCAGACAATGCTGAGAGGTGGATACAATGTATCAGTGCAGACACTGCTGAGAGGTGGATACAATGTATCAGTGTAGACAATGCTGAGAGGTGGATACAATGTATCAGTGCAGACACTGCTGAGAGGTGGATACAATGTATCAGTGCAGACACTGCTGAGAGGTGGATACAATGTATCAGTGCAGACACTGCTGAGAGGTGGATACAATGTATCAGTGCAGACACTGCTGAGAGGTGGATACAATGTATCAGTGCAGACACTGCTGAGAGGTGGATACAATGTATCAGTGCAGACAATGCTGAGAGGTGGATACAATGTATCAGAGCAGACACTGCTGAGAGGTGGATACAATGTATCAGTGCAGACACTGCTGAGAGGTGGATACAATGTATCAGAGCAGACACTGCTGAGAGGTGGATACAATGTATCAGTGCAGACACTGCTGAGAGGTGGATACAATGTATCAGTGCAGACAATGGTGAGAGGTGGATACAATGTATCAGAGCAGACAATGCTGAGAGGTGGATACAATGTATCAGTGCAGACAATGCTGAGAGGTGGATACAATGTATCAGAGCAGACAATGCTGAGAGGTGGATACAATGTATCAGTGCAGACAATGCTGAGATGTGGATACAATGTATCAGTGCAGACAATGCTGAGAGGTGGATACAATGTATCAGTGCAGACAATGCTGAGAGGTGAATACAATGTATCAGTGCAGACACTGCTGAGAGGTGGATACAATGTATCAGTGCAGACACTGCTGAGCGGTGGATACAATGTATCAGTGCAGACACTGCTGAGAGGTGGATACAATGTATCAGTGCAGACACTGCTGAGAGGTGGATACAATGTATCAGTGCAGACACTGCTGAGAGGTGGATACAATGTATCAGTGCAGACAATGCTGAGATGTGGATACAATGTATCAGTGCAGACAATGCTGAAAGGTGGATACAATGTATCAGTGCAGACAATGCTGAGAGGTGGATACAATGTATCAGTGCAGACACTGCTGAGAGGTGGATACAATGTATCAGTGCAGACACTGCTGAGAGGTGGATACAATGTATCAGTGCAGACACTGCTGAGAGGTGGATACAATGTATCAGTGCAGACAATGCTGAGATGTGGATACAATGTATCAGTGCAGACAATGCTGAAAGGTGGATACAATGTATCAGTGTAGACAATGCTGAGAGGTGGATACAATGTATCAGTGCAGACAATGCTGAGAGGTGGATACAATGTATCAGTGCACACAATGCTGAGAGGTGGATACAATGTATCAGTGCAGACAATGCTGAGAGGTGGATACAATGTATCAGTGCAGACAGTGCTGAGAGGTGGATACAATGTATCAGTGCAGACACTGCTGAGAGGTGGATACAATGTATCAGTGCAGACAATGCTGAGATGTGGATACAATGTATCAGTGCAGACAATGCTGAGATGTGGATACAATGTATCAGTGCAGACACTGCTGAGAGGTGGATACAATGTATCAGTGCAGACAATGCTGAGAGGTGGATACAATGTATCAGTGCAGACACTGCTGAGAGGTGGATACAATGTATCAGTGCAGACACTGCTGAGAGGTGGATACAATGTATCAGTGCAGACACTGCTGAGAGGTGGATATAATGTATCAGTGCAGACACTGCTGAGAGGTGGATACAATGTATCAGTGCAGACAATGCTGAGAGGTGGATACAATGTATCAGTGCAGACAATGCTGAGAGGTGGATACAATGTATCAGTGCAGACAATGCTGAGAGGTGGATACAATGTATCAGAGCAGACACTGCTGAGAGGTGGATACAATGTATCAGTGCAGACAATGCTGAGAGGTGGATACAATGTATCAGTGCAGACACTGCTGAGAGGTGGATACAATGTATCAGTGCAGACAATGCTGAGAGGTGGATACAATGTATCAGTGCAGACAATGCTGAGAGGTGGATACAATGTATCAGTGTAGACACTGCTGAGAGGTGGATACAATGTATCAGTGCGGACACTGCTGAGAGGTGGATACAATGTATCAGTGCGGACAATGCTGAGAGGTGGATACAATGTATCAGTGCAGACAATGCTGAGAAGTGGATACAATGTATCAGTATAGACAATGCTGAGAGGTGGATACAATGTATCAGTGCAGACAATGCTGAGATGTGGATACAATGTATCAGTGCAGACACGGCTGAGAGGTGGATACAATGTATCAGTGCAGACAATGCTGAGAGGTGGATACAATGTATCAGTGCAGACAATGCTGAGAGGTGGATACAATGTATCAGTGCAGACAATGCTGAGAGGTGGATACAATGTATCAGTATAGACAATGCTGAGAGGTGGATACAATGTATCAGTGCAGACACTGCTGAGAGGTGGATACAATGTATCAGTGCAGACAATGCTGAGAGGTGGATACAATGTATCAGTGCAGACAATGCTGAGAGGTGGATACAATGTATCAGTGCAGACACTGCTGAGGGGTGGATACAATGTATCAGTGCAGACAATGCTGAGATGTGGATACAATGTATCAGTGCAGACAATGCTGAAAGGTGGATACAATGTATCAGTGCAGACAATGCTTAGAGGTGGATACAATGTATCAGTGCAGACAATGCTGAAAGGTGGATACAATGTATCAGTGCAGACAATGCTGAAAGGTGGATACAATGTATCAGTGCAGACAATGCTGAGAGGTGGATACAATGTATCAGTGCACACAATGCTGAGAGGTGGATACAATGTATCAGTGCAGACAATGCTGAGAGGTGGATACAATGTATCAGTGCACACAATGCTGAGAGGTGGATACAATGTATCAGTGCAGACAATGCTGAGAGGTGGATACAATGTATCAGAGCAGACACTGCTGAGAGGTGGATACAATGTATCAGTGCAGACACTGCTGAGAGGTGGATACAATGTATCAGTGCAGACACTGCTGAGAGGTGGATACAATGTATCAGTGCAGACAATGGTGAGAGGTGGATACAATGTATCAGAGCAGACAATGCTGAGAGGTGGATACAATGTATCAGTGCAGACAATGCTGAGAGGTGAATACAATGTATCAGTGCAGACAATGCTGAGAGGTGGATACAATGTATCAGTGCAGACACTGCTGAGAGGTGGATACAATGTATCAGTGCAGACAATGCTGAGAGGTGGATACAATGTATCAGTGCAGACACTGCTGAGAGGTGGATACAATGTATCAGTGCAGACAATGCTGAGATGTGGATACAATGTATCAGTGCAGACAATGCTGAAAGGTGGATACAATGTATCAGTGCAGACAATGCTGAGAGGTGGATACAATGTATCAGTGCAGACAATCGTGAGTGGTGGATACAATGTATCAGTGCAGACAATGCTGAGAGGTGGATACAATGTATCAGTGCACACAATGCTGAGAGGTGGATACAATGTATCAGTGCACACAATGCTGAGAGGTGGATACAATGTATCAGTGCAGACAATGCTGAGCGGTGGATACAATGTATCAGTGTAGACAATGCTGAGAGGTGGATACAATGTATCAGTGCAGACACTGCTGAGAGGTGGATACAATGTATCAGTGCAGACACTGCTGAGAGGTGGATACAATGTATCAGTGTAGACAATGCTGAGAGGTGGATACAATGTATCAGTGCAGACACTGCTGAGAGGTGGATACAATGTATCAGTGCAGACACTGCTGAGAGGTGGATACAATGTATCAGTGCAGACACTGCTGAGAGGTGGATACAATGTATCAGTGCAGACACTGCTGAGAGGTGGATACAATGTATCAGTGCAGACAATGCTGAGAGGTGGATACAATGTATCAGTGCAGACAATGCTGAGAGGTGGATACAATGTATCAGTGCAGACAATGGTGAGAGGTGGATACAATGTATCAGAGCAGACAATGCTGAGAGGTGGATACAATGTATCAGTGCAGACAATGCTGAAAGGTGGATACAATGTATCAGTGCAGACAATGCTGAGAGGTGGATACAATGTATCAGTGCAGACAATGCTGAGAGGTGGATACAATGTATCAGTGCAGACACTGCTGAGAGGTGGATACAATGTATCAGTGCAGACACTGCTGAGAGGTGGATACAATGTATCAGTGTAGACAATGCTGAGAGGTGGATACAATGTATCAGTGCAGACACTGCTGAGAGGTGGATACAATGTATCAGTGCAGACAATGCTGAGAGGTGGATACAATGTATCAGTGCAGACACTGCTGAGAGGTGGATACAATGTATCAGTGCAGACACTGCTGAGAGGTGGATACAATGTATCAGTGCAGACACTGCTGAGAGGTGGATACAATGTATCAGTGCAGACACTGCTGAGAGGTGGATACAATGTATCAGAGCAGACACTGCTGAGAGGTGGATACAATGTATCAGTGCAGACACTGCTGAGAGGTGGATACAATGTATCAGTGCAGACACTGCTGAGAGGTGGATACAATGTATCAGTGCAGACACTGCTGAGAGGTGGATACAATGTATCAGTGCAGACACTGCTGAGAGGTGGATACAATGTATCAGTGCAGACACTGCTGAGAGGTGGATACAATGTATCAGTGCAGACACTGCTGAGAGGTGGATACAATGTATCAGTGCAGACACTGCTGAGAGGTGGATACAATGTATCAGTGCAGACACTGCTGAGAGGTGGATACAATGTATCAGTGCAGACACTGCTGAGAGGTGGATACAATGTATCAGTGCAGACACTGCTGAGAGGTGGATACAATGTATCAGTGCAGACAATGCTGAGAGGTGGATACAATGTATCAGTGCAGACACTGCTGAGAGGTGGATACAATGTATCAGTGCAAACACTGCTGAGAGGTGGATACAATGTATCAGTGCAGCCACTGCTGAGAGGTGGATACAATGTATCAGTGCAGACACTGCTGAGAGGTGGATACAATGTATCAGTGCAGACAATGCTGAGAGGTGGATACAATGTATCAGTGCAGACACTGCTGAGAGGTGGATACAATGTATCAGTGCAGACAATGCTGAGAGGTGGATACAATGTATCAGTGCACACAATGCTGAGAGGTGGATACAATGTATCAGTGCAGACAATGCTGAGAGGTGGATACAATGTATCAGTGTAGACAATGCTGAGAGGTGGATACAATGTATCAGTGCAGACACTGCTGAGAGGTGGATACAATGTATCAGTGCAGACACTGCTGAGATGTGGATACAATGTATCAGTGCACACAATGCTGAGAGGTGGATACAATGTATCAGTGCAGACAATGCTGAGAGGTGGATACAATGTATCAGTGTAGACAATGCTGAGAGGTGGATACAATGTATCAGTGCAGACACTGCTGAGAGGTGGATACAATGTATCAGTGCAGACAATGCTGAGATGTGGATACAATGTATCAGTGCAGACAATGCTGAGAGGTGGATACAATGTATCAGTGCAGACAATGCTGAGAGGTGGATACAATGTATCAGTGCACACAATGCTGAGAGGTGGATACAATGTATCAGTGCAGACACTGCTGAGAGGTGGATACAATGTATCAGTGCAGACAATGCTGAGATGTGGATACAATGTATCAGTGCAGACAATGCTGAGAGGTGGATACAATGTATCAGTGCAGACAATGCTGAGAAGTGGATACAATGTATCAGTGCAGACACTGCTGAGAGGTGGATACAATGTATCAGTGCAGACACTGCTGAGAGGTGGATACAATGTATCAGTGCACACAATGCTGAGAGGTGGATACAATGTATCAGTGCAGACAATGCTGAGAGGTGGATACAATGTATCAGTGCAGACAATGCTGAGAGGTGGATACAATGTATCAGTGCAGACAATGCTGAGAGGTGGATACAATGTATCAGTGCAGACAATGCTGAGAGGTGGATACAATGTATCAGTGTAGACAATGCTGAGAGGTGGATACAATGTATCAGTGCAGACACTGCTGAGAGGTGGATACAATGTATCAGTGCAGACAATGCTGAGAAGTGGATACAATGTATCAGTGCAGACACTGCTGAGAGGTGGATACAATGTATCAGTGTAGACAATGCTGAGAGGTGGATACAATGTATCAGTGCAGACACTGCTGAGAGGTGGATACAATGTATCAGTGCAGACAATGCTGAGAGGTGGATACAATGTATCAGTGCAGACACTGCTGAGAGGTGGATACAATGTATCAGTGCAGACACTGCTGAGAGGTGGATACAATGTATCAGTGCAGACAATGCTGAGAGGTGGATACAATGTATCAGTGCAGACACTGCTGAGAGGTGGATACAATGTATCAGTGCAGACAATGCTGAGAGGTGGATACAATGTATCAGTGCAGACACTGCTGAGAGGTGGATACAATGTATCAGTGCAGACACTGCTGAGAGGTGGATACAATGTATCAGTGCAGACACTGCTGAGAGGTGGATACAATGTATCAGTGCAGACACTGCTGAGAGGTGGATACAATGTATCAGTGCAGACACTGCTGAGCGGTGGATACAATGTATCAGTGCAGACATTGCTGAGAGGTGGATACAATGTATCAGTGCAGACACTGCTGAGAGGTGGATACAATGTATCAGTGCACACAATGCTGAGAGGTGGATACAATGTATCAGTGCAGACAATGCTGAGAGGTGGATACAATGTATCAGTGCAGACACTGCTGAGAGGTGGATACAATGTATCAGTGCAGACACTGCTGAGAGGTGGATACAATGTATCAGTGCAGACAATGCTGAGAGGTGGATACAATGTATCAGTGCAGACACTGCTGAGAGGTGGATACAATGTATCAGTGCAGACACTGCTGAGAGGTGGATACAATGTATCAGTGTAGACAATGCTGAGAGGTGGATACAATGTATCAGTGCAGACAATGCTGAGAGGTGGATACAATGTATCAGTGCAGACAATGCTGAGAGGTGGATACAATGTATCAGTGCAGACACTGCTGAGAGGTGGATACAATGTATCAGTGCAGACACTGCTGAGAGGTGGATACAATGTATCAGTGCAGACACTGCTGAGAGGTGGATACAATGTATCAGTGCAGACAATGCTGAGAGGTGGATACAATGTATCAGTGCACACAATGCTGAGAGGTGGATACAATGTATCAGTGCACACAATGCTGAGAGGTGGATACAATGTATCAGTGCACACAATGCTGAGAGGTGGATACAATGTATCAGTGCACACAATGCTGAGAGGTGGATACAATGTATCAGTGCAGACAATGGTGAGAGGTGGATACAATGTATCAGTGCAGACAATGCTGAGAGGTGGATACAATGTATCAGTGCAGACAATCGTGAGTGGTGGATACAATGTATCAGTGCAGACAATGCTGAGAGGTGGATACAATGTATCAGTGCAGACACTGCTGAGAGGTGGATACAATGTATCAGTGCAGACACTGCTGAGAGGTGGATACAATGTATCAGTGCAGACACTGCTGAGAGGTGGATACAATGTATCAGTGCAGACAATGCTGAGAGGTGGGTACAATGTATCAGTGCAGACACTGCTGAGAGGTGGGTACAATGTATCAGTGCAGACACTGCTGAGAGGTGGATACAATGTATCAGTGTAGACAATGCTGAGAGGTGGATACAATGTATCAGTGCAGACACTGCTGAGATGTGGATACAATGTATCAGTGCAGACACTGCTGAGAGGTGATTACAATGTATCAGTGCAGACACTGCTGAGAGGTGGATACAATGTATCAGTGCAGACAATGCTGAGAGGTGGATACAATGTATCAGTGCAGACACTGCTGAGAGGTGGATACAATGTATCAGTGTAGACACTGCTCAGAGGTGGATACAATGTATCAGTGCGGACAATGCTGAGAGGTGGATACAATGTATCAGTGCAGACACTGCTGAGAGGTGGATACAATGTATCAGTGCAGACAATGCTGAGATGTGGATACAATGTATCAGTGCAGACAATGCTGAGAGGTGGATACAATGTATCAGTGCAGACAATGCTGAGAGGTGGATACAATGTATCAGTGCAGACAATGCTGAGAGGTGGATACAATGTATCAGTATAGACAATGCTGAGAGGTGGATACAATGTATCAGTGCAGACACTGCTGAGAGGTGGATACAATGTATCAGTGCAGACAATGCTGAGAGGTGGATACAATGTATCAGTGCAGACACTGCTGAGAGGTGGATACAATGTATCAGTACAGACAATGCTGAGAGGTGGATACAATGTATCAGTGTAGACAATGCTGAGAGGTGGATACAATGTATCAGTGTAGACAATGCTGAGGGGTGGATACAATGTATCAGTGCAGACAATGCTGAGAGGTGGATACAATGTATCAGTGCAGACACTGCTGAGGGGTGGATACAATGTATCAGTGCAGACAATGCTGAGAGGTGGATACAATGTATCAGTGCAGACAATGCTGAGAGGTGGATACAATGTATCAGTGCAGACACTGCTGAGAGGTGGATACAATGTATCAGTGCAGACAATGCTGAGAGGTGGATACAATGTATCAGTGCAGACAATGCTGAGAGGTGGATACAATGTATCAGTACAGACAATGCTGAGAGGTGGGTACAATGTATCAGTGCAGACACTGCTGAGAGGTGGATACAATGTATCAGTGCAGACACTGCTGAGAGGTGGATACAATGTATCAGTGCAGACACTGCTGAGAGGTGGATACAATGTATCAGTGTAGACAATGCTGAGAGGTGGATACAATGTATCAGTGCAGACAATGGTGAGAGGTGGATACAATGTATCAGAGCAGACAATGCTGAGAGGTGGATACAATGTATCAGTGCAGACAATGCTGAGAGGTGGATACAATGTATCAGTGCAGACACTGCTGAGAGCTGGATACAATGTATCAGTGCAGACACTGCTGAGAGGTGGATACAATGTATCAGTGCAGACACTGCTGAGAGGTGGATACAATGTATCAGTGCAGACACAGCTGAGAGGTGGATACAATGTATCAGTGCAGACAATGCTGAGAGGTGGATACAATGTATCAGTGCAGACAATGCTGAGAGGTGGATACAATGTATCAGTGCAGACACTGCTGAGAGGTGGATACAATGTATCAGTGCAGACACTGCTGAGAGGTGGATACAATGTATCAGTGTAGACAATGCTGAGAGGTGGATACAATGTATCAGTGCAGACACTGCTGAGAGGTGGATACAATGTATCAGTGCAGACAATGCTGAGAGGTGGATACAATGTATCAGTACAGACACTGCTGAGAGGTGGATACAATGTATCAGTGCAGACACTGCTGAGAGGTGGATACAATGTATCAGTGCAGACAATGCTGAGAGGTGGATACAATGTATCAGTGCAGACACTGCTGAGAGGTGGATACAATGTATCAGTGCAGACACTGCTGAGAGGTGGATACAATGTATCAGTGCAGACACTGCTGAGAGGTGGATACAATGTATCAGAGCAGACACTGCTGAGAGGTGGATACAATGTATCAGTGCAGACACTGCTGAGAGGTGGATACAATGTATCAGTGCAGACACTGCTGAGAGGTGGATACAATGTATCAGTGCAGACACTGCTGAGAGGTGGATACAATGTATCAGTGCAGACAATGCTGAGAGGTGGATACAATGTGTCAGTGCAGACACTGCTGAGAGGTGGATACAATGTATCAGTGCAGACACTGCTGAGAGGTGGATACAATGTATCAGTGCAGACACTGCTGAGAGGTGGATACAATGTATCAGTGCAGACAATACTGAGAGAAGGATACAATGTATCAGTGCAGACAATGCTGAGAGGTGGATACAATGTATCAGTGCAGACAATGCTGAGAGGTGGATACAATGTATCAGTGCAGACAATGCTGAGAGGTGGATACAATGTATCAGTGCAGACACTGCTGAGAGGTGGATACAATGTATCAGTGCAGACACTGCTGAGATGTGGATACAATGTATCAGTGTAGACAATGCTGAGAGGTGGATACAATGTATCAGTGCAGACACTGCTGAGAGGTGGATACAATGTATCAGTGCAGACACTGCTGAGAGGTGGATACAATGTATCAGTGCACACAATGCTGAGAGGTGGATACAATGTATCAGTGCAGACAATGCTGAGAGGTGGATACAATGTATCAGTGCAGACAATGCTGAGAGGTGGATACAATGTATCAGTGCAGACACTGCTGAGAGGTGGATACAATGTATCAGTGCAGACAATGCTGAGAGGTGGATACAATGTATCAGTGCAGACAATGCTGAGAGGTGGATACAATGTATCAGTGCAGACAATGCTGAGCGGTGGATACAATGTATCAGTGCAGACAATGCTGAGAGGTGGATACAATGTATCAGTGCAGACAATGCTGAGAGGTGGATACAATGTATCAGTGCAGACAATGCTGAGAGGTGGATACAATGTATCAGTGCAGACAATGCTGAGAGGTGGATACAATGTATCAGTGCAGACAATGCTGAGAGGTGGATACAATGTATCAGTGCAGACAATGCTGAGAGGTGGATACAATGTATCAGTGCAGACACTGCTGAGAGGTGGATACAATGTATCAGTGCAGACACTGCTGAGAGGTGGATACAATGTATCAGTGTAGACAATGCTGAGAGGTGGATACAATGTATCAGTGCAGACACTGCTGAGAGGTGGATACAATGTATCAGTGCAGACACTGCTGAGAGGTGGATACAATGTATCAGTGCAGACACTGCTGAGAGGTGGATACAATGTATCAGTGCAGACAATGCTGAGAGGTGGATACAATGTATCAGTGCAGACACTGCTGAGAGGTGGATACAATGTATCAGTGCAGACACTGCTGAGAGGTGGATACAATGTATCAGTGCAGACACTGCTGAGAGGTGGATACAATGTATCAGTGCAGACACTGCTGAGAGGTGGATACAATGTATCAGTGCAGACAATGCTGAGCGGTGGATACAATGTATCAGTGCAGACACTGCTGAGAGGTGGATACAATGTATCAGTGCAGACACTGCTGAGAGGTGGATACAATGTATCAGTGCAGACACTGCTGAGAGGTGGATACAATGTATCAGTGCACACAATGCTGAGAGGTGGATACAATGTATCAGTGCAGACAATGCTGAGAGGTGGATACAATGTATCAGTGCAGACAATGCTGAGAGATGGATACAATGTATCAGTGCAGACACTGCTGAGAGGTGGATACAATGTATCAGTGCAGACACTGCTGAGAGGTGGATACAATGTATCAGTGTAGACACTGCTGAGAGGTGGATACAATGTATCAGTGCAGACACTGCTGAGAGGTGGATACAATGTATCAGTGCAGACACTGCTGAGAGGTGGATACAATGTATCAGTGCAGACACTGCTGAGAGGTGGATACAATGTATCAGTGCAGACACTGCTGAGAGGTGGATACAATGTATCAGTGCAGACAATGCTGAGCGGTGGATACAATGTATCAGTGCAGACACTGCTGAGAGGTGGATACAATGTATCAGTGCAGACACTGCTGAGAGGTGGATACAATGTATCAGTGCAGACACTGCTGAGAGGTGGATACAATGTATCAGTGCACACAATGCTGAGAGGTGGATACAATGTATCAGTGCAGACAATGCTGAGAGGTGGATACAATGTATCAGTGCAGACAATGCTGAGAGATGGATACAATGTATCAGTGCAGACACTGCTGAGAGGTGGATACAATGTATCAGTGCAGACACTGCTGAGAGGTGGATACAATGTATCAGTGTAGACACTGCTGAGAGGTGGGTACAATGTATCAGTGCAGACACTGCTGAGAGGTGGATACAATGTATCAGTGCAGACAATGCTGAGAGGTGGATACAATGTATCAGTGCAGACAATGCTGAGAGGTGGGTACAATGTATCAGTGCAGACACTGCTGAGAGGTGGATACAATGTATCAGTGCAGACAATGCTGAGGGGTGGATACAATGTATCAGTGCAGACACTGCTGAGAGGTGGATACAATGTATCAGTGCAGACACTGCTGAGAGGTGGATACAATGTATCAGTGCAGACAATGCTGAGAGGTGGATACAATGTATCAGTGCAGACACTGCTGAGAGGTGGATACAATGTATCAGTGCAGACAATGCTGAGAGGTGGATACAATGTATCAGTGCAGACACTGCTGAGAGGTGGATACAATGTATCAGTGCAGACACTGCTGAGAGGTGGATACAATGTATCAGTGCAGACACTGCTGAGAGGTGGATACAATGTATCAGTGCAGACACTGCTGAGAGGTGGATACAATGTATCAGTGCAGACAATGCTGAGAGGTGGATACAATGTATCAGTGCAGACACTGCTGAGAGGTGGATACAATGTATCAGAGCAGACACTGCTGAGAGGTGGATACAATGTATCAGTGCAGACAATGCTGAGAGGTGGATACAATGTATCAGTGCAGACAATGCTGAGAGGTGGATACAATGTATCAGTGCAGACAATGGTGAGAGGTGGATACAATGTATCAGAGCAGACAATGCTGAGAGGTGGATACAATGTATCAGTGCAGACAATGCTGAAAGGTGGATACAATGTATCAGTGCAGACAATGCTGAGAGGTGGATACAATGTATCAGTGCAGACACTGCTGAGAGGTGGATACAATGTATCAGTGCAGACACTGCTGAGAGGTGGATACAATGTATCAGTGCAGACACTGCTGAGAGGTGGATACAATGTATCAGTGCAGGCAATGCTTAGAGGTGGATACAATGTATCAGTGCAGACACTGCTGAGAGGTGGATACAATGTATCAGTGCAGACAATGCTGAAAGGTGGATACAATGTATCAGTGCAGACAATGCTGAGAGGTGGATACAATGTATCAGTGCAGACACTGCTGAGAGGTGGATACAATGTATCAGTGCAGACACTGCTTAGAGGTGGATACAATGTATCAGTGCAGACACTGCTGAGAGGTGGATACAATGTATCAGTGCAGACACTGCTGAGAGGTGGATACAATGTATCAGTGCAGACAATGCTGAGAGGTGGATACAATGTATCAGTGCAGACACTGCTGAGAGGTGGATACAATGTATCAGAGCAGACACTGCTGAGAGGTGGATACAATGTATCAGTGCAGACAATGCTGAGAGGTGGATACAATGTATCAGTGCAGACACTGCTGAGAGGTGGATACAATGTATCAGTGCAGACAATGCTGAGAGGTGGATACAATGTATCAGTGCAGACAATGGTGAGAGGTGGATACAATGTATCAGAGCAGACAATGCTGAGAGGTGGATACAATGTATCAGTGCAGACAATGCTGAGATGTGGATACAATGTATCAGTGCAGACAATGCTGAGAGGTGAATACAATGTATCAGTGCAGACACTGCTGAGAGGTGGATACAATGTATCAGTGCAGACACTGCTGAGAGGTGGATACAATGTATCAGTGCAGACAATGCTGAGAGGTGGATACAATGTATCAGAGCAGACAATGCTGAGAGGTGGATACAATGTATCAGTGCAGACAATGCTGAGAGGTGGATACAATGTATCAGTGCAGACAATGCTGAGCGGTGGATACAATGTATCAGTGCAGACAATGCTGAGAGGTGGATACAATGTATCAGTGCAGACAATGCTGAGAGGTGGATACAATGTATCAGTGCAGACAATGCTGAGAGGTGAATACAATGTATCAGTGCAGACACTGCTGAGAGGTGGATACAATGTATCAGTGCAGACAATGCTGAGAGGTGGATACAATGTATCAGTGCAGACACTGCTGAGAGGTGGATACAATGTATCAGTGCAGACAATGCTGAGAGGTGGATACAATGTATCAGTGCAGACACTGCTGAGAGGTGGATACAATGTATCAGTGCAGACACTGCTGAGAGGTGGATACAATGTATCAGTGCAGACAATGCTGAGATGTGGATACAATGTATCAGTGCAGACAATGCTGAAAGGTGGATACAATGTATCAGTGCAGACAATGCTGAGAGGTGGATACAATGTATCAGTGTAGACACTGCTGAGAGGTGGATACAATGTATCAGTGCAGACAATGCTGAAAGGTGGATACAATGTATCAGTGCAGACAATGCTGAGAGGTGGATACAATGTATCAGTGTAGACAATGCTGAGAGGTGGATACAATGTATCAGTGCAGACAATGCTGAGAGGTGGATACAATGTATCAGTGCAGACAATGCTGAGAGGTGGATACAATGTATCAGTGCAGACACTGCTGAGAGGTGGATACAATGTATCAGTGTAGACAATGCTGAGAGGTGGATACAATGTATCAGTGCAGACACTGCTGAGAGGTGGATACAATGTATCAGTGCAGACAATGCTGAGAGGTGGATACAATGTATCAGTGCAGACACTGCTGAGAGGTGGATACAATGTATCAGTGCAGACACTGCTGAGAGGTGGATACAATGTATCAGTGCAGACACTGCTGAGAGGTGGATACAATGTATCAGTGCAGACACTGCTGAGAGGTGGATACAATGTATCAGTGCAGACACTGCTGAGAGGTGGATACAATGTATCAGTGCAGACAATGCTGAGAGGTGGATACAATGTATCAGTGCAGACACTGCTGAGAGGTGGATACAATGTATCAGAGCAGACACTGCTGAGAGGTGGATACAATGTATCAGTGCAGACAATGCTGAGAGGTGGATACAATGTATCAGAGCAGACAATGCTGAGAGGTGGATACAATGTATCAGTGCAGACAATGCTGAGAGGTGAATACAATGTATCAGTGCAGACACTGCTGAGAGGTGGATACAATGTATCAGTGCAGACAATGCTGAGAGGTGGATACAATGTATCAGTGCAGACAATGCTGAGAGGTGGATACAATGTATCAGTGCAGACAATGCTGAGATGTGGATACAATGTATCAGTGCAGACAATGCTGAAAGGTGGATACAATGTATCAGTGCAGACAATGCTGAGAGGTGGATACAATGTATCAGTGCAGACAATCGTGAGTGGTGGATACAATGTATCAGTGCAGACAATGCTGAGAGGTGGATACAATGTATCAGTGCACACAATGCTGAGAGGTGGATACAATGTATCAGTGCAGACAATGCTGAGAGGTGGATACAATGTATCAGTGCCGACACTGCTGAGAGGTGGATACAATGTATCAGTGCAGACACTGCTGAGAGGTGGATACAATGTATCAGTGCAGACACTGCTGAGAGGTGGATACAATGTATCAGTGTAGACAATGCTGAGAGGTGGATACAATGTATCAGTGCAGACACTGCTGAGAGGTGGATACAATGTATCAGTGCAGACACTGCTGAGAGGTGGATACAATGTATCAGTGCAGACACTGCTGAGAGGTGGATACAATGTATCAGTGCAGACACTGCTGAGAGGTGGATACAATGTATCAGTGTAGACAATGCTGAGAGGTGGATACAATGTATCAGTGCAGACACTGCTGAGAGGTGGATACAATGTATCAGTGTAGACAATGCTGAGAGGTGGATACAATGTATCAGTGCAGACACTGCTGAGAGGTGGATACAATGTATCAGAGCAGACAGTGCTGAGAGGTGGATACAATGTATCAGTGCAGACAATGCTGAGAGGTGGATACAATGTATCAGTGCAGACAATGGTGAGAGGTGGATACAATGTATCAGAGCAGACAATGCTGAGAGGTGGATACAATGTATCAGTGCAGACACTGCTGAGAGGTGGATACAATGTATCAGTGCAGACAATGCTGAGAGGTGGATACAATGTATCAGTGCAGACAATGCTGAGAGGTGAATACAATGTATCAGTGCAGACACTGCTGAGAGGTGGATACAATGTATCAGTGCAGACAATGCTGAGAGGTGGATACAATGTATCAGTGCAGACACTGCTGAGAGGTGGATACAATGTATCAGTGCAGACAATGCTGAGAGGTGGATACAATGTATCAGTGCAGACAATGCTGAGATGTGGATACAATGTATCAGTGCAGACAATGCTGAAAGGTGGATACAATGTATCAGTGCAGACAATGCTGAGAGGTGGATACAATGTATCAGTGCAGACAATCGTGAGTGGTGGATACAATGTATCAGTGCAGACAATGCTGAGAGGTGGATACAATGTATCAGTGCACACAATGCTGAGAGGTGGATACAATGTATCAGTGCAGACAATGCTGAGAGGTGGATACAATGTATCAGTGCCGACACTGCTGAGAGGTGGATACAATGTATCAGTGCAGACACTGCTGAGAGGTGGATACAATGTATCAGTGCAGACACTGCTGAGAGGTGGATACAATGTATCAGTGTAGACAATGCTGAGAGGTGGATACAATGTATCAGTGCAGACACTGCTGAGAGGTGGATACAATGTATCAGTGCAGACAGTGCTGAGAGGTGGATACAATGTATCAGTGCAGACAATGCTGAGAGGTGGATACAATGTATCAGTGCAGACAATGCTGAGAGGTGAATACAATGTATCAGTGCAGACACTGCTGAGAGGTGGATACAATGTATCAGTGCAGACAATGCTGAGAGGTGGATACAATGTATCAGTGCAGACAATGCTGAGAGGTGGATACAATGTATCAGTGCAGACAATGCTGAGATGTGGATACAATGTATCAGTGCAGACAATGCTGAAAGGTGGATACAATGTATCAGTGCAGACAATGCTGAGAGGTGGATACAATGTATCAGTGCAGACAATCGTGAGTGGTGGATACAATGTATCAGTGCAGACAATGCTGAGAGGTGGATACAATGTATCAGTGCACACAATGCTGAGAGGTGGATACAATGTATCAGTGCAGACAATGCTGAGAGGTGGATACAATGTATCAGTGCCGACACTGCTGAGAGGTGGATACAATGTATCAGTGCAGACACTGCTGAGAGGTGGATACAATGTATCAGTGCAGACACTGCTGAGAGGTGGATACAATGTATCAGTGTAGACAATGCTGAGAGGTGGATACAATGTATCAGTGCAGACACTGCTGAGAGGTGGATACAATGTATCAGTGCAGACACTGCTGAGAGGTGGATACAATGTATCAGTGCAGACACTGCTGAGAGGTGGATACAATGTATCAGTGCAGACACTGCTGAGAGGTGGATACAATGTATCAGTGTAGACAATGCTGAGAGGTGGATACAATGTATCAGTGCAGACACTGCTGAGAGGTGGATACAATGTATCAGTGCAGACACTGCTGAGAGGTGGATACAATGTATCAGTGTAGACAATGCTGAGAGGTGGATACAATGTATCAGTGCAGACACTGCTGAGAGGTGGATACAATGTATCAGAGCAGACAGTGCTGAGAGGTGGATACAATGTATTTGTCTGGGGGGTCACAGTTTGCTTCACACTGATACATTGTATCCACCTCTCGCAGGACTCATGGACAAGAGTTTTCATTCATAGATAGCAAGCAAAGATCTTGAAAATGGCAAAGGGTTAAGTCTGCGAACGATTCATCAAGCAGCTTTTCGGCATAAAAATGCTTGAAATGTGGAGATGTTTTCTGGTGGTTGATGTGTGATGGACGCAGATTTCTGAAAGCCAAAGATACGTGAAAGGGAATCTACTGGTGAAGTAAAAGTTACCATCCTCACCACAGCCACATCATCATCATTATCATCCCCATCATCCTCACCACCACCACCACCATCATCATCCTCACCACCACCACCACCATCATCATCCTCACCACCACCACCACCACCATCATCATCCTCACCACCACCATCACCACCATCATCATCATCATCATTATCATCCCCATCATCCTCACCACAGCCACATCATCATCATCATTATCATCCCCATCATCCTCACCACCACCACCACCATCATCATCCTCACCACCACCACCACCATCATCATCCTCACCACCACCACCACCACCATCATCATCCTCACCACCACCACCACCATCATCATCATCATCATTATCATCCCCATCATCCTCACCACCACCACCACCATCATCATCATCCTCACCACCACCACCACCATCATCATCATCCTCACCACCACCACCACCATCATCATCATCCTCACCACCACCACCATCATCATCATCATCATCATCCTCACCATAACCACTATCATCATCATCATCATCATTATCATCCCCATCATCCTCACCACCACCACCATCATCATCATCATCCTCACCACCACCACCACCATCATCATCATCCTCACCACCACCACCATCATCATCATCATCCTCACCACCACCACCACCATCATCATCATCCTCACCACCACCACCACCATCATCATCATCCTCACCACCACCACCACCATCATCATCATCCTCACCACCACCACCACCATCATCATCATCCTCACCACCACCACCATCATCATCATCATCCTCACCACCACCACCACCATCATCATCATCCTCACCACCACCACCATCATCATTATCATCATCCCCACCACAGCCACAACATCATCATCATCATCATCCTCACCATAACCACTATCATCATCATTATCATCCCCATCATCCTCACCACTACCACCACCATCATCATCATCATCATCATCATCATCCCCACCACCACCACCACCACCATCATCATCATCATCATCATCATCCCCACCAGAGCCACAACATCATCTTCATCCTCACCACCACCACCATCATCATCATCATCATCATCATCATCATCCCCACCAGAGCCACATCATCATCATCCTCATCATCCTCACCATAACCACTATCATCATCATTATCCCCATCATCTTCCTCGTAGTACAATCCCTACGCTCATGTTCCCGGCGTCTTCCCGTTATCCCCTTCATGGCGGCACGTTCCCGTCCCTGCACCGATCATGTGAGTGACGAGCGCGGCTTCACCGGGTCCTGAAGAGGAGTCATCACCAAAATCTGCAGCAGATGGAACCTTCATAGGAGATGAGATCCCCGACCTGTCAGGACCCATCAGACCCCAGATCAGAGGCCACCGTGCACCTCCTGCAAAACTGACCCAAGCGGACTCATCAGTAACAGGACTAGATACAGCTCAGCAGACAGTATCACACAGGAAAGGATTAGATACATGGCTCAGCAGACAGTATCACACAGGACAGGATTAGATACACAGCTCAGCAGACAGTATCACACAGGATAGAATTAGATACACAGCTCAGCAGACAGTATCACACAGGAAAGGATTAGATACATGGCTCAGCAGACAGTATCACACAGGAGAGGATTAGATACACAGCTCAGCAGACAGTATCACACAGGAGAGGATTAGATACACAGCTCAGCAGACAGTATCACCCAGGATAGAATTAGATACACAGCTCAGCAGAAAGTATCACACAGGAGAGGATTAGATACACAGCTCAGCAGACAGTATCACACAGGATAGGATTAGATACACAGCTCAGAAGACAGTATCACACAGGAGAGGATTAGATACACAGCTCAGTAGACAGTATCACACAGGAGAGGATTAGATACATGGCTCAGCAGACAGTATCACACAGGACAGGATTAGATACACAGCTCAGTAGACAGTATCACACAGGATAGGAATAGATACATGGCTCAGCAGACAGTATCACACAGGACAGGATTAGATACACAGCTCAGTAGACAGTATCACACAGGATAGGAATAGATACATGGCTCAGCAGACAGTATCACACAGGATAGGATTAGATACATAGCTCAGCAGACAGTATCACACAGGATAGGATTAGATACACAGCTCAGCAGACAGTATCACACAGGACAGGATTAGATACACAGCTCAGCAGACAGTATCACACAGGATTGTATTAGATACACGGCTCAGCAGACAGTATCACACAGGAGAGGATTAGATACACGGCTCAGCAGACAGTATCACACATGAGATTAGATACAGCTCAGCAGACAGTATCACAAATGACAGGATTAGATACACAGCTCAGCAGACAGTATCACACAGGACAGGATTAGATACACAGCTCAGCAGACAGTATCACACAGGATAGGATTAGATACACAGCTCAGCAGACAGTATCACACAGGAGAGGATTAGATACACAGCTCAGCAGACAGTATCACACAGGATAGGAATAGATACATGGCTCAGCAGACAGTATCACACAGGACAGGATTAGATACACAGCTCAGCAGACAGTATCACACAGGATAGGATTAGATACACAGCTCAGCAGACAGTATCACACAGGATAAGATTAGATACACAGCTCAGCAGACAGTATCACACAAGAGATTAGATACAGCTCAGCAGACAGTATCACACAGGAGAGGATTAGATACACGGCTCAGCAGACAGTATCACACATGAGATTAGATACAGCTCAGCAGACAGTATCACAAATGACAGGATTAGATACACAGCTCAGCAGACAGTATCACACAGGACAGGATTAGATACACAGCTCAGCAGACAGTATCACACAGGATAGGATTAGATACACAGCTCAGCAGACAGTATCACACAGGACAGGATTAGATACACAGCTCAGCAGACAGTATCACACATGAGATTAGATACAGCTCAGCAGACAGTATCACACAAGAGATTAGATACAGCTCAGCAGACAGTATCACACAGGAGAGGATTAGATACACAGCTCAGCAGACAGTATCACATGTGGTTGGATTAGATACACAGTTCAGCAGACAGTATCACACATGGCAGGATTAGATACACAGCTCAGCAGACAGTATCACACGTGGTAGGATTACATACACGGCTCAGCAGAGAGTATCACACAGGAGAGGATTATATACACAGCTCAGCAGACAGTATCACACAGGATTGTATTAGATACACGGCTCAGCAGACAGTATCACACAGGAGAGGATTAGATACACAGCTCAGCAGACAGTATCACACTGGAGAGGATTAGATACACAGCTCAGCAGACAGTATCACACTGGAGAGGATTAGATACACAGCTCAGCAGACAGTATCACACTGGAGAGGATTAGATACACAGTTCAGCAGACAGTATCACACAGTTTAGGATTAGATACACAGCTCAGCAGACAGTATCACACAGGAGAGGATTAGATACACAGCTCAGCAGACAGTATCACACAGGAGAGGATTATATACACAGCTCAGCAGACAGTATCACACAGGATAGGATTAGATACACAGCTCAGCAGACAGTATCACACAGGATAGGATTAGATACACAGCTCAGCAGACAGTATCACACAGGAGAGGATTATATACACAGCTCAGCAGACAGTATCACACTGGAGAGGATTAGATACACGGCTCAGCAGGCAGTATCACACAGGAGAGGATTAGATACACGGCTCAGCAGACAGTATCACACAGGAGAGGATTAGATACACAGCTCAGCAGACAGTATCACACTGGAAAGGATTATATACACAGCTCAGCAGACAGTATCACACTGGAGAGGATTATATACACAGCTCAGCAGGCAGTATCACACAGGAGAGGATTAGATACACGGCTCAGCAGACAGTATCACACAGGAGAGGATTAGATACACAGCTCAGCAGACAGTATCACACTGGAGAGGATTATATACACAGCTCAGCAGACAGTATCACACAGGATAGGATTAGATACACAGCTCAGCAGACAGTATCACACAGGATAGGATTAGATACACAGCTCAGCAGACAGTATCACACAGGAGAGGATTATATACACAGCTCAGCAGACAGTATCACACTGGAGAGGATTAGATACACGGCTCAGCAGGCAGTATCACACAGGAGAGGATTAGATACACGGCTCAGCAGACAGTATCACACAGGAGAGGATTAGATACACAGCTCAGCAGACAGTATCACACTGGAGAGGATTAGATACACAGCTCAGCAGACAGTATCACACTCGAGAGGATTATATACACAGCTCAGCAGACAGTATCACACAGGAGAGGATTAGATACACAGCTCAGCAGACAGTATCACACTGGAGAGGATTAGATACACAGCTCAGCAGACAGTATCACACAGGATAGGATTAGATACACAGCTCAGCAGACAGTATCACACAGGAGAGGATTAGATACACAGCTCAGCAGACAGTATCACACAGGATAGGATTAGATACACAGCTCAGCAGACAGTATCACACAGGATAGGATTAGATACACAGCTCAGCAGACAGTATCACACGTGGTTGGATTAGATACACAGCTCAGCAGACAGTATCACACAGGAGAGGATTAGATACACAGCTCAGCAGACAGTATCACACAGGAGAGGATTAGATACACAGCTCAGCAGACAGTATCACACAGGAGAGGATTAGATACATGTGTGGCCTCCATTATAATCAGTGTTGGGGTCTTTGTCGGAGGTCACATTCCTGTAGTCTGGACATTTGCTGGATGCACCTGATGCATTTGATGCTTCCCCCCGTAGACACGCGTCCGACCTCGTCTCGGGGGGGATTTGATGACATTTGGCTGCAAATTGATCTACAAGATGCCGGGAAACAGATGGAGCCGAAATGTGGTTTCCATTAAACCTGAATGAGCAGGAATCTCTACGTATTGGGGCGTCCGGCATGTGGAGGAAATCATGAGTGATAGACATGTGGGGGGTCCCCGACCTGCAGGGGGTTCATGTCCTCAGCTCCGTGATTGACAGGCTCCATGTGGTGTCTGTGGCTGATGCGGCTCTGCTGACAATCTCACCGACAGATAAAGGGGAGCAATAAATGGAGACATCAAATCTGAGGGGTGATCCCAAATATCACCAGCGGAAAGGGTTAACGGCACTGTCTGGGATTCTGGTATCATGTGACCCCGAGTCCCCAAATTTCATACTCTGCCCTGACTCGTCTGTGGCCAAGGAATTAGCTCTTCATCCTGTAGATGGCGATGTATCATCAGTGTAAACACAGCCCCCCAGCGCCCACCACACACAGCCATACAGTGCCCCCCACACACAGCCCACCAGAGCCCCCCACACACAGCCTTACAGCGCCCCCACACACAGCCATACAGCGCCCCCCACACACAGCCCCCCAGCGCCCACCACACACAGCCATACAGCGCCCCCCACACACAACCATACAGTGCCCCCCACACACAACCATACAGTGCCCCCCACACACAGCCCACCAGAGCCCCCCACACACAGCCTTACAGCGCCCCCACACACAGCCATACAGCGCCCCCCACACACAGCCCCCCAGCGCCCACCACACACAACCATACAGTGCCCCCCACACACAACCATACAGTGCCCCCCACACACAACCATACAGTGCCCCCCACACACAGCCCACCAGCGCCCCCCACACACAGCCTTACAGCGCCCCCACACACAGCCATACAGCGCCCCCCACACACAGCCCTACAGCGCCCCCCACACACAGCCCTACAGCGCCCCCCACACACAGCCCCCCAGCGCCCACCACACACAGCCATACAGTGCCCCCCACACACAGCCCACCAGAGCCCCCCACACACAGCCTTACAGCGCCCCCACACACAGCCATACAGCGCCCCCCACACACAGCCCTACAGCGCCCCCCACACACAGCCCTACAGCGCCCCCCACACACAGCCTTACAGCGCCCCCACACATAGCCATACAGTGCCCCCCACACACAACCATACAGTGTCCCCCACACAAAACCATACAGTGCCCCCCACACACAGCCCACCAGCGCCCCCCACACACAGCCTTACAGCGCCCCCCACACACAGCCTTACAGCGCCCCCCACACACAGCCCCCCAGCGCCCACCACACACAGCCATACAGTGCCCCCCACACACAGCCCACCAGAGCCCCCCACACACAGCCTTACAGCGCCCCCCACACACAGCCATACAGCACCCCCCACACACAGCCCTACAGCGCCCCCACACACAGCCCTACAGCGCCCCCCACACACAGCCCTACAGCGCCCCCCACACACAGCCTTACAGCGCCCCCACACATAGCCATACAGCGCCCTCCACACACAACCATACAGTGCCCCCCACACACAGCCTTATAGCGCCCCCACACACAGCCATACAGCTCCCCCCACACACAACCATACAGTGCCCCCCACACACAACCATACAGTGCCCCCCACACACAGCCCACCAGCGCCCCCCACACATAGCCTTACAGCGCCCCCCACACACAGCCTTACAGCGCCCCCCACACATAGCCTTACAGCGCCCCCCACACACAGCCTTACAGCGCCCCCCACACACAGCCATACAGCGCCCCCCGCAGCGTCCCCCCCACACAGCCTTACAGTGCCCCCCACACACAGCCTTACAGCGCCCCCCACACATAGCCTTACAGCGCCCACCACACACAGCCATACAGTGCCCCCCACACACAGCCCACCAGAGCCCCCCACACACAGCCTTACAGCGCCCCCACACACAGCCATACAGCGCCCCCCACACACAGCCCTACAGCGCCCCCCACACACAGCCCACCAGAGCCCCCTACACACAGCCTTACAGCGCCCCCACACACAGCCATACAGTGCCCCCCACACACAGCCTTACAGCGCCCCCACACACAGCCATACAGTGCCCCCCACACACAGCCCACCAGAGCCCCCCACACACAGCCCTACAGCGCCCCCACACACAGCCATACAGCGCCCCCCACACACAGCCCTACAGCGCCCCCCACACACAGCCCTACAGCGCCCCCCACACACAGCCTTACAGCGCCCCCCACACACAGCCCACCAGAGCCCCCCACACACAGCCCTACAGCGCCCCCACACACAGCCATACAGCGCCCCCCACACACAGCCCTACAGCGCCCCCCACACACAGCCCTACAGCGCCCCCCACACACAGCCATACAGCGCCCCCCACACACAGCCCACCAGAGCCCCCCACACACAGCCCTACAGCGCCCCCACACACAGCCATACAGCGCCCCCCACACACAGCCCTACAGCGCCCCCCACACACAGCCCTACAGCGCCCCCCACACACAGCCTTACAGCGCCCCCCACACACAGCCATACAGCACCCCCCACACACAGCCCTACAGCGCCCCCCACACACAGCCCTACAGCGCCCCCCACACACAGCCCTACAGCGCCCCCCACACACAGCCCTACAGCGCCCCCCACACACAGCCCTACAGCGCCCCCCACACACAGCCTTACAGCGCCCCCACACATAGCCATACAGCGCCCCCCACACACAACCATACAGTGCCCCCCACACACAACCATACAGTGCCCCCCACACACAGCCCACCAGCGCCCCCCACACATAGCCTTACAGCGCCCCCCACACACAGCCTTACAGCGCCCCCCACACACAGCCTTACAGCGCCCCCCACACATAGCCTTACAGCGCCCCCCACACACAGCCTTACAGCGCCCCACACACACAGCCTTACAGCGCCCCCACAGTCCACCACACATAGCCATACAGTGCCCCCACACACAGCCCACCAGCACCCCCCACACACAGCCCACCAGCGCCCCCCACACACAGCCTTACAGCGCCCCCCACACACATCCTTACAGCGCCCCCCACACATAGCCTTACAGCGCCCCACACACACAGCCATACAGCGCCCCCCAGCGTCCCCCACACAGAGCCTTACAGCGCCCCCTACACACAGCCTTACAGCGCCCCCCACACATAGCCTTACAGCACCCCCCACACACAGCCATACAGCGCCCCCCAGCGTCCCCCACACAGAGCCTTACAGCGCCCCCTACACACAGCCTTACAGCGCCCCCCACACATAGCCTTACAGCGCCCCCCACACACAGCCTTACAGCGCCCCCACAGTCCACCACACATAGCCTTACAGCGCCCCCCCACAGTCCACCACACATAGCCTTACAGCGCCCCCCACAGTCCACCACACAGCCTTACAGCGCCCCCCCACAGTCCACCACACACAGCCTTACAGCGCCCCCCCACAGTCCACCACACATAGCCTTACAGCGCCCCCCACACACACACACTGCCATACAGCGCCCCTCACAGCCCACCACACAGCCATACACAGCCATTCAGCACTCTCCACAGTCCACCACACAGCCTTACAGTGCCCCCCACAGTCCACCACACTCGTGATGGCTGCAGATGGAATTTTATCATGTATCTCTGTACACAGGGAGCTCCCCCTAGTGATGGCTGCAAACAGGATCTTATCATGTATCTCTGTATACAGGGAGCTCCCCCTAGTGATGGCTGCAAACAGGATCTTATCATGTATCTCTGTATACAGTGAGCTCCCCCTAGTGGTGACTGCAGACAGGATCTGATCATGTATCTCTGTATACAGGGAGCTCCCCCTAGTGGTGACTGCAGACAGGATCTTATCCTGTATCTCTGTATACAGGGAGCTCCCCCTAGTGGTGGCTGCAGACAGGATCTTATCATGTGTCTCTGTATACAGGGAGCTCCCCCTAGTGATGGCTGCAAACAGGATCTTATCATGTATCTCTGTATACAGGGAGCTCCCCCTAGTGGTGGCTGCAGACAGGATCTTATCATGTATCTCTGTATACAGGGAGCTCCCCCTAGTGATGGCTGCAAACAGGATCTTATCATGTATCTCTGTATACAGGGAGCTCCCCCTAGTGATGGCTGCAAACAGGATCTTATCCTGTATCTCTGTATACAGGGAGCTCCCCCTAGTGGTGGCTGCAGACAGGATCTTATCATGTGTCTCTGTATACAGGGAGCTCCCCCTAGTGGTGACTGCAGACAGGATCTTATCCTGTATCTCTGTATACAGGGAGCTCCCCCTAGTGGTGGCTGCAGACAGGATCTTATCATGTGTCTCTGTATACAGGGAGCTCCCCCTAGTGGTGACTGCAGACAGGATCTGATCATGTATCTCTGTATACAGGGAGCTCCCCCTAGTGATGGCTGCAAACAGGATCTTATCATGTATCTCTGTATACAGGGAGCTCCCCCTAGTGATGGCTGCAAACAGGATCTTATCATGTATCTCTGTATACAGTGAGCTCCCCCTAGTGGTGACTGCAGACAGGATCTGATCATGTATCTCTGTATACAGGGAGCTCCCCCTAGTGGTGACTGCAGACAGGATCTTATCATGTATCTCTGTATACAGGGAGCTCCCCCTAGTGGTGACTGCAGACAGGATCTGATCATGTATCTCTGTATACAGGGAGCTCCCCCTAGTGGTGACTGCAGACAGGATCTTATCATGTATCTCTGTATACAGTGAGCTCCCCCTAGTGGTGACTGCAGACAGGATCTGATCATGTATATCTGTATACAGGGAGCTCCCCCTAGTGGTGACTGCAGACAGGATCTTATCATGTATCTCTGTATACAGGGAGCTCCCCCTAGTGGTGACTGCAGACAGGATCTGATCATGTATCTCTGTATACAGGGAGCTCCCCCTAGTGGTGGCTGCAGCTGGAATTTTATCATGTATCTCTGTATACAGGGAGCTCCCCCTAGTGGTGGCTGCAGACAGGATCTTATCATGTATCTCTGTACACAGGGAGCTCCCCCTAGTGATGGCTGCAAACAGGATATTATCATGTATCTCTGTATACAGGGAGCTCCCCCTAGTGATGGCTGCAAACAGGCTCTTATCATGTATCTCTGTATACAGGGAGCTCCCCTTAGTGATGGCTGCAAACAGGATCTTATCATGTATCTCTGTATACAGGGAGCTCCCCCTAGTGGTGACTGCAGACAGGATCTTATCATGTATCTCTGTATACAGTGAGCTCCCCCTAGTGGTGACTGCAGACAGGATCTGATCATGTATCTCTGTATACAGGGAGCTCCCCCTAGTGGTGGCTGCAGACAGGATCTTATCACGTATCTCTGTATACAGGGAGCTCCCCCTAGTGGTGGCTGCAGACAGAATCTTATCATGTATCTCTGTATACAGGGAGCTCCACCTAGTGATGGCTGCAAACAGGATCTTATCATGTATCTCTGTATACAGGGAGCTCCCCCTAGTGGTGGCTGCAGATGGAATTTTATCATGTATCTCTGTACACAGGGAGCTCCCCCTAGTGATGGCTGCAAACAGGCTCTTATCATGTATCTCTGTATACAGGGAGCTCCCCCTAGTGGTGGCTGCAGACAGGATCTTATCATGTATCTCTGTATACAGGGAGCTCCCCTTAGTGATGGCTGCAAACAGGATCTTATCATGTATCTCTGTATACAGGGAGCTCCCCCTAGTGGTGACTGCAGACAGGATCTTATCATGTATCTCTGTATACAGTGAGCTCCCCCTAGTGGTGACTGCAGACAGGATCTGATCATGTATCTCTGTATACAGGGAGCTCCCCCTAGTGGTGGCTGCAGACAGGATCTTATCACGTATCTCTGTATACAGGGAGCTCCCCCTAGTGGAGGCTGCAGACAGAATCTTATCATGTATCTCTGTATACAGGGAGCGCCCCCTAGTGGTGGCTGCAGACAGCATCTTATCATGTATCTCTGTATACAGGGAGCTCCCCCTAGTGGTAGCTGCAGACAGGATCTTATCATGTATCTCTGTATACAGGGAGCTCCCCCTAGTGGTGGCTGCAGACAGTATATTATCATGTATCTCTGTATACAGGGAGCTCCCCCTAGTGGTGGCTGCAGACAGGATCTTATCATGTATCTCTGTATACAGGGAGCTCCCCCTAGTGGTGGCTGCAGACAGGATCTTATCATGTATCTCTGTATGCAGGGAGCTCCCCCTAGTGGTGGCTGTAGACAGGATCTTATCATGTATCTCTGTATACAAGGAGCTCCCCCTAGTGGTGGCTGCAGACAGGATCTTATCATGTATCTCTGTATACAGGGAGATCCCCCTAGTGGTGGCTGCAGACAGGATCTTATCATGTATCTCTGTATACAGGGAGCTCCCCCTAGTGGTGGCTGCAGACAGAATCTTATCATGTATCTCTGTATACAAGGAGCTCCCCCTAGTGGTGGCTGCAGACAGGATCTTATCATGTATCTCTGTATACAGGGAGCTCCCCCTAGTGGTGGCTGCAGACAGAATCTTATCATGTATCTCTGTATACAGGGAGCTCCCCCTAGTGGTGGCTGCAGACAGAATCTTATCATGTATCTCTGTATACAGGGAGCTCCCCCTAGTGGTGGCTGCAGACAGCATCTTATCATGTATCTCTGTATACAGGGAGCTCCCCCTAGTGGTGACTGCAGACAGAATATTATCATGTATCTCTGTATACAGGGAGCTCCCCCTAGTGGTGGCTGCAGACAGGATCTTATCATATATCTCTGTATACAGGGAGCTCCCCCTAGTGGTGGCTGCAGACAGGATCTTATCATGTATCCTATATACAGGGAGCTCCCCCTAGTGGTGGCTGCAGACAGGATCTTATCATGTATCCTATATACAGGGAGCTCCCCCTAGTGGTGCGAAACTTGATAAACTGATTTGTCATATTTCGGTGTCTCCTATCAGTGTATCTATGTATCTAATCCTTTAATGTGTGATACTTTCTATTCCATTTTTTGTGGATTTTCAGTACATCGCAGTTTCTGTAGCACTTTTTGCTCTGTGCGTCTTCTGCGCTCCACATATAAGGGATGCATTATAGTGGGGGGTTTGGTTGGTGTCTGGTCCATGGTGCCCCCTCCTCCCGTCGTCTGCCTCGTCTTGCGCCCGTCTCGCAGGTGAGCTGCGCTGATTAGCTGCTAAGTGTTTGCAGGTATCCGGGAAATTATGAGGAAATTGTTTGCATGAGGATGATGATTGGGGGAGGTCTGTGTCATCACCCGGAGGATGCGACCCCCGACCATCGAGAGCGCAGAAAAACCCTGTCAATCACCAGAACGCAGCACTAATAATGAGCTCCCAGGAGATAAATGGTTAATGCTTGTGAGGTAAATCCGGAGATATGACGATAAATCATGATATTCAAGTCATGTCAGGAAGCCTTCTCCTGGTGTCACCCCCCCCCCTTCCCTTCACACAACTGGTTTAGCAACAAATCCATGGCCATGTCCTGTGATATGGAAATGAGGTGGCTTAGGGACAATGGACACAGGATGACTCCCTGCCGTCACCCTGTAGTGGGGGCTGCTAGCTAGTTAGCAAGGCTATGGAAATAGCCAGACAGAACGACTCCAGTAAAAAATGGTTCATATCTCGCAAGCCATATTTCCGATAAATATGGCAACCATAAAAATGGTGTCTCCGCATGTGGACGATGCCGGCACACCCTTTTTATGGGAGCAGGACATTGGGAAATGCCCCAGGCGTGATATCAGCCAATGGGGAACTGGCAGACAGGTCATGAGTCCCCTCGTTCTGTAGCTAAATTCATAACTGTCACAATGAGAGCATTGGCGTCCGCCTACGACGCTCCCAGGCAAAGTTATGGCCAATATCCCCTTGGCTGGATAATTCTGATCCATGCAGGGGGAGTGGCAGTGCTTCCCTGTGAGGTCACTAAGGTAGGAGGGGACCTGGATCTGCCCAGGTTGATAACCCTACTTCGGCCATTTTCCAGCGTTCTTCTGCTCGGGGGCCTGGTTGGGAAAGACCTGTGAGAGAGTTCCTAGAAACCTGGTCTACAGCGCCCCCCTGTGGCCAGACGCACAAGGTAACTGATTGAACTGTGTGTGCCTGTTTGTAACCCATGCTTTGATTGTAACTGTACTCTGACATATGTATATTCTGTAGATTCCCTATTGTATATATTGTAGTTTCTAGTGTGCTTTAGGCGATTAAATTATATAATTAATCTTGGGCTGTTCTGTTATCTCGATCTTGAATCCCACGTCTGTGTGTTCGGCTAATAGTTACCGTGAAGCGGTTGGTGGCAGCGAGTTGTGCCAAGGATTATTGTGGGGAGGCCAGTGAGATTCGGGAAGATATTATATATTCCGCCCGCGGAGGTCGGGGGAATATATACCCTACTCTCACCGGGGACCCTTCAATAATCGGCATAAGTAGTATAGCGGCCTCCTTGCTTATTGTCGGGCAATTCCATAATTGGCCTGACTATAAGAGGGGCGCTAGAGAGCGCGTCACGTGCTCTGTCTGTCGGTCGGGAGGTATAGAGTAGGGGTGACCCCCACTTGTTACCCCCCGATTGTGACGTACTGGTAGCCAGCGCGGGGGATTTCTGAGTGACCCCCCCGGTGGTTTGTGACATATTGGTGGCATAGCGGTGGGATCGAGATAATAGTGTGTGTGAGTGTGAGACCCATACTCCCAGACACTAAAGACTGCCTGCAGCAGCTGTGGCTGCTGGGGTCTTCAGACCAGCTCAACACTAGAGTGTCAGAGTGCAGATACTGTAAGGTGTGTGGAGGCATCAGGTGTCAGTTCTGTGTCAGTGACCAAAGTCTGCAACAATGGCTGATAGCACCAGGAGCAAAGCCAAAGGAATGGCCGATGCTCAGGCCAGAGACGATGAGGAGGTTGCCCACGAGTCCTCCAGGAGCTCGACGCCAGAAAACCGTTCTGCAGAGGACAGCGCACAAGCTGGCAATTATGGACAAGATGAGGAGGAGCTCGCCCAAGGTTCCTCAACGAGCCAGATGCCAGCCCTCCGCTCTGCAATGGACAGTGAAGCACCAGGCTCCGCAGCGGGCCGCAGATCACCACGTGCCATTCCACCGAGCCTGGGAGGCTCGGATAGCCTTCTTCAAATGGCTATGGCCCTACTCCAGGCTGGAGACCGGGAGGGCTACAAGGAACTCATGGCCGAGCGTGAGCGGCAAGCAGCGCGTGAAGAGCGCCAGGCAGAGCGTAACTACCAGCTGCAGCTAGCTCAGCTCCGGCCCTCATCAGCCGCACGTGACCTTCAAGACACCAAACTTCCAAAGGTCCGTGTTGAGGACTTCCCAGTGCTGGAGAAGGATGGAGACTTGGACTCTTTCTTGACTGCTTTTGAACGGACTTGCTTGCAGCACCATCTGAACAAGGACCAGTGGGCCAAATACCTGACCCCCCGTTTAAGGGGTAAGGCCCTGGATATCCTTGGGGACTTGCCTGCTGAGGCGGATCAGGGCTACGACACCATCAAGCGGGCCCTGATCCAACAGTACAACCTCACCCCGGAGTCCTACCGCAAGAAGTTCCGGACGCTGCAGAAGGGACCAAAGGACTCCTGGGCTGACCACCGGCGGGCACTTGCCCGAGCTGCCGACCACTGGACCCAAGGCCTGCAGCTTTCCACCGGACCGGAGATCCTGGACTTGTTCATCACGGAGCAACTCTTGTGGAACTGCCCTGAGGATCTCCGCCAGTTCATCCGAGACCAGAAGCCAAAGGGGTCCACGGCTACAGCTGCCCTGGCAGATGACTACACCAACAATCGGGCTCCTGAAGCCAGGAGAGCAGCCACCAGCAGCACCTGGAGAGGGGGTAAGATGAACTCTGCGACTGCCCCACCTGCCCCTAGACTGCAGGGGGTGTCCCCCTCATCTCCCCTCTCCAGGCCCGTGGCAGAACCAAGACGGTGCCACCAGTGCAACCTACCTGGACACTTCAAGGCCATGTGCCCTCAGCGTCCCAAGGCCCCGGCTCCGTCCCCGTCCCAAGGGCCGCCCAAGGTGTATTGTGTGGGTGGGGGTGGTGGTAGGTCCCTGGACAGCTTCCAACCTGTCACCGTCGGCCGGTCTGTGACCATAGGACTGCGAGACAGCGCCTCGGAGGTGACTCTGGTGCGGCCTGAGATGGTGTCCCCCCAAGACTTGATCCCTGGAAAAACCCTCGCTGTCTCCGGGATTGGAGGCACTGACCCGGCGCTGCCTGTTGCTGACATTTATGTGGACTGGGGCGCAGGGCGAGGGGTGAGGGAGGTGGGGGTAACTGATCGGATCCCTGCAAACGTGCTACTTGGGACAGATTTGGGGCAAATAACCTCCCAGTTTGGCCCCGCCCCAAAGGCTGAACCTTCAGCCAGTGCTGACGTGCCTCCGGACAATGTTAATGTGTTATCTATGAATGATGTAAGGGAGGAGGGAGTGAACTCTGATATTTCTGCTTGCACAGACACCATAGACACACACACAGCTGCAGCTGTGACAGGGGAGGGGGTCAGAGAAAGGTGTGACAATGCCTCTGCAAGTAACCAGCCTGTGAGCTGGGATCTGCTGCCCTCTGCAGGGATAAGCAGAGAGCAGGGTGCTGCAGGGGGAGGACCAGTGTGTGGGGTGGGGGCTACCACAGCAAATGTGGGGTCCCCAGAGATTTCACAGCGGGGTTCTGTTGCTGCAGGAGGGGAACAGGCAGGTGAGATTGGGGCCGGTCCAGGAGCGGAAGTGCTCCCAGGTAAGATCTCGGTGCATGGTTCCCCCACAACCGGGGTGTCAGGAAGCCAGGTAGGTCTGCCTGAACCGGCGACTTGGTCAGGAACGGAGGAGGAGCAGGCACGACCCACGGTCGCAGCGGCTGTGGCCGCTGTCACCCGCAGTGGGAGTGCTGGAAGCCAAGGGGCCTCCCGGAGGTCCGATAGCTCTTCCCCTTCTGACCAAGTGGCAGCCGAGTCAGGTGGAGGCCAGGACACAGGTCCCGGGGTACTGACGGAAGATGTGACAGTCTCGTCGATTCTGGCCACATCTAGTCAGGGGTTTCAGGCAGCGTTAGAAGCTGACGACAGCCTGAAAGCTCTAAAGGAGCAGGCGGCCCAGCCTCCCTCGGACTCGGACCCGGAGCGAGTGGTCTGGGACCAAGGACGGCTGTACCGGGCCACGGTCCAGCAGGGTTCACCGGAGGCGTGGCCCAGGGACCGACAGTTGGTGGTACCCTATCCGTTCCGGACGGAGTTGTTGCGGATCGCACATGAGATTCCGATGGCCGGACACCTAGGGATCGCTAAGACCAAGGCCAGGTTAAACCAGCATTTCTACTGGCCAAAAATGGGGGCCGATGTGGCTGCCTACTGCCGTTCGTGTGAAACCTGTCAGAGAGTGGGGAAGGCGGGGCCACGCCCCAAAGCCCCACTGGTATCTCTGCCCATCATCGATGAGCCTTTCAGGAGGGTGGCTGTGGATCTGGTCGGCCCGCTGGCCATCCCCAGCGGCTCCGGGAAACGCTTCATACTGACGGTAGTTGACTATGCCACCCGGTACCCAGAAGCAGTGGCCTTGTCGTCCATTCGGGCTGACAAGGTGGCCACCGCATTGCTGGAGATTTTCTCCCGAGTGGGTTTTCCCCAGGAAATGCTCACTGACCGGGGGACCCAATTCATGTCCCAGCTGATGGAGGCCCTCTGTAAGCAAGTCCAGGTGCGACATCTGGTGGCCAGCCCGTACCATCCACAGACTAATGGCCTGTGCGAGCGGTTCAATGGCACCTTAAAGCAGATGCTTAAGATGTTGGTCGACTCCCATGGGCGTGACTGGGAGCGGTATCTCCCACACCTGTTATTTGCTTACCGGGAGGTTCCACAGGCCTCAACAGGATTCTCACCGTTTGAGCTCCTGTACGGGCGACGTGTGCGGGGCCCCCTGGCTCTGGTGAAAGAGGCTTGGGAAGGGGATTTGGCCACCCCTGGAGTGTCGGTTATCGAGTATGTCATGCGCTTCCGGGACAAAATGCAGGCCTTGACGCAACTGGTACACGACAATATGGCTCAAGCCCAGGCCGATCAGAAGCGTTGGTACGACCAGAACGCTTGTGAGAGGACCTACCAAGTGGGTCAAGAGGTGTGGGTACTGGTCCCCGTACCACAGGACAAGCTTCAGGCAGCCTGGGAAGGCCCATACCTCGTGTACCAGCAGCTCAACCCTGTGACGTACCTGGTCACCCTGGACCCTGCCCGTGGAAGGCGGAAGCCCTTCCATGTGAACATGATGAAGGCACATCATGAGCGGGAGGCATGTGCGCTCCCCGTGTGCAACCTGCCCGAGGAGGGAGAAGCGGAAACCCTCTTGGATATGCTAGCCCAGGTTAGGGCAGGCGGATCCATTGAGGATGTGGAGGTAGGCCACCAGCTCTTGGAAGACCAACGGTCCCAGCTGTGGGCCACCCTCCTCCCCTTCCGGGGGTTGTTTACCAACCAGCCCGGAAGGACTGACTTGGCTGTCCATCACGTGGACACTGGGGATCATCCCCCGATCCGGCGTTCAGCATATCGGGTCTCCCTGGAGGTGCAGCAACACATGCGCCAGGAGATTGACGAGATGCTGAAGCTGGGGGTGATCCAGGCATCCAACAGCGCTTGGGCCTCGCCTGTAGTCCTCGTCCCTAAGAAGGACCGAACCACTCGGTTCTGCGTGGACTACCGGGGGCTCAATGCTGTCACGGTCGCCGATGCGTACCCAATGCCACGCATCGATGACCTGCTCGATCAGTTGGCCGGGGCTCAGTACCTGACCATCATGGACCTGAGCCGGGGATATTGGCAGATCCCCCTGACTCCCAAGGCCAGGGAACGCTCTGCCTTTATTACCCCATTTGGACTGTACGAGTCCACGGTGATGCCATTCGGGATGAGGAATGCCCCTGCCACTTTCCAGCGGATGGTCAACACCCTGCTCAAGGGACTTGAAGGGTACGCGGCCGCGTACCTGGATGACATTGCCGTCTTCAGTCCCACCTGGGAGGACCACCTAGAGCATCTAGCACAGGTGCTCAGGCGGATCCACCGGGCAGGTTTGACCATCAAGCCGGGAAAGTGTCAGCTGGCCATGAGCGAGGTCCAGTACCTCGGTCACCGGGTAGGTGGGGGAACGCTGAAGCCCGAGCCTGAGAAAGTGGAGGCCATCGCATCCTGGCCCACCCCCAGGACCAAGAAGCAGGTGATGTCCTTCTTGGGGACCGCTGGGTACTATAGGAGGTTTGTTCCATGCTATAGTAGCCTGGCAAAGCCCTTGACGGACCTCACCAAGAAGAAGCTGCCCTCTGCAGTCGATTGGACAGTGGACTGCGAGACAGCCTTCCGGGCCCTAAAGGACGCCCTGTCCAGCCCGCCCGTGCTACAGGCAGCCGACTTCACGTGGCCGTTTGTAGTACAGACCGACGCCAGTGACTTCGGCCTCGGTGCGGTGCTCAGCCAGGTGGACTCTGGAAGCCAAGAGCACCCAGTCTTGTACCTGAGCAGGAAGCTGTTACCAAGGGAAGTGGCCTATTCTACAATGGAGAAGGAGTGCCTGGCCATAGTGTGGGCCCTGCAGCGTCTGCAACCCTATCTATACGGGCGCCACTTCATCGTGGAGACGGACCACAATCCCCTCAGCTGGTTGCACACCGTCTCTGGGACGAATGGGCGATTGTTGCGATGGAGCCTTGCGCTCCAGCAATACGACTTCACCATTCGCCACAAAAGGGGCCGTGACCACGGTAACGCAGACGGGCTGTCCCGACAAGGAGAGGTCGCGGACGGGCGCACGGGGGAACACCGGAGTGTGCTGCCCCCTAGCGCCCTCAAAAGGGGGGAGGTGTGAGGTAAATCCGGAGATATGACGATAAATCATGATATTCAAGTCATGTCAGGAAGCCTTCTCCTGGTGTCACCCCCCCCCCTTCCCTTCACACAACTGGTTTAGCAACAAATCCATGGCCATGTCCTGTGATATGGAAATGAGGTGGCTTAGGGACAATGGACACAGGATGACTCCCTGCCGTCACCCTGTAGTGGGGGCTGCTAGCTAGTTAGCAAGGCTATGGAAATAGCCAGACAGAACGACTCCAGTAAAAAATGGTTCATATCTCGCAAGCCATATTTCCGATAAATATGGCAACCATAAAAATGGTGTCTCCGCATGTGGACGATGCCGGCACACCCTTTTTATGGGAGCAGGACATTGGGAAATGCCCCAGGCGTGATATCAGCCAATGGGGAACTGGCAGACAGGTCATGAGTCCCCTCGTTCTGTAGCTAAATTCATAACTGTCACAATGAGAGCATTGGCGTCCGCCTACGACGCTCCCAGGCAAAGTTATGGCCAATATCCCCTTGGCTGGATAATTCTGATCCATGCAGGGGGAGTGGCAGTGCTTCCCTGTGAGGTCACTAAGGTAGGAGGGGACCTGGATCTGCCCAGGTTGATAACCCTACTTCGGCCATTTTCCAGCGTTCTTCTGCTCGGGGGCCTGGTTGGGAAAGACCTGTGAGAGAGTTCCTAGAAACCTGGTCTACAGCGCCCCCCTGTGGCCAGACGCACAAGGTAACTGATTGAACTGTGTGTGCCTGTTTGTAACCCATGCTTTGATTGTAACTGTACTCTGACATATGTATATTCTGTAGATTCCCTATTGTATATATTGTAGTTTCTAGTGTGCTTTAGGCGATTAAATTATATAATTAATCTTGGGCTGTTCTGTTATCTCGATCTTGAATCCCACGTCTGTGTGTTCGGCTAATAGTTACCGTGAAGCGGTTGGTGGCAGCGAGTTGTGCCAAGGATTATTGTGGGGAGGCCAGTGAGATTCGGGAAGATATTATATATTCCGCCCGCGGAGGTCGGGGGAATATATACCCTACTCTCACCGGGGACCCTTCAATAATCGGCATAAGTAGTATAGCGGCCTCCTTGCTTATTGTCGGGCAATTCCATAATTGGCCTGACTATAAGAGGGGCGCTAGAGAGCGCGTCACGTGCTCTGTCTGTCGGTCGGGAGGTATAGAGTAGGGGTGACCCCCACTTGTTACCCCCCGATTGTGACGTACTGGTAGCCAGCGCGGGGGATTTCTGAGTGACCCCCCCGGTGGTTTGTGACAATGCTTTCCTCTGTTTTTATGAAAAGGAAAGAATAAGTCAGCGGACCGGAGGAGTATCAGAGCCTCCTGCCCGGAGGAGTATCAGAGCCTCCTGCCCGGAGGAGTATCAGAGCCTCCTGCCCGGAGGAGTATCAGAGCCTCCTGTCCGGAGGAGTATCAGAGCCTCCTGCCCGGAGGAGTATCAGAGCCTCCTGCCCGGAGGAGCAGCCGAGGAGCGATGACATCACTTGCTCTGTCATCCTGTGTTATTGGGGTCATATATTTACTACTCGTGGCCTCCGCACCTAGGAACCAATTCATTGACCCAATATGGAACCAAAAAGTAAATCTTTGTGGACGCGTTTCTGTTTTGGGGCCATTTTTTAAATCTATTGATGAAAGTTGTAGAATTCTCTGTATTAATGTTTCTGACTCTTCATGTCTCACATAGGATGATGGGGGTGCGCATCCTAGAGCTGGAATGCCACGGACCTGACAGGCGGAACATCACAGACCCGAGAACCGGAACATCACAGACCCGAGAACCGGAACATCATGGACCCGAGAACCGGAATGTCACAGACCCGAGAGCTGGACTGTCACAGACCCAAGAACCGGAACATCACAGACCCAAGAACCGGAACATCACAGACCCAAGAACCGGAACATCATGGACCCAAGAACCGGATCGCCACGTACCCAAGAGCCGAAATGTCACAGACCCGAGAACCGGAATATCACAGACCCGAGAACCGGAATATCACAGACCCGAGAGCCAGACCACCACTTACCCAAGAGCCGAAACGTCACCTGAGAACCGGAATGCCACATATCCGAGATCTAAAACGTAGAGTCAGAATGTCACGGATCCAACAGCTGGAACATCATGGATCTGAGAGCTGAAATGCCACAGACCCAAGAGACAAAACATCACAGACCAGAGAGCTAGAAACATCACGTACCTCAGAGCCGAAATTTCAAAGACTTAAGAGTCACAAAGTTACGGACCCAAGATCTGGAACATCACAGACTCGAGAGCCGGAACGTCACAGACTCGAGAGCCAGAATGTCACATACCCAAGAGCTGGAACGTCACAGACTCGAGAGCCAGAATGTCACATACCCAAGAGCTGGAACGTCAAGGACTCGAGAGCCACAATGTCAAGGACCCGAGATCTGGAACATCACAGACCAGAGAGCTGGAAAATTACAGGCCCTGGAGCCAGAATGTCACAGACGAAAGAGCTGTAACGTCACAGACCCGAGAGTCGGAAGGTCACAGACCCGAGAGTCGGAAGGTCACAGACCCGAGAGCCGGAAGGTCACAGACCCGAGAGCCGGAAGGTCACAGACCCGAGAGCCGGAAGGTCACAGACCCGAGAGCCGGATCGTCACAGACCCGAGAGCCGGATCGTCACAGACCCCAGAGCCGGAAGGTCACAGACCCCAGAGCCGGAAGGTCACAGACCCCAGAGCCGGAAGGTCACAGACCCCAGAGCCGGAAGGTCACAGACCCCAGAGCTGGAACGTCACAGACCCCAGAGCTGGAACGTCACAGACCCCAGAGCCGGAACGTCACAGACCCCAGAGCCGGAACGTCACAGACCCCAGAGCCGGAACGTCACAGACCCCAGAGCCGGAACGTCAATTCTGCATATTGTCCTTAAACCGCTCAAAAAGGGGACAAACAGTGCCGGCTCTTTGCCACTGAAAGTATCACCCGGCAGCTGCCATTTGTAAACATTCACGGTGGAAAGTTCAGCAGGAGATCAGACATCGGACGCTTTCCCTCACTGACCTTTATTACAACAACATGTTTCTGTAAGTGACGATGAAAGATTCCGGAACATTCCGCCATAATGTCCTCGGCTAATTAGTGGCTGCAGGAGTTTTTCTGAATTTGAGGTTTGAGAATTTTGTGGTTTCTGAGAAAAAGGAGTTTTCTGCTCCTTGACTGACAGACGCGTGTGATACCGGACACATATTCCCCACCCAAAGGTGTCCAGGCCCAAAACCAGGATAAATAAGCTCCTGGACTGCAAGGAATTGCCCCAAAATGCCAAGAGCCCAACAAAAAATCCCACGTCTACCAATTGCCTTAATTGTTGGTAAAGATTGTACTAACTGTAGTGGGTATATAAGGTGTATCTACCCCAAATATACCCAATACAGGGTGTATCAACCCCAAATATACCCAATACAGGGTGTATCTAGCCCAAATATACCCAATACAAGGTGTATCTACCCCAAATATACCCAATACAGGGTGTATCTACCCCAAATATACCCAATACAGGGTGTATCTAGCCCAAATATACCCAATACAGGGTGTATCTACCCGAAATATACCCAATACAAGGTGTATCTACCCCAAATATACCCAATACAGGGTGTATCTAGCCCAAATATACCCAATACAGGGTGTATCTACCCGAAATATACCCAATACAAGGTGTATCTACCCCAAATATACCCAATACAGGGTGTATCTACCCCAAATATACCCAATACAGGGTGTATCTACCCCAAATATACCCAATATAGGGTGTCTCTACCCCAAATATACCCAATACAGGGTGTATCTACCCCAAATATACCCAATACAGGGTGTATCTACCCCAAATATACCCAATATAGGGTGTATCTACCCCAAATATACCCAATACAGGGTGTATCTACCCCAAATATACCCAATACAGGGTGTACAGCCCATCCTAGGTGATGTTTGGGCAGAGGCGGATACAATGCGGGTTATGACACCCTGTATATAGCGGTACATTATACTCATGGATGCAGCTGATCCTCCCATCATATTCAGCATTATGTGCTGCAGCCACGGGTCCAGTGTATGTGGAGCCCCCGTCAGCTCTTCAGCTCTGTATTATGGAGGGGGATGGGCTCCATGTGCTGCCATATGGTGCTCTGCAGTGTGCCACAAAGGAAGAACATCTCACAATATCGCAGCCAATGAAGCAAGCCTAAATGCAAAACCAGAGTTATAGGAGGTAGAGAGGGAACTCACAGAAGTCTGGAGCTGCTCTAGTACAGCTAAATACACCTTGGAAGTCATACAGGACCATACTACCGCCAAGTATACGAGGCCCTAATACTACCACATTCATAAGGCCATAATATTGCCATGTGCCATATGTATGACGCCATAATACCGCCATGTGCATGAGGCTATAATACCGCCATGTGCATGACGCTATCATACTGCCAATGCATGATGCTATCATATCGCTATGTGCTGGAGGCTACAATACTGTAATTTGTTTGACGCCATAATACCGCCATGTGCATGAGGCCATAGTACTGCCATATGCATGAGGTCATAATACTGCCATATGCATGAGGCCAGCCATTATATCGCCATATGCATGAGACCATTATACCGTCATGTGCATGAGGCCATAATACCGCCATGTGCATGAGGCTATAATACCGCCATGTGCATGAGGCCATAATACCGCCATGTGCATGAGGCTATAATACCGTCATGTGCATGAGGATATAATACCGTCATGTGCATGAGGATATAATACTGCCATGTGCATGAGTCTATAATACCGTCATGTGCATGAGGATATAATACCGCCATGTGCATGAGGATATAATACCGCCATGTGCATGAGGCCATAATACCGCCATGTGCATGAGGATATAATACCGCCATGTGCATGAGGCCATAATACCGCCATGTGCAGTGAAGTTTTCGCTGTGGCAGGATTTCTTTATCTGGTCCATGAATACAGAGCTGTAGCTGTCATACTGTCCTGTGTGTGTGACCCGGGCTCAGAAAACCACAGAATATTCTGGATTGGGGGCAGCACGGGGGTCCGAGGTCACTAATGATACATTACAATCAGATCCAGGCGGCACTGGAGCACTGGGACTGATTATCCCAGTCCGGATGTTGGGCCGGACATGCCGCTGCCGCTGATGTTGCGCACAGGAGGTGGTGGACGGGTTCTTGTATCTGGCGAGTCACCATTTATTACTTTCAGCTGAGAGCGAAAATTCAGAGAATCCAGAATAACGAAACGGACGAAGCAAGAATAATCATATAAACTGCAGAAGTCTGCACGTCTGTCCGGCGGGGCGGTGGAGCGGGGCGGTGGAGCGGGGCGGTGGAGCGGGGCGGCGGAGCGGGGCGGCGGAGCGGGGCGGCACTGAGCAGAACGCCTGACGTCCCCGGACTGCTCCTCGCGAGGGTCCTGGCATCGTCCAGCTCCTTATCTGACATTAAATAATTATCCACATTCTCATCATCCCCCGCGAGCGGCCATTACAGGCAATGATTGACAGATGAGGGCGTCCAGCGCGAGGCTCCGGCCCGGACGTCTCGGAAGGAGCTGGGACAAGTGTCAGTCATCTTTATGTTCCCGGCCGCGGTGATGAGATGTGACGGCACCGAGAAGTTGTAGCCGTAGAGGCCGTAGGGCGGGTGCAAGGAGCAGTTCAGGGCTTCCTGGGCGAGAGGGAAAATGGTCCCAGATGTGGGAATCCCGTACAACATGGGGCTGGAGGCCGCCGCTCCGGGGGCGCTGGGGCCCTTCAACGTTTCCAGTTTATTGTGTCTGGAGATACCAAATGTAGACAAGAAAGGCACGTCCACCATGAGAGGAGAAAGTATGTGCCCCCCCGGAGCCGCCGCAGGCTTATCCAGCAAAGATCGGGGTCTGAGGAAGCCGCTGGGGCAGATTCTGTAGCAGAAGGGGGCGCCCATGTTGTGGAGATAGGTGTCCGAGCAGTGGAGGCTCCCGGCGGGAAGGTGAAACGCAGGAGGAGAACAAGATGGCGACAGGAGAGGGGACGGAGCGCCCCCGCTGGATGTGAGCGGAGAAGAACCGGAGCTTCCTCCTGTACAGAGAGAGGACAAACATCAATCAGCAATCATCAATAATCATCAATAATCAATAATCAACAATAATCAGCAATAATCAGCAATAATCAATAACAGCAATCATCGATAATCAGCAATAATCATCTATAATCAGCAATAATCAATAACAGCAATCATCGATAATCAGCAATAATCATCTATAATCAGCAATAATCAATTACAGGAATAATCAATAATCATTAATAATCAATAACAGGAATGATCAATAACAGGAATTATCAGAAGTCATCAATAATCACCAATAACAGAAATCATCAGATATCCTCAATAATCATCAGTAACTATATCAATCATTACTGATATCTGTAGCAATCATGCTCCTCATCGTCATCATCAATATTCATTATGTGATTACAGCTTAACCCCCCCCCCCAAAAAAAGGCCAAAACGATCCCCCTGTGTTCCGCCGTTTGTGCCGTCCATGTCATCAGACAAATGGAGTCCTGTGATTGGCTGCAGTGGTCCTGTGATTGGCTGCAGTGGTCCTGTGATTGGCTGCAGGGGTCACGAGCGCTTTAATCGTAATGTCACCAATGCAAACCCTTACAAAGTCTGGAGCCGCGGCGGAGTCCGGAGTCGGGGGCAAAGATGACTGTATTAATGCTATGTAGATCAGCTGATGGGGTTAAAAACTGCATTCATGGAAAACCCCTAAGGGCACTGTTCCTGTTTATCTGCGGCAGCACAATCAGTTTTCTTGTTCCTCGTCTGATGTCAATTCGGTTTCTGTTCTCATCGCTGTACGTTGGAGTACGGTGCTGTAATTTTCTGTATGGTGGAGTACGGTGCTGTATGGTGGAGTACGGTGCTGTATGGTGGAGTACGGTGCTGTATGGTGGAGTACGGTGCTGTATGGTGGAGTACGGTGCTGTATGGTGGAGTACGGTGCTGTATGGTGGAGTATGGTGTTGTATGGTGGAGTACGGTGCTGTACGGTGGAATACGGTGCTGTACGGTGCTGTATGGTGGAGTACGGTGCTGTATGGTGGAGTACGGTGCTGTATGGTGGAGTACGGTGCTGTACATTGGAGTACGGTGCTGTACATTGGAGTACCGTGCTGTACATTGGAGTACGGTGCTGTACATTGGAGTACCGTGCTGTACATTGGAGTACGGTGCTGTACATTGGAGTACGGTGCTGTACATTGGAGTACAGTGTTGTACGGTGGAGTACAGTGCTGTATGGTGGCGTACGGTGCTTTATGGTGGAGTACGGTGCTGTGCAGTGCTGTATGATGGAGTACGGTGCTGTATGGTGCTGTATGGTGCTGTATGGTGGAGTACGGTGCTGTACATTGGAGTACGGTGCTGTATGGTGGAGTACGGTGCTGTATGGTGCTGTATGGTGCTGTACGGTGCTGTACATTGGAGTACGGTGCTGTATGGTGGAGTACGGTGCTGTACGGTACTGTATGGTGGAGTATGGTGCTGTATGGTGCTGTATGGTGGAGTACGGTGCTGTATGGTGCTGTATGGTGGAGTACGGTGCTGTATGGTGGAGTATGGTGGAGTATGGTGCTGTATGGTGGAGTACGGTGCTGTATGGTGGAGTACGGTGCTGTATGGTGGAGTACGGTGCTGTACGGTACTGTATGGTGGAGTATGGTGCTGTATGGTGCTGTATGGTGGAGTATGGTGCTGTATGGTGCTGTATGGTGGAGTATGGTGCTGTACGGTACTGTATGGTGGAGTATGGTGCTGTATGGTGGAGTACGGTGCTGTATGGTGGAGTATGGTGCTGTATGATGGAGTACGGTGCTGTATGGTGGAGTACCGTGCTGTATGGTGGAGTACGGTGCTGTATGGTGGAGTATGGTGCTGTATGGTGGAGTACGGTGCTGTATGATGGAGTACGGTGCTGTATGGTGGAGTACGGTGCTGTACGGTGCTGTATGGTGGAGTACGGTGCTGTATGGTGGAGTACGGTGCTGTATGATGGAGTATGGTACTGTATGGTGGAGTACGGTGCTGTATGGTGGAGTACGGTGCTGTATGGTGGAGTATGGTACTGTATGGTGGAGTACGGTGCTGTATGGTGGAGTATGGTGCTGTATGGTGGAGTACGGTGCTGTATGGTGGAGTATGGTGCTGTATGGTGGAGTACGGTGCTGTATGGTGGAGTATGGTGCTGTACGGTGGAGTACGGTTGTTCTCATCCAACGTTTTCTACTGCAAAATGGCGACTGATAGAAAAATGCAACCTGACAAATCCAGATCCGGCTCCATAAAGAGACCGATGTGATGAATGGGATCCACCCCGCAGAAAACAACGGGATCGGGTCTGGATTATCAGTGGCGGAGAAGAGGAAACGACGAGCAGTAACAACTCCTGAATATTTATATAGACATAAGTGCAGAAAATCCACCAAAAGTAACCGGCACACTCCACCGTACAGGACCATACTGCACCGTACTCCACCGTACTCCACCATACTCCACCATACAGCACCATACTCCACCATACAGTACCATACAGCACCATACTCCACCATACAGCACTATACTCCACCATACAGCACTATACTCCACCATACAGCACCATACAGCACCATACAGCACCATACTCCACCATACAGCACCATACTCCACCATACAGCACCATACAGCACCATACTCCACCATACAGCACTATACTCCACCATACAGCACCATACAGCACCATACAGCACCATACTCCACCATACAGCACTATACTCCACCATACAGCACCATACAGCACCATACAGCACCATACTCCACCATACAGCACCATACAGCACCATACAGCACCATACTCCACCATACAGCACTATACTCCACCATACAGCACCATACAGCACCATACAGCACCATACTCCACCATACAGCACCATACAGCACCATACAGCACTATACTCCACCATACAGCACCATACAGCACCATACTCCACCATACAGCACCATACTCCACCATACTCCACCATACAGCACCATACAGCACCATACTCCACCATACAGCACCATACTCCACCATACAGCACCATACTCCACCATACAGCACCATACTCCACCATACAGCACCATACTCCACCATACTCCACCATACAGCACCATACAGCACCATACAGCACCATACTCCACCATACAGCACCATACTCCACCATACAGTACCATACTCCACCATACTCCACCATACAGCACCATACAGCACCATACAGCACCGTACTCCACCATACAGCACCATACTCCACCATACAGCACCATACTGCACCATACTCCACCATACTCCACCATACAGCACCATACTCCACCATACTCCACCATACAGCACCATACTCCACCATACAGCACCATACTCCACCATACAGCACTATACTCCACCATACAGCATCGTACTCCACCATACTCCACCATACAGCACCATACTCCACCATACAGCACCATACTCCACCATACAGCACCATACTCCACCATACTCCACCATACAGCACCATACTCCACCATACAGCACCATACTCCACCATACAGCACCATACTCCACCACACAGCACCGTACTCCACCATACAGCACCATACTCCACCATACAGCACCGTACTCCACCATACAGCACTATACTCCACCATACAGCACCGTACTCCACCATACTCCACCATACAGCACCATACTCCACCACACAGCACCGTACTCCACCATACAGCACCATACTCCACCATACAGCACCATACTCCACCACACAGCACCGTACTCCACCATACAGCACCATACTCCACCATACTCCACCATACAGCACCATACTCCACCACACAGCACCGTACTCCACCATACAGCACCATACTCCACCATACAGCACCATACTCCACCATACAGCACCATACAGCACCATACTCCACCATACAGCACCATACTCCACCATACTCCACCATACAGCACCATACAGCACCATACAGCACCATACTCCACCATACAGCACCATACTCCACCACACAGCACCGTACTCCACCATACAGCACCATACTCCACCATACAGCACCATACAGCACCATACTCCACCATACTCCACCATACAGCACCATACTCCACCATACAGCACCATACAGCACCATACTCCACCATACAGCACCATACTCCACCACACAGCACCGTACTCCACCATACAGCACCATACTCCACCATACAGCACCATACAGCACCATACTCCACCATACTCCACCATACAGCACCATACTCCACCATACAGCACCATACAGCACCATACTCCACCATACAGCACCATACAGCACCATACTCCACCATACAGCACCGTACTCCACCATACAGCACCATACTCCACCATACAGCACCATACTCCACCATACAGCACCATACAGCACCATACTCCACCATACAGCACCGTACTCCACCATACAGCACCATACTCCACCATACTCCACCATACAGCACCATACTCCACCATACAGCACCATACTCCACCATACAGCACCATACAGCACCGTACTCCACCATACAGCACCATACTCCACCATACAGCACCATACAGCACCGTACTCCACCATACAGCACCGTACTCCACCATACAGCACCGTACTCCACCATACTCCACCATACAGCACCATACTCCACCATACAGCACCATACTCCACCATACAGCACTGTACTCCACCATACAGCACCAAACTCCACCATACAGCACCGTACTCCACCATACAGCACCATACAGCACCATACAGCACCATACTCCACCATACAGCACCGTACTCCACCATACAGCACCATACTCCACCATACAGCACCATACTCCACCATACAGCACCGTACTCCACCATACAGCACCATACAGCACCATACTCCACCATACAGCACCGTACTCCACCATACAGCACCATACTCCACCATACAGCACCATACTCCACCATACAGCACCATACAGCACCATACAGCACCATACTCCACCATACAGCACCATACTCCACCATACAGCACCATACTCCACCATACAGCACCATACTCCACCATACTCCACCATACTCCACCATACAGCACCATACTCCACCATACAGCACCATACTCCACCATACAGCACCATACTCCACCATACAGCACCATACTCCACCATACAGCACCATACTCAACCATACTCCACCATACTCCACCATACAGCACCATACTCCACCATACAGCACCATACTCCACCATACAGCACCATACTCCACCATACAGCACCATACTCCACCATACTCCACCATACAGCACCATACTCCACCATACAGCACCATACTCCACCATACAGCACCGTACTCCACCATACTCCACCATACTCCACCATACTCCACCGTACTCCACCATACAGCACCGTACTCCACCATACTCCACCATACAGCACCATACTCCACCATACAGCACCATACTCCACCATACAGCACCATACTCCACCATACTCCACCATACTCCACCATACTCCACCATACTCCACCGTACTCCACCATACAGCACCGTACTCCACCATACAGCACCGTACTCCACCATACAGCACCGTACTCCACCATACTCCACCATACAGCACCATACTCCACCATACAGCATCATACTCCACCATACAGCACCATACTCCACCATACTCCACCATACAGCACCATACTCCACCATACTCCACCATACAGCACCATACAGCACCATACTCCACCATACAGCACCATACTCCACCATACTCCACCATACAGCACCATACTCCACCATACTCCACCATACTCCACCATACAGCACCATACTCCACCATACTCCACCATACTCCACCATACAGCACCATACTCCACCATACAGCACCATACTCCACCATACTCCACCATACAGCACCATACTCCACCATACAGCACCATACTCCACCATACAGCACCATACTCCACCATACTCCACCATACAGCACCATACTCCACCATACTCCACCATACTCCACCATACAGCACCATACTCCACCATACTCCACCATACAGCACCATACTCCACCATACTCCACCATACTCCACCATACAGCACCATACTCCACCATCCTCCACCATACAGCACCATACTCCACCATACTCCACCATACAGCACCATACTCCACCATACTCCACCATACTCCACCATACAGCACCATACTCCACCATACTCCACCATACTCCACCATACAGCACCATACTCCACCATACTCCACCATACAGCACCATACTCCACCATACTCCACCATACTCCACCATACAGCACCATACTCCACCATACAGCACCATACTCCACCATACTCCACCATACTCCACCATACAGCACCATACTCCACCATACTCCACCATACTCCACCATACAGCACCATACTCCACCATACAGCACCATACTCCACCATACTCCACCATACAGCACCATACTCCACCATACTCCACCATACAGCACCATACTCCACCATACTCCACCATACAGCACCATACTCCACCATACTCCACCATACAGCACCATACTCCACCATACTCCACCATACAGCACCATACTCCACCATACTCCACCATACAGCACCATACTCCACCATACTCCACCATACTCCACCGTACAGCACCATACTCCACCATACAGCACCATACTCCACCATACAGCACCATACTCCACCATACTCCACCATATTCCACCATACAGCACCATACTCCACCATACAGCACCATACTCCACCATACTCCACCATATTCCACCATACAGCACCATACTCCACCATACAGCACCATACTCCACCATACTCCACCATACTCCACCATACAGCACCATACTCCACCATACTCCACCATACTCCACCATACAGCACCATACTCCACCATACAGCACCATACTCCACCATACAGCACCATACTCCACCATACTCCACCATACAGCACCATACTCCACCATACTCCACCATACTCTACCGTACAGCACCATACTCCACCATACAGCACCATACTCCACCATACAGCACCATACTCCACCATACTCCACCATATTCCACCATACAGCACCATACTCCACCATACTCCACCATACAGCACCATACTCCACCATACAGCACCATACAGCACCATACTCCACCATACAGCACCATACTCCACCATACAGCACCATACTCCACCATACTCCACCATACAGCACCATACTCCACCATACTCCACCATACAGCACCATACTCCACCATACAGCACCATACAGCACCATACTCCACCATACAGCACCATACTCCACCATACAGCACCATACTCCACCATACTCCACCATACAGCACCATACTCCACCATACAGCACCATACTCCACCATACAGTACCATACTCCACCATACAGCACCATACTCCACCATACAGCACCATACAGCACCATACTCCACCATACAGCACCATACAGCACCATACTCCACCATACAGCACCGTACAGCACCATACAGCACCATACTCCACCATACAGCACCGTACTCCACCATACTCCACCATACTCCACCATACTCCACCATACAGCACCGTACAGCACCATACAGCACCATACTCCACCATACAGCACCATACAGCACCATACTCCACCATATTCCACCATACTCCACCATACTCCACCATACTCCACCATATTCCACCATACAGCACCATACTCCACCATACTCCACCATACTCCACCATACAGCACCATACTCTACCATACTCCACCATATTCCACCATACAGCACCATACTCCACCATACTCCACCATACTCCACCATACTCCACCATACAGCACCATACTCTACCATACTCCACCATACTCCACCATACTCCACCATACAGCACCATACTCCACCATACTCCACCGTACAGCACCATACTCCACCATACTCCACCATACAGCACCATACTGCACCATACTCCACCACGACTGACATTGCGCATATGGTAACATCAGTGCAGGGTAAATGTGTTGTGTCGAGCTCTTAAATGGCTAAATAGCTCTTTTATGATTGCGCCTCTTTAGGCTGATTGTATTAGAGTGTGCACGTGTCGGAATCAGTGGATGTGACCGGCCTCGGTGCCTCGGTGCCTCCCGCGCGTCTGCCATGCTGCAGAGGTAACGCTGTCTCTCCTGTCCGCACTAGAGAGAGCTCAGGACAGAGCCACGATCGTCAGCAACTGATGTCTGACAAATCCCCGAGCAGCGGCCATAATACACAATCCATGTTCCCCAAATCACTGACACCTCATAACGTGACCTCAGCGAGAACCTGCAAAACCTCTCACCAGCTGTGTCCGCACCAAACGCCTTACACTCCAGAGAAAGAGATCTCCAGGGGTAGTTCTCAAGAAGCCCATCCAGAACGCCCCTAAAACACAGAGGTCACATCATCAGCGAAGGCCACGACACGTCTGGGAAGATGAGGGCAGTGTTATAGTAGTTATATTCTTGTACATAGGGGCAGTATTATAGTTGTTATATTCTTGTACATAGGGACGGTATTATAGTAGTTATATTCTTGTACATAGGGGCAATATTATAGTAGTTATATTCTTGTATATAGGGGCAGTATTATAGTAGTTATATTCTTGTACATAGGGGGCAGTATTATAGTAGTTATATTCTTGTACATAGGGGGCAGTATTATAGTAGTTATATTCTTGTACATAGGGGGCAGTATTATAGTAGTTATATTCTTGTACATAGGGGGCAGTATTATAGTAGTTATATTCTTGTACATAGGAGCAGTATTATAGTAGTTATAGTCTTGTACATAGCGGCAGTATTATAGTAGTTATATTCTTGTACATAGGAGCAGTATTATAGTAGTTATATTCTTGTACATAGGGGCAGTATTATAGTAATTATATTCTTGTACATAGGGGGCAGTATTATAGTAATTATATTCTTGTACATAGGGGGCAGTATTATAGTAGTTATATTCTTGTACATGGGGGGCAGTATTATAGTAGTTATATTCTTGTACATAGGAGCAGTATTATAGTAGTTATATTCTTGTACATTGGAGCAGTATTATAGTAGTTATATTCTTGTACATAGGGGCAGTATTATAGTAGTTATATTCTTGTACATAGGAGCAGTATTATAGTAGTTACATTCTTGTACATAGGGGCAGTATTATAGTAGTTATATTCCTGTACATAGGGGGCAGTAATATAGTAGTTATATTCTTGTACATAGGAGCAGTATTATAGTAGTTATATTCTTGTGCATAGGGGCAGTGTTATAGTAGCTGTATTCTTGTACATTGGGGCAGTATTATAGTAGTTATATTCTTCTATATAGGGGCAGTATTATAATAGTTATATTATTGTACATAGGGGCAGTATTATAGTAGTTATATTCTTGTACATATGGGCAGTATTATAGTTGTTATATTCTTGTACATAGGGACAGTATTATAGTAGTTATATTCTTGTACATAGGGGCAATATTATAGTAGTTATATTCTTATACATAGGAGCAGTATTATAGTAGTTATATTCTTGTACATAGGGGGCAGTATTATAGTAGTTATATTCTTGTACATAGGAGCAGTATTATAGTAGTTATATTCTTGTACATAGGAGCAGTATTATAGTAGTTATATTCTTGTACATAGGGTCAGTATTATAGTAGTTATATTCTTGTACATAGGGGCAGTATTATAGTAGTTATATTCTTGTACATAGGGGCAGTATTATAGTAGTTATATTCTTGTACATAGGGTCAGTATTATAGTAGTTATATTCTTGTACATAGGGGCAGTATTATAGTAGTTATATTCTTGTACATAGGGGCAGTATTATAGTAATTATATTCTTGTACATAGGGGGCAGTATTATAGTAGTTATATTCTTGTGCATAGGGGCAGTATTATAGTAATTATATTCTTGTACATAGGGGGCAGTATTATAGTAGTTATATTCTTGTACATAGGGACAGTATTATAGTAGTTATAGTCTTGTACATAGGGGCAGTATTATAGTAGTTATATTCTTGTACATAGGAGCAGTATTATAGTAGTTATAGTCTTGTACATAGGGGCAGTATTATAGTAGTTATATTCTTGTACATAGGGACAGTATTATAGTAGTTATATTCCTGTACATAGGAGCAGTATTATAGTAGTTATATTCTTGTACATAGGAGCAGTATTATAGTAGTTATATTCTTGTACATAGGGTCAGTATTATAGTAGTTATATTCTTGTACATAGGGGCAGTATTATAGTAGTTATATTCTTGTACATAGGGGCAGTATTATAGTAGTTATATTCTTGTACATAGGGTCAGTATTATAGTAGTTATATTCTTGTACATAGGGGCAGTATTATAGTAGTTATATTCTTGTACATAGGGGCAGTATTATAGTAATTATATTCTTGTACATAGGGGGCAGTATTATAGTAGTTATATTCTTGTGCATAGGGGCAGTATTATAGTAATTATATTCTTGTACATAGGGGGCAGTATTATAGTAGTTATATTCTTGTACATAGGAGCAGTATTATAGTAGTTATATTCTTGTACATAGGGTCAGTATTATAGTAGTTATATTCTTGTACATAGGGGCAGTATTATAGTAGTTATATTCTTCTACATAGGGGCAGTATTATAGTAGTTATATTCTTGTACATAGGGGCAGTATTATAGTAGTTATATTCTTGTACATAGGGGCAGTATTATAGTAATTATATTCTTGTACATAGGGGGCAGTATTATAGTAGTTATATTCTTGTACATAGGAGCAGTATTATAGTAGTTATATTCTTGTACATAGGGTCAGTATTATAGTAGTTATATTCTTGTACATAGGGGCAGTATTATAGTAGTTATATTCTTGTACATAGGGGCAGTATTATAGTAGTTATATTCTTGTACATAGGGGCAGTATTATAGTAGTTATATTCTTGTACATAGGGGCAGTATTATAGTAATTATATTCTTGTACATAGGGGGCAGTATTATAGTAGTTATATTCTTGTGCATAGGGGCAGTGTTATAGTAGTTGTATTCTTGTACATAGGGGCAGTATTATAGTAGTTACATTCTTGTACATAGGGGCAGTATTATAGTAGTTATATTCCTGTACATAGGGGGCAGTAATATAGTAGTTATATTCTTGTACATAGGAGCAGTATTATAGTAGTTATATTCTTGTACATAGGAGCAGTATTATAGTAGTTATATTCCTGTACATAGGGGGCAGTAATATAGTAGTTATATTCTTGTACATAGGAGCAGTATTATAGTAGTTATATTCTTGTACATAGGAGCAGTATTATAGTAGTTATATTCTTGTACATAGGTGCAGTATTATAGTAGTTATATTCTTGTATATAGGGGCAGTATTATAGTAGTTATATTCTTGTACATAGGGGCAGTATTATAGTAGTTATATTCTTGTACATAGGTGCAGTATTATAGTAGTTATATTCTTGTATATAGGGGCAGTATTATAGTAGTTATATTCTTGTACATAGGTCCAGTATTATAGTAGTTATATTCTTGTACATAGGGGCAGTATTATAGTAGTTATATTCTTGTACATAGGTGCAGTATTATAGTAGTTATATTCTTGTATATAGGGGCAGTATTATAGTAATTATATTCTTGTACATAGGGGCAGTATTATAGTAGTTATATTCTTGTATATAGGGGGCAGTATTATAGCAGTATTTTCTTGCATATTAGGGGCAGTATTATAGTAGTTATATTCTTGTACATAGGGGCAGTATTATAGTAGTTATATTCTTGTACATAGGTGCAGTATTATAGTAGTTATATTCTTGTACATAGGAGCAGTATTATAGTAGTTAGATTCTTGTACATAGGTGTAGTATTATAGTAGTTATATTCTTGTACATAGGGGCAGTATTATAGTAGTTATATTCTTGTACATAGGTGCAGTATTATAGTAGTTATATTCTTGTACATAGGAGCAGTATTATAGTAGTTAGATTCTTGTACATAGGTGTAGTATTATAATAGTTATATTCTTGTACATAGGAGCAGTATTATAGTAGTTATATTCTTGTACATAGGAGCAGTATTATAGTAGTTATATTCTTGTACATAGGAGCAGTATTATAGTAGTTATATTCTTGTACATAGGAGCAGTATTATAGTAGTTATATTCTTGTACATAGGGGCAGTATTATAGTAGTTATATTCTTGTATATAGGGGCAGTATTATAGTAGTTATACTCCTGTATATAGGAGCAGTATTATAGTAGTTATATTCTTGTATATAGGGGCAGTATTACAGTAGTTATATTCTTGTACATAGGTGCAGTATTATAGTAGTTATATTTTTGTACATAGGGGCAGTATTATAGTAATTATATTCTTGTACATAGGGGGCAGTATTATAGTAGTTATATTCTTGTACATAGGGGGCAGTATTATAGTAGTTATTTTCTTGTATATAGGGGGCAGTATTATAGCAGTATATTCTTGCATATTAGGGGCAGTATTATAGTTGTCATTACCTGTTCCTTCCTGGGTCTCTGAATCCTTTTGCAAATGGATTTCTGTCAATTTTCAGCTTGGTTATCTATGGAGAAAATGATACTTCATAAATCAGTAATATGGACATATGGTTAAGAATATGTGCTACACTGTTTGTTTTCTGATTGATGATTGAGGTATTTTTACTCTTTATGGTGCTGGGTCTTCCTTAGTTTTCTATTTTGCAGGCATTCTGGGAGTTGTTGTCCTCTCTAACCCTGCAGACTGTTCCCCGCTGCCCATATGGCACAATGGCGCCCCCACCTGCTGGTTCTGATACGCTGTCACTGTGGTGAATTCCGTTTCTTTGAATGAAAATGTCTTCACACCGTCTGCCGGTAACGACTGGATCTGAGACAGGTCAAAGCGCGAGTCCTGGACTATGACATGGACCCGGGGCTTATACTTGTGCATCGACTGCAGGATGATCTGCAAACATGAGACAAGAATTACAATAGTCAGTGTCGTCACGACGAGGCCATTATGAGCGGCTGCAGTGTCACTACGAAGCTATTATGAGCGGCTGCAGCGTCACCGCAAGGCCATTACGAGCGTATGCAGCATCAACATGAGGTCATTACGCGCGGCTGCAGCATCACCACGGGGCCATTATGAGCGGCTACGGTGTCACCACGAGGCCATTATGAGCGGCTGCGGCATCACTACAGTGCCATTATGAATGACTGCAGCGTCACCATGAGGTCATTACAAGCGGCTGTGGCATCACCACAAGGCCATTACGAGCGGCTGCAGCATCACCACGGTGCTATTATGAGCGGCTGCGGCCTCACCACGGGGCCATTATGAATGACTGCAGCGTCACCACAAGGCCATTACGAGCGACTGCAGCATCAACATGAGGTCATTAAGCGCAGCTGCAGAATCATCACGGGGCCATTATGAACGGCTGCAGCATCACCATGGGGTTATTATAAATAAATAAATAAATCTTTATTTTTATATAGCACTAACATATTCCGCAGCGCTTTACATACATCACGAACACTGTCCACATTGGGGCTCACAATCTAAATTCCCTATCTGTATGTTTTTGGATTATGAGTGGCTGCAGTGTCACGACGAGGCCATTACGAGCGGCTGCAGCGTCACGACGAGGCCATTACGAGCGGCTGCAGCGTCACGACGAGGCCATTACGAGCGGCTGCAGCGTCACCACGAGGTCATTACAAGCGGTTGTGGGATCTTGTAGATGTCGCTGCTGTTTCTCTTCAAACGTAAGTGATTCTAAAGAGAATCAATAAGACAGCGGCACAGGATCCCACGTTCACCGCCGCCGCACGCGGGCGATATATAACATGAAGAGGTTCAAGACTCTGCACTTTATTATATCAGAGGTGAAGATCTCGAGACTTTATTTTTCTTGAGATTAGGATCTGGAGTTTGGGCTGGGATTGGTTTCCTTTGTCCTCCGAGCAGGAAATAACAAGAGTTTGGAGCTGCGATGTAATGGCGGTTATTAAATTAGCGCAGTTTTGTCTGTTCTTTACGCATACGCTGTGAATAGATCAATGCAAACGGTGCGGGAAATGGAAATTAACTGCAGATTTCTGGAATGGAATTTTCTTATATTATAAAGGGGGGGAGGTAACAGCACCCCAAGGAGAACATGACCTCAGACATAACCCCCCTGCACCCTACAGATCACGTGACCTCAGATATAACTCCCTGCACCCCACAGATCACGTGGCTTTGGAGGGAGTTGGCTGGCTCCTGTGCTGCGTCTGACACCTATGAAGGCTGTGATTTCTGGGTGTTACTCGATGTTGGTGACGTTGATATAGTAGTGTTGTGCGGGTGTGGTGCTGGACGGGGTCACACTGGGCGTCCACTGGCCTCGGTAATGGGCTGTGACCAATGACCCAGCTGCTGCTGCCAAATGGAGGAATTTCAGGACTGTGGAGCAAACGGCAAAGAAGATGACACTGGCCCCGCACCACCCTGGAGAGCGTCTGTAGACACAAATGTATGAAGGGCATATAGGATCATAAAGTGTAAAAAATCCCAAAAACTCTGGCGACTGTAAAATATAATGAGAATGTAAAAATCTGGATATCTCTTACCACACAACACACCGGACAGATCAGAAGATGAGAACACCGGAGAGATCAGAAGATGAGAACACCGGACAGATAAGAAGGCGAGAACACCGGACAGATAAGAAGGCGAGAACACCGGACAGATCAGAAGATGAGAACACCGGACAGATCAGAAGATGAGAACACCGGACAGATCAGAAGATGAGAACACCGGAGAGATCAGAAGGCGAGAACACCGGAGAGATCAGAAGATGAGAACACCGGACAGATCAGAAGATGAGAACACCGGACAGATCAGAAGATGAGAACACCGGACAGATAAGAAGATGAGAACACCGGAGAGATCAGAAGATGAGAACACCGGACAGATCAGAAGATGAGAACACCGGACAGATCAGAAGATGAGAACACCGGACAGATCAGAAGATGAGAACACCAGACAGATCAGAAAGTGAGAACACCGGAGAGATCAGAAGGGAGCACACCGGACAGATCAGAAGGGAGAACTCCGGACAGATAAGAAGGTATGGACACCGGAGAGATCAGAAGGGAGAACACTGGACAGATCAGAAGGTGAGAACACCGGAGAGATCAGAAGGTGAGAACACCGAACAGATCAGAAGATGAGAACACCGAAGAGATCAGAAGGCGAGAACACCGGACAGATCAGAAGATGAGAACACCGGACAGATCAGAAGATGAGAACACCGAAGAGATCAGAAGATGAGAACACCGGACAGATCAGAAGATGAGAACACCAGACAGATCAGAAGGGAGAACACCGGACAGATCAGAAGGTGAGAACACCGGACAGATCAGAAGATGAGAACACCGGACAGATAAGAAGGCAGACACCGGACAGATCAGAAGATGAGAACACCGGACAGATCAGAAGATGAGAACACCGAAGAGATCAGAAGGTGAGAACACCGGAGAGATCAGAAGATGAGAACACCGAAGAAATCAGAAGATGAGAACACCGAAGAGATCAGAAGATGAGAACACCGGACAGATCAGAAGGTGAGAACACCGGAGAGATCAGAAGGGAGAACACCGGACAGATCAGAAGGTGAGAACACCGGAGAGATCAGAAGGTGAGGACACCGGACAGATAAGAAGGTGAGAACACCGGACAGATAAGAAGGTGAGGACACCGGAGAGATCAGAAGATGAGAACACCGGACAGATCAGAAGATGAGAACACCGGAGAGATCAGAAGGTGAGAACACCGAAGAGATCAGAAGGGAGAACACAGAACAGATCAGAAGATGAGAACACCGGACAGATAAGAAGGTGAGAACACCGGACAGATCAGAAGGGAGAACACCGGACAGATCAGAAGATGAGAACACCGGACAGATCAGAAGATGAGAACACCGGACAGATCAGAAGGGAGAACACCGGACAGATCAGAAGGTGAGAACACTGGACAGATCAGAAGATGAGAACACCGGACAGATCAGACAGCGAGAACACCGGACAGATCAGAAGATGAGAACACCGGACAGATCAGAAGATGAGAACACCGAACAGATCAGAAGATGAGAACACCGGACAGATCAGAAGATGAGAACACCGGACAGATCAGAAGGCGAGAACACCGGACAGATCAGAAGGAGAGAACACCGGACAGATCAGAAGGAGAGAACACCGGACAGATCAGAAGGTGAGAACACCGGACAGATCAGAAGGCGAGAACACCGGACAGATCAGAAGGAGAGAACACCGGACAGATCAGAAGGAGAGAACACCAGACAGATCAGAAGGTGAGAACACCGGACAGATCAGAAGGAGAGAACACCGGACAGATCAGAAGGAGAGAACACCGGACAGATCAGAAGGTGAGAACACTGGACAGATCAGAAGGTGAGAACACTGGACAGATCAGAAGGTGAGAACACCGGAGAGATCAGAAGGAGAGAACACCGGACAGATAAAAAGGTGAGAACACCGGACAGATCAGAAGGAGAGAACACCGGACAGATCAGAAGGTGAGAACACCGGAGAGATTAGAAGGTGAGAACACCGGACAGATCAGAAGATGAGAACACCGGAGAGATCAGAAGGTGAGAACACCGGACAGATCAGAAGATGAGAACACCAGACAGATCAGAAGGCGAGAACACCGGACAGATCAGAAGATGAGAACACCGGACAGATCAGAAGATGAGAACACCGGACAGATAAGAAGGCAGACACCGGACAGATCAGAAGGAGAGAACAACGGACAGATCAGAAGGTGAGAACACCGGACAGATCAGAAGGTGAGAACACCGGAGAGATCAGAAGGGAGAACACCGGCCAGATCAGAAGGAGAGAACACCGGACAGATCAGAAGGTGAGAACACCGGAGAGATCAGAAGGCGAGAACACCGGACAGATCAGAAGATGAGAACACCGGACAGATCAGAAGATGAGAACACCGGACAGATCAGAAGGCGAGAACACCGGACAGATCAGAAGATGAGAACACCGGACAGATCAGAAGATGAGAACACCGGAGAGATCAGAAGGTGAGAACACCGGACAGATCAGAAGATGAGAACTCCGGAGAGATCAGAAGGTGAGAACACCGGACAGATCAGAAGATGAGAACACCAGACAGATCAGAAGGCGAGAACACCGGACAGATCAGAAGATGAGAACACCGGACAGATCAGAAGATGAGAACACCGGACAGATAAGAAGGCAGACACCGGACAGATCAGAAGGAGAGAACACCGGACAGATCAGAAGGTGAGAACACTGGACAGATCAGAAGGTGAGAACACCGGACAGATCAGAAGGTGAGAACACCGGAGAGATCAGAAGGCGAGAACACCGGACAGATCAGAAGATGAGAACACCGGACAGATCAGAAGATGAGAACACCGGACAGATCAGAAGGCGAGAACACCGGACAGATCAGAAGATGAGAACACCGGACAGATCAGAAGATGAGAACACCGGAGAGATCAGAAGGTGAGAACACCGGACAGATCAGAAGATGAGAACACCGGAGAGATCAGAAGGTGAGAACACCGGACAGATCAGAAGATGAGAACACCAGACAGATCAGAAGGCGAGAACACCGGACAGATCAGAAGATGAGAACACCGGACAGATCAAAAGATGAGAACACCGGACAGATAAGAAGGCAGACACCGGACAGATCAGAAGGAGAGAACACCGGACAGATCAGAAGGTGAGAACACCGGACAGATCAGAAGGTGAGAACACTGGACAGATCAGAAGGTGAGAACACCGGAGAGATCAGAAGGAGAGAACACCGGACAGATAAGAAGGTGAGAACACCGGACAGATCAGAAGGTGAGAACACCGGAGAGATCAGAAGGGAGAACACCGGACAGATCAGAAGGAGAGAACAACGGACAGATCAGAAGGTGAGAACACCGGACAGATCAGAAGGTGAGAACACCGGAGAGATCAGAAGGGAGAACACCGGCCAGATCAGAAGGAGAGAACACCGGACAGATCAGAAGGTGAGAACACCGGAGAGATCAGAAGATGAGAACACCGGAGAGATCAGAAGGTGAGAACACCGGACAGATCAGAAGGTGAGAACACCGGAGAGATCAGAAGGTGAGAACACCGGACAGATCAGAAGATGAGAACACCGGACAGATCAGAAGGTGAGAACACCGGACAGATCAGAAGGTGAGAACACCGGACAGATCAGAAGATGAGAACACCGGACAGATCAGAAGGCGAGAACACCGGACAGATCAGAAGGCGAGAACACCGGACAGATCAGAAGATGAGAACACCGGACAGATCAGAAGATGAGAACACCGGAGAGATCAGAAGGTGAGAACACCGGACAGATCAGAAGGTGAGAACACCGGAGAGATCAGAAGGCGAGAACACCGGACAGATCAGAAGGCGAGAACACCGGAGAGATCAGAAGATGAGAACACCGAACAGATCAGAAGATGAGAACACCGGACAGATCAGAAGGGAGAACACCGGACAGATCAGAAGATGAGAACACCGGAGAGATCAGAAGGTGAGAACACCGGACAGATCAGAAGATGAGAACACCAGACAGATCAGAAGATGAGAACACCGGACAGATCAGAAGGTGAGAACACCGGACAGATCAGAAGATGAGAACACCGGACAGATCAGAAGATGAGAACACCGGACAGATCAGAAGATGAGAATACCGGACAGATCAGAAGATGAGAACACCGGACAGATCAGAAGATGAGAACATCGGACAGATCAGAAGATGAGAACACCGGACAGATCAGAAGATGAGAACACCGGACAGATCAGAAGATGAGAACACCGGAGAGATCAGAAGGTGAGAACACCGGACAGATCAGAAGGTGAGAACACCGGAGAGATCAGAAGGCGAGAACACCGGACAGATCAGAAGGCGAGAACACCGGAGAGATCAGAAGATGAGAACACCGAACAGATCAGAAGATGAGAACACCGGACAGATCAGAAGGGAGAACACCGGACAGATCAGAAGATGAGAACACCGGAGAGATCAGAAGGTGAGAACACCGGACAGATCAGAAGGTGAGAACACCGGACAGATCAGAAGGCGAGAACACCGGACAGATCAAAAGGGAGAACACCGGACAGATCAGAAGATGAGAACACCGGACAGATCAGAAGGTGAGAACACCGGACAGATCAGAAGGTGAGAACACTGGACAGATCAGAAGGTGAGAACACCGGAGAGATCAGAAGGAGAGAACACCGGACAGATAAGAAGTTGAGAACACCGGACAGATCAGAAGGTGAGAACACCGGAGAGATCAGAAGGGAGAACACCGGACAGATCAGAAGGAGAGAACAACGGACAGATCAGAAGGTGAGAACACCGGACAGATCAGAAGGTGAGAACACCGGAGAGATCAGAAGGGAGAACACCGGCCAGATCAGAAGGAGAGAACACCGGACAGATCAGAAGGTGAGAACACCGGAGAGATCAGAAGATGAGAACACCGGAGAGATCAGAAGGTGAGAACACCGGACAGATCAGAAGGTGAGAACACCGGAGAGATCAGAAGATGAGAACACCGGACAGATCAGAAGATGAGAACACCGGACAGATCAGAAGATGAGAACACCGGACAGATCAGAAGATGAGAACACCGGACAGATCAGAAGGTGAGAACACCGGACAGATCAGAAGATGAGAACACCGGACAGATCAGAAGGCGAGAACACCGGACAGATCAGAAGGCGAGAACACCGGACAGATCAGAAGATGAGAACACCGGACAGATCAGAAGATGAGAACACCGGAGAGATCAGAAGGTGAGAACACCGGACAGATCAGAAGGTGAGAACACAGGAGAGATCAGAAGGCGAGAACACCGGACAGATCAGAAGGCGAGAACACCGGAGAGATCAGAAGATGAGAACACCGAACAGATCAGAAGATGAGAACACCGGACAGATCAGAAGGGAGAACACCGGACAGATCAGAAGATGAGAACACCGGAGAGATCAGAAGATGAGAACACCGGACAGATCAGAAGATGAGAACACCAGACAGATCAGAAGATGAGAACACCGGACAGATCAGAAGGTGAGAACACCGGACAGATCAGAAGATGAGAACACCGGACAGATCAGAAGGCGAGAACACCGGACAGATCAGAAGATGAGAACACCGGACAGATCAGAAGATGAGAACACCGGACAGATCAGAAGATGAGAACACCGGAGAGATCAGAAGATGAGAACACCGAACAGATCAGAAGATGAGAACACCGGACAGATCAGAAGGGAGAACACCGGACAGATCAGAAGATGAGAACACCGGAGAGATCAGAAGGGAGAACACCGGCCAGATCAGAAGGAGAGAACACCGGACAGATCAGAAGGTGAGAACACCGGAGAGATCAGAAGATGAGAACACCGGAGAGATCAGAAGGTGAGAACACCGGACAGATCAGAAGGTGAGAACACCGGAGAGATCAGAAGATGAGAACACCGGAGAGATCAGAAGGTGAGAACACCGGACAGATCAGAAGGTGAGAACACCGGAGAGATCAGAAGATGAGAACACCGGACAGATCAGAAGATGAGAACACCGGACAGATCAGAAGGTGAGAACACCGGACAGATCAGAAGATGAGAACACCGGACAGATCAGAAGGCGAGAACACCGGACAGATCAGAAGGCGAGAACACCGGACAGATCAGAAGATGAGAACACCGGACAGATCAGAAGATGAGAACACCGGAGAGATCAGAAGGTGAGAACACCGGACAGATCAGAAGGTGAGAACACAGGAGAGATCAGAAGGCGAGAACACCGGACAGATCAGAAGGCGAGAACACCGGAGAGATCAGAAGATGAGAACACCGAACAGATCAGAAGATGAGAACACCGGACAGATCAGAAGGGAGAACACCGGACAGATCAGAAGATGAGAACACCGGAGAGATCAGAAGATGAGAACACCGGACAGATCAGAAGATGAGAACACCAGACAGATCAGAAGATGAGAACACCGGACAGATCAGAAGGTGAGAACACCGGACAGATCAGAAGATGAGAACACCGGACAGATCAGAAGATGAGAACACCGGACAGATCAGAAGATGAGAACACCGGACAGATCAGAAGGTGAGAACACCGGAGAGATCAGAAGGTGAGAACACCGGACAGATCAGAAGGTGAGAACACCGGAGAGATCAGAAGGCGAGAACACCGGACAGATCAGAAGGCGAGAACACCGGAGAGATCAGAAGATGAGAACACCGAACAGATCAGAAGATGAGAACACCGGACAGATCAGAAGGGAGAACACCGGACAGATCAGAAGATGAGAACACCGGAGAGATCAGAAGGTGAGAACACCGGACAGATCAGAAGGTGAGAACACCGGACAGATCAGAAGGCGAGAACACCGGACAGATCAAAAGGGAGAACACCGGACAGATCAGAAGATGAGAACACCGGAGAGATCAGAAGGTGAGAACACCGGACAGATCAGAAGGTGAGAACACCGGAGAGATCAGAAGGTGAGAACACCGGACAGATCAGAAGATGAGAACACCGGACAGATCAGAAGGTGAGAACACCGGACAGATCAGAAGGCGAGAACACCGGACAGATCAAAAGGGAGAACACCGGACAGATCAGAAGATGAGAACACCGGACAGATCAGAAGATGAGAACACCGGACAGATCAGAAGATGAGAACACCGGACAGATAAGAAGGCAGACACCGGACATTTCTCCAATCTGAAAATATTCACTTATTGAGAAATTTATGGCAGCGACACATCTCAAAAAATATGGACAGGAATAACAGAAGACGGAAAACGTAAGCAATCCTCAAGAAAAACAGCCGGAGAGTCAATGTCCAACTAAGTCCCATGACTGTATATAAAGAGCACATTTCTCAGAAGCAAAGACAACGATGGCCACCGACCTGGGAACAACTGCATCTAAAAGCTGGGGAAAGATTTCAGTAAAATGTTCCTATAAGGACGTTCTGTCAGTGGTCGCCTGACAACTCTAAAATGGCTACCATGGACAAGCGTAGCGCAAGCCACTCCGCTTACCAAATGCCATGGGTTGCCCTAGTAGTCACCCTTTAACCCCTGTATAGAGATATGGACGTAATCAGGGGCCCCCTAAGCTGCCGCATGGTGGTGCAGGCTGGCAGGAGTGGTTAGGGCCCCAGGGCTGGGGCCACGGAATAACTGCCGCATGGTGGTGCCAGCCGACAGGAGGGGTCAGGTAGCTGGGTCAGAACTAAGAGGGCAAGTAAAGTACAAAATCAGAATCTGAAAGAATAGGCAGAAACAAACGCCAAGGTCAAATCAAGTAACAATGATAACAACAAGGAACTAATCAGCCAGAACTCAACTAGAGAAGCCCAAGACTAGATCTGACGGGTTCTAGCAGTAAACTGGAAGCTTCAATAGGGTGTGGTGCTTTCCAATTGTGTGGTGCAGGGAGCTGGTAAATCCAGCTGCACCGCTCACACTCCCATACTGTGTGGCTGGTCAGAGCCTGCACCATCCAAATCTTTAGTTTCCGACATTTCCTCTAACACCAGCACCGCCCACAGAGTCAATATGGGGGCGGCTGAGGACAGAAGCAGATGTCGCGGGTCCTGGTGGAGATGTGACAATTTATCAACGTAAAGTATCAAAACTTCAAATATCCACCATCTACAGCACATAATATCATCATCAAAAGACTCTGGAGAAATCCATGTGCACAAGGGACAAGACCGATGGTCATTATTGGAGTCTTGTGATCTCTGGACCCTCAGGCGGCTCTACATCAATTACAGCCAAGATTTGGTGACGTGGATCACTGCTTGGGTTCCGGAATAATCCAGAAATGATTGTCTGTGATCACAACTGGGTGCACAATCCACAAATGAAAGTGAATGTTCCATCACGTAAAGAAGACGACATGTATCAGCACAATCCAGAAATGCTGACGTTCTATCTGGGCCAAAGCTCATTTATCATGGACGGCAAAAGGCAAAAGGGAAAATTATATGGGGTCAGATGAATTAAAATGTGAAATTCTTTATGGAAACCCCAAACGCTGTGTCCTGCAGACTCAGGAGAAGAGCGACCATCCAGCTTGCAATTGAATAGAGGGACCATCCAGCTTGTTATTAAGGAGAGGGACCATCCAACCTGTTATCGAGGAGAGGGACCGTTCAGCTTGCTATTGAGTAGAGGGACCATCCAGCTTGCTATTGAGTAGAGGGACCATCCAGCTTGCTATTGAGTAGAGGGACCATCCAGCTTGCTATTGAGTAGAGGGACCATCCAGCTTGCTATTGAGTAGAGGGACTGTCCAGCTTGCTATTGAGTAGAGTGACCATCCAGCTTGCTATTGAGTAGAGGGACCATCCAGCTTGCTATTGAGTAGAGGGACCATCCAGCTTGCTATTGAGTAGAGTGACCATCCAGCTTGCTATTGAGTAGAGGGACTGTCCAGCTTGCTATTGAGTAGAGGGACCATCCAGCTTGCTATTGAGTAGAGTGACTATCCAGCTTGCTATTGAGTAGAGGGACCATCCAGCTTGCTATTGAGTAGAGTGACTATCCAGCTTGCTATTGAGTAGAGGGACCATCCAGCTTGCTATTGAGTAGAGTGACTATCCAGCTTGCTATTGAGTAGAGGGACCATCCAGCTTGCTATTGAGTAGAGGGACCATCCAGCTTGCTATTGAGTAGAGGGACCATCCAGCTTGCTATTGAGTAGAGTGACCATCCAGCTTGCTATTGAGTAGAGGGACCATCCAGCTTGCTATTGAGTAGAGGGACTGTCCAGCTTGCTATTGAGTAGAGTGACCATCCAGCTTGCTATTGAGTAGAGGGACCATCCAGCTTGCTATTGAGTAGAGGGACCATCCAGCTTGCTATTGAGTAGAGTGACCATCCAGCTTGCTATTGAGTAGAGGGACTGTCCAGCTTGCTATTGAGTAGAGGGACCATCCAGCTTGCTATTGAGTAGAGTGACTATCCAGCTTGCTATTGAGTAGAGGGACCATCCAGCTTGCTATTGAGTAGAGTGACTATCCAGCTTGCTATTGAGTAGAGGGACCATCCAGCTTGCTATTGAGTAGAGTGACTATCCAGCTTGCTATTGAGTAGAGGGACCATCCAGCTTGCTATTGAGTAGAGGGACCATCCAGCTTGCTATTGAGTAGAGGGACCATCCAGCTTGCTATTGAGTAGAGTGACCATCCAGCTTGCTATTGAGTAGAGGGACTGTCCAGCTTGCTATTGAGTAGAGTGACCATCCAGCTTGCTATTGAGTAGAGTGACCATCCAGCTTGCTATTGAGTAGAGGGACCATCCAGCTTGCTATTGAGTAGAGGGACCATCCAGCTTGCTATTGAGTAGAGTGACCATCCAGCTTGCTATTGAGTAGAGGGACCATCCAGCTTGCTATTGAGTAGAGGGACCATCCAGCTTGCTATTGAGTAGAGGGACCATCCAGCTTGCTATTGAGTAGAGTGACCATCCAGCTTGCTATTGAGTAGAGGGACTGTCCAGCTTGTTATTAAGGAGAGGGACCATCTAACCTGTTATCGAGGAGAGGGACCGTTCAGCTTGTTATTGAAGAGAGAGACCATCAAGTTTGTTATCGAGGAGAGAGACCATCAAGTTTGTTATCGAGGAGTCAATCAATCCAGTTTGTTAATGAGAAAAGGGATCATCCAGCTTGTTATTGAGAGGGACTCTCCAGCCTGATACGGAGGAGAGGAACCTCCAGCTTTTTATCAAGGAAAGGGACCATTGAGCTTGTTATTGAGGTTGAAGGACAATCCAGCTTGTTATTGAGGAGAGGGTCCATCCAGCTTGTTCTCAAGGAGAGGGACCATCCAACTTATCAGTGCACGGTTTTGCATCTCTGACGGTATGGGGGGCAATAGTGCCTATGGCAGGGGCAGCTTATACAGAAAGGGGCCATCAGTGCTAAGCATTATATAGAAGTCTATCTTAGGGAAAATCCTATATATAACAGGATATTAGTAAAACCACATACTGCATGCATCACAGCAGCATGGCTCCCCTCCCACCGCAGTCCAGACCGTTCACCAATAGAAAACATTTGGTGCAATGGTGGACAAGGCTCGGGCATAATGGAGGACACAACCTAGGAACAATAATGGTCACTGCCATTTAAAAAGTTGCAAACAAATTGCAAAATCACTTGAGTACAGGGGTAAAAACTAGAGTAACAGTTCTAGACTGAAGTGGTTTGTTTAAACATGTGACAAATTTATATTTTGGAAAGTCCAGGAAGAGACAGACAGACAGACAGACAGACGGACGGACGGATAGATAGATAGAGGGATAGATAGATAGACATGAGACACACATGCAGAGATCTGGAGAGGTAAGTCCCGCGGCTCCACACCTACATGTCCTTTGTCGTCCATCTCGTTGTTGGTGAGTTTGACACGGTCGAAGCTGATGATCTGTCTCATCCAGGTCTCTCCGGAGCAGGGGGAGTCGGGGTGCACGTAGAGTCGGGGGGAAATGCAGGAATGATCCGTGTTTCCAGCCACCATCCACTGTGAGCTGTGATAAACGTACCTATAAAGACAGGGAGACATGGCTGATCCGCGGGGGCGGTGCTAACATAAAAGCTGAGCTCTGATTGGATGTTCTGGGCAACAAAGTTTTTTTTTTACTATCAGACAGTTCTAATGAATGAGGCCCAACAATTGCTAACCTGTACAGATCACAAAAGGGGACGAGGGGCCTGTTTTCATGGCCCACGATACACACAGAGCAGCTACACACGATCCCAAAACTGCTCATATAATATAACACTGATACCTGTATCGCTTGGAGTCGACGGGAACCACGTCCAGAGCGATGTAATACTGCTTAGTGGGGTCCAGGCCCTTCACTTTGATTCGCACAGAGGGGAACATTCGCCTACAACGGGTGAAATACATAGAAGAGATTATAGACATAAAGCAGGAGCAAAATACCACCTATACATAAATATACATTATATGGAGAAAAGTATGTTCCCCCCACCCACATCCATCTACAGGGGCTTCCCTGTCCTCCATCTACATCCATACAAATTAATATGATGTTGCCCCTCTGCAGATACAATGGGTGAAATAAGTATTGAACACGTCACCAAGTTTCTAAGTAAATGTATTTCACATGGTGCTAGTGACATGAATTTCTCACCAGATGTCGGTAACAACCCATCCCATCCACAGAGGCAAAAAAATCAAACCATAAATATCCATAAATGACACAGGGAAAAAGTATTTAACACATGAAGAAAGAGAGGTACAAAAAGTCCTGGAGAGTCCTGACACCCGCTGGAATCTATCAGCAATTAGACAACAATGCTGCTACTTAGGGAAAAATAAAATCAACTGGTTCAACTGATGGCCGAGAAATAGATGTCTCATTGCCAAGGTGCCACACAAGAAACATCTCATGATGGGTAAAACCAGTGAGCTGACACTACACCTAAAAAGTTAAGTGCACGAGTGTAGTTGGCCACAGCTCTGTGCACACCTAAAAAGATGATCACCACAGGACCAGACGGATCCCCTTCCCAACATTTGCTGTACATGTACAATGCATGTTTAGAGCGGGTGCATAGAGTTGGCTCACAGGCTGAGCCTGCACGAGATCCGGCAGATAACTCACTCTATGTGCGGTATAGTGCGGGCTCAGTCCAGTTGTTGGGGTCATGTAGTCTTTCGCTGTAATCTGCAGTCACTCTCTATGCCTGCAGACTTCTTACTCCTCACAGTGTGAACCAAATGCTGTGAGAGTGGGCGGTCATGTGACCACAAGTATGACATTCCTATACTTCAGGCCACATTCCAACTAGACGTGTATTGTCCATCAGAATGACATCAGCAATAACGTCCATCAACAGAGTAGAGGAGCAGAGGAAGAGCTGCCCTGTCGGTGAGACGTCAGTGAAAGCCGCAGAATCACCGGCAGGTCTGTGATCGTTCTGCACCAGGTAAAACAGGCAGGTGGTCAGCAAATACCTGCCTGTTAGTCCTTAGGCAGTGTAAAAAATATGAAATATTTCTGGACAACCCCTTTAAGACATGGGGAACAATACTTTTCTCCATATAGTGTATGACCATTGCCGTCCTCATGGCTTCCTCACCTCCCGGCTTTTGTGATGATCATCTCGGTCCCGATCTGGTGGAATCTCCTCCATAGATCTCCTCCCTGCAGCTCCACCTGGACGCCGCTGTCTTTGCTCGTCGCTGGCTCTGGAGATGGAGACGCTGCGGATTTGGGTCTTTTCTCTGCTGGGATGAGAGTAATATTGATGCATTACTGGCAGAAAGGATCGGAGGGGCGAGTGTGAGGGGGACTAGATGAGAAGCTGCAATACGGTGCTGTAATATTGAGGGGTCACTCACACCGGCGTGGAAATACGGTGCCTGCAACGCGAGAAAGAAGGGATCGCACTCGCAACAATGTTATCCCCGAGGCCGAGCTCATCTGAGAGGTTTACACTCGCAGCGTTCTTTATTCCGGAAAGTTCCACGTGGTCGATTTTCCGCCGCATAAAAACTGCACAGAAATCTGCAGCGACAAATCCTGCTGGGGATTTCACTACAGAAAAAGAGCAGATTCTCCACACGTCTCGCCCTATGGTGAAAAACGCTCTCACGTCTGCGGTATAAACTGACACTGTCACTTTCAGGGTTTTTTCTGCAGCAAAGGAATGAGACTTAGTTACATCTCATTCATAACACGGAGGAATTTATAGCAATATATAAGCTAATAAAATAAATAAATAAATAATAAATAATGAAATAAATCAAAAAATAAATAATGAAATAAATAAATAATGAAATAAATAATAAAATAAATAAATAATGAAATAAACAATTAAATAATGAAATAAATAATGAAATAATTAAACACGCAGCAAATTTTCCCAGAGTAAATCTGCAGCATTAACAATTAGCAGGAACTTAGTATTATGTGATATTATAATGGGACAATATAATGCACCAATGTCATTATATAGTGTAAATATTATTATACACTGAGATCAATATATAAAATGCATTAATGTCATTATATAATATCTAGTAATAAAGACATCACCAAATACTGGAATCATTATAGAAGGACAATATAATCCTCCAGTGCCGTTGTATAGAGCTGTAGAGTAATAAAGGGATTATATATGGGTTCATTGTATCTGATTATGGCACAATATGATCCTTCATAGCTATAAACAGTTGAAATATAATATACTATTAATAGTATTACAAGGTAATATCATACATGGGGCTTATTGTCTAGTATTTGTGACATTGTAACATCCCGATTGTCTTTAGTATTCAATCTATCAGATATCATATAATATTATAGCTATTATTACATTATAATGCTCTCGTTACCTTTCTGCAGTATTACTATATTATCTTACATTACGTTATTATATACTGCACTCATTATATAGTATATATATATATATATATATATATATATATATATATACTGTATATATTTTATATTTAGCATAACATCACTTGATTCTATTTATTGCTTCACCTTCATTCCTATAGTATTTGTATCCGGTGTAAATATATTGTTGTGGTCATAGACTGAAGACGTTATAATCACCAAGATGTCGTTATTATAAAGTATTATCAATTATTAGGACGACAGGACAGTATAATCCGCCGGCTGCCATCATGTAGGATTAGGAGCTCTAGACTTATGACTATATAATATATTGGGGTCATTATATGGTATTATGAAGTCACAGAATTGCACGATGTTATAATACTTTCAGGCCATTATACATTATTATGAGGCATTACAGCTGTCGTGACGCCATCATTCACATGATTAGAGGATGTTATTATACAGAATTATCCTATTATACTTCAGATTGTATTATATACAAATATACGTTTGCAGAAAGTAGAAGCCGACACGGGACCTGAGCAATTTTTCTTTCTTTCATTTTATCCTATACTATATAGATTAAATGGAAATGTCTGCTAGAAAGGTGTAAAGTGATAAGTGGGGTTTATAGGAGTATAATACTCCAGGAGCCATTATACAGTATAATCTGCAGGAACTTAGTGTCAGAATCAGATCAGTGATATTCTCATGTTGTTCTAGACCTGGTGTATTATACAGTATATAACATAATATACAGCATTATTTACTATCAACTATATAATAGTATAATACATTATAGGATGGTAGAAAACACCAGGAATATAAAGTAAAGTTCATTGTATTAGAAAACAAGTCAGCATAATGTATTGTTATTTAAAGTTATAAAGCAAGTTATGTCAATATATAGAAATAATATAGACTGTAATAAATAATATTATAGATCGTCATAATACACCGGGTATCATAACACAGTGTTATAGAATAAAACAATACACTGAAAACCGTGAGAGAGCGTTATATAAGAGGCTTAGATTATTATCTAATATTATAATATTAAACAATTCAATAAAGTGTTATCTAAAGCGCTGTGGAATTAATAGCGCTATATAAATGAATAAAATTATTATTATTATCTAGTTGTGTAATAAAATGACAATCACTGAAATGTACAATAAATGGATAGAATTCAATAGATAAACATTAAATACACCAAGAGTATACAGAATTATTTGATTTTTGCTGATATATATGGTGGGTTTTATACACCAGAAATACGTGGCGTTATCTTGTATCATTATGGGATGGTTTATAGTACTAAGTAATTGTATTAATATATATTATTATTATTATTATTATTCACCACAAATACAGTATTACCTTGTATCTTTACAGGATGGTTTATAATATAAAGTAATTATAATATATGTTATTAAACACCATAAATATATAGTGTTACATTGTATCATTATGGAATGTTATAGCACACCTGGAGTTTATAGGATTAAGTAATTCTATTAATATATGTTGTTATTATTATAAACCACCTATACGTAGCGTTATCTTGTATCATTATGGGATGGTTTATAGTACTAAGTAGTTCTAATAATATATGTTATTATACGGCAGAAATACGTAGTGTTAACTTGTATCATTATGGCGTGTTACAATACACCTGAAGCTTATTGTACGAATTAATTGTATTAATAATTATTATTAATATACACCAGATATACATAGCATTATCTTGTATCATTATGGGATGTTATAGCACATCTGGAGTTTATAGTATTACGTAATTCTATTAATATATTATTATTATTATTATTATTACTATTATTATTATTATTCACCACAAATACATAGTGATATATTATCTTGTATCATCATTGGAAAGTTTATAATACTAAGTACTTCTAATAAATTTTATTATACACCAGAAATATATAGTGTTATCTTGTATCATTATGGGATGTTATATTACACCTGGAGTTTATGGTACTAATTAATTTTATTAATATATATTATTATTATCCACCAGAAATAAATTGTGTTATTCTGTATCATTATGGGATGGTTTATAGTACTAAGTAGTTCTAATAATATACATTATTATATATTGTATATACACCAAAAATATATAGTGTTATTTTGTATCATTACATGATGGTTTATAGTAATAAGTAATTATATTAATATATATTATTAAACACTGGAAATACATAGTGTTAACTTGTATCATTATGGAGCTTTACAATACACCTGGAATTTATTGTACTAAGTAATTCTATTAATAAATATTATTATTATTATTATTATTATTATTATACAAATTCAGTGTTATCTTGTATCATTACAGGATTGATTACAGGACTAAGTAGTTCTAATAAATTTTATTAAACACCAGAAATATACAGTGTTATCTTGTATCATTATGGGATGTTATAATACACCTGGAGTTTGTAGCCATATTTAGTTGTACTAATATAAGATGTTATAATAAATCAGGATAAGATATAGGGTCGTATTCTTATAATATACAATAACTGTGAGATATTGCGGAATCTATCAGGAAAAGTAGAAAAGTAACAGCTGCTACATGTAGGTTCTGGTGTCAGGATCCAGAAATGACCAGAACTGTTATCACTGCCTCCATCCACTTCCAATAATTTGTCATCCAACAAAATGCGCAAAAAAGAAAATGTATCGTCAGTGACGGCGCAGTCCGGGCGGATCTACCGGATCATCTGTGTCCGCATCCATTACCAACTGATGCGCCATCATCAGACGCTTCTATTTACACATGAAAAGATTATTTTAAGAAATTCCACATCTTTTGCAATATTTTGTGCTACGTTTTAGTTCCAATGCTAAATATAAGTCAATAGAAATATGAGACATGATATAAACAGCGCATTTTTGTGGCCAGATGTTGTTAGAGGTATTTGTTTTAGGATAGGGCCCCACTTTGCGTTCTCCTACTTGCATTTCTAAATGCACCTTTTTGGCTTAATTGATTTGACCAAAGTTGCCTTTTTCAGAAATTTAGCGCTGAAAACGCATGCGTATTTACTGCGTTTTAGATGCGTTTTCAGCGCTTTTTACATGCTTTTCCACCTGCGTTTTGATAGATGCGTTTTGAACATCAAGACACCGCTAAATAAAGTTTACACAGTCAAACTCAATGAAAAAATTGGAAAAAAATAAACAAATCTATATTTTTGTGAAAAATAATGAAAATAGATTAATTTAATGAAATTATAGCGGTAATATGATATTAAATGGAAAAATAGCAATAATTTATTAAAATTCTTATTTTTAATTGTCGGACTGTGTGTGTGTGTAAAGGGACATATGAAATCATTATTTTGAAGTCCAAAACGCATGCTTTCTGCACTGGAAAAGCAGGTAAAACGCAGGAATTTGCTGGAATCTTGGTTTTTGCCATTTCTCATAGACTTCAATGTTAGCAAAACGCACCCAAAATGGCAAAAACAATTGACATGCTGCTTCTTTGAAGACATGGTTTTTGCCACAAATTATGCCACAAATTATGCAAATTAAACGCAGCGTTTTGAAACGCAAAGTGTGGTCAGAAATTTCACAATTTCCATAGGATATCATGGAAAAATAAAATGCAAGCCATTTGGCCATAAAACGCTGCAGCTCAAAACGCTGCAGAAACGCAGGTTAAAAACGCAAAGTGGGGCCTAGCCTTACACTTTTGGTGTATTTTATCCCAAATACAGCAGCTTCTGAGTGTGATTTGTATGTGCATCATAGATTTCTCTAATGGAAAAAAAAAAATGAAAAAAAAACCCACAAATATTTATGAAAAAGCAACAATATTTTTGAAAATATTTATGAAAAAGTATATTTTTTGCTTGTGCTTGAATAAATAAAGGCCTGATTTCCGCGGTGAGAATGAGAACCTCCGCAGCGTCTGCTCGGGGCGGACAATTTTCACTATCAGTGATTTTATCGCATGCAAATAAAACATCTGACTAGTCTCCTGTTCATTAGGGCTCAGTCAGATATTTATTTATTGTTACCATTTGCAAAAAAATCCCTGTTTTTTCTCAGCGTTTTTGATCAGATTTTTATCCGTTTTTTCTATGCAAAAAAAATAAAACTGATGGAGTTTTCGCCAGCTTCTATTGAGCAGAGTGATAAACGGACGACACACGGAGGCATCAGAGCGCAGCGCGATTTGTTCACGGTCCAAAAAAAATTGCATTCAGATCAAAATCAGGCAAATCTCAGATTTGTTTTTTTTTTGCAAACCACTCATCCATTAACATGTGAACAGCCCCATAGACTATAATAGGTAAGAATGATATGCATGGAACTGAGGTGTGAACGCGCCCCTAGACTAACGCGCCCCTAGAATATGACAGGAGCCGATCACCCCAGACCTGGGCAGATTCCAACTGTGGATTTTGGTGCAAATGTGAAGCACAATTTTACATTACAAAAGGTGAAATCTGCAACAGAAATTGTCATATTGGGTATTTCCTAAATCTGCTGGCTTTTGTCTCATGGATTTGTTCCCTATAAAAATAAATGCAAAAACAAAACTTTGTGCAATTGGAGAAAACGGAGCAGAGAATGGAAGCTGCCCTATAATATCACTCTATATGGTGCTACAAGCATAATGATCGCATGATGATGATTGTATCCCAATCCATGACCGATTGGATTTAGTCTGGTATCAGGAGGTAGTCGGGACGGACAATGGGCTCCGGTATCAAACAGAGAACCGCACGTGTTTCCGATGCGGCATATAGATCTGTATACACCGGGCAGAGCGCAGTCCTCTGCACTTCCCACATCCCGGAGTTTCCCTTCTTTGTGAGCCCGCATTGTGCGCCTATAATCCGTGTGCTGTCCCCCATCATTCCTTCCCAGGGTCTGGGGTCCCCTCTTCCTCCTCTGCCCCCCACACTCCCCCTTCTCCCGGTGCCGACCGCCGCTCTCTTCTTCCTGTGCCTCCCTCTTTGCGCCCGCATTTAGCGCCGGTAATCCGGGTGTTACCATCATTCCTCTCCTTATAGGGTGCTCCGGTCTCTGGGGTCCCCTCTTCTGAGCCCCTTGTAAGGGGGGGGCCCTTACACACACACACACACACACACACACACACACACACACACACACACACACACACACACACTCTCACCCTTCTCCTGATGCCGGCCGCCGCTCTCTTCTTCCTCCTCTTTGCGCCCATTAGCGCCTGTAATCCAGGAGTACCCCATCATTCCTCTCTCTGCAGGGTGCTCCAGGGTCTGAGGTCATCTCTTTGGCCCCTTTGCCTCCTCTGTGCCCCCACACTCCCCCTTCTCCTGGTGCCGGCCGCCGCTCTCTTTTTCCTCCTGCGCCATCCTTTTTGCGCCCGTATTTTGCGCCGGTAATCCGGGTGTTCCCATCATTCCTCGCCCTGCAGGGTGCTCCAGGGTCCGGTTGTCCCCATCATTCCTCGCCCTGCAGGGTGCTCCGGTCTCTGGGGTCTCCTCCTCTGCACCCCTCCACCCACTTGCTCTTCTCCTGGTGCCGGCCGCGGCGGTCTTCTTCCTCCTGCGTTTTCCTCTTTGCGCCCATTAGCTCCTATAATCCGGGTGTCCCCCATTATTCCTCCCTCTGCAGGGTGCTCCGGGGTCTGGGGTCCCCATTATTCCTCCCTCTGCAGGGTGCTCCGGGGTCTGGGGTCCCCATTATTCCTCCCTCTGCAGGGTGCTCCGGGGTCCCCATTATTCCTCCCTCTGCAGGGTGCTCCGGGGTCTGGGGTCCCCATTATTCCTCCCTCTGCAGGGTGCTCCGGGGTCTGGGGTCCCCATTATTCCTCCCTCTGCAGGGTGCTCCGGGGTCCCCATTATTCCTCCCTCTGCAGGGTGCTCCGGGGTCTGGGGTCCCCATTATTCCTCCCTCTGCAGGGTGCTCCGGGGTCCCCATTATTCCTCCCTCTGCAGGGTGCTCCGGGGTCTGGGGTCCCCATTATTCCTCCCCCTGCAGGGTGCTCCGGGGTCCCCTCTTCCTCCTCTGCCCCCCACACTCACCCTTGTCCTGGTGCCGGCCGCCGCGCTCCTCTTCCTCCTGCGTTTTCCTCTTTGCGCCCATTAGCGCCTCCACGGAGAAGGCGTGCGCCCGGGAGCTGAGCGCCATGGTGACTGCTGCCCCCCTCCTGTCAGCGCCGACCCCAGGGGGAGGCCCGCGCCCCCCTCACCCGAAAAGTGCAGCCACCAATCAGCGGGCGCAGCCCGGGAGGGGGAGGACATCGATCAATTATCGGACGCGGATCCTTCTGTCTTCATCACTTGTCTCAGTCATATTTGGTGACACCAGAGAGCAGTAGCTGCCACATAACCTGTTATCAACTTATCACCGCTATTATCACTGTGGAAATGTAATTGTAAAGAATATGTCTGTGACCATATAATATCACTAAAGATATACTATATATATATATATATATATATATATATATATATATATATATATATATATATATATATATATATATATCTCCACTATATGCTATATATACACACACTATATGTTATACTGTATATACACACTATGTGCTATATATACTGTATATCCACTATATGCTATATATAAATACTCTGTACTACATACACACTATATATACACACAATATATACTATATATACTCACTCTATATACACTATAAATACACATGATATACTATAATACACTATATATATATACATACTATATACTATATGTATACACTATGTACTATAACACACTATATACACTATACACACAATATGTATACTATATATACTCACTATGTACTATATACGCACTATATATATATATACACACAATATATACTATATGTACACACTATATATACACACTATATATATACTATATGTACACACTATGTGCTATATATATATATATATATATATATATATATACACACACACACACACACTATATGCTATATATATACACTATGTAGTATATATATATACACACAATATATAATATATACTCACTATATACACTATATATACACACACACACTATATACTATATATACACACTATGCACTATATACACACCATATATACTACATATATAGTATATACACAATATATACTATATATACACACTGTATACTATATATACTCACTATATATACTATATATACACACACCGTATACTATATACTCACTATATATACTATATATACACACTATATACTAAATCATATCACTATATATATACTATATATACACACCATATACTATATACTCACTATATACTCACTATATATACACACTATATACTAAATCATATCACTATATATGCTATATACATACACACACAATATACTATATGTACACACTGTAATATATATACACCCTGTATAAATTATTATTTTTTCATTTTTATTGATGCAGCATTATGTATATATTATTGGGATGTTTCAGGTTCTATACCAAGACTCCATCTCCCCTGTATATTATTGCTGGGAAGTGGTTATATATTATATTGTGTTATATACTGTCTCACATTTTTTTCTGTGTATATAGCATACATTATAGCACTGTATTATATATTAGGCTCTTATTCTATTATTATGATGCATTATATAATATAAAACTATTGTGTCTCCGACTGTATAATGTTGCTAAGGACATATATATTATTGTTATATATTTTATATTATGTATTATGGTTCTCCCTATAATTCTGTAGTGTATATAAACTATGGTAGTGTTACACTATATATAATAATTCAGCAAGACAATGATCCCAAACACACAGCCGAGAAAATGCTCAACTAGTTTCAGAGAAAGAAAATAAATCTGCTAGAATGGCCGAGCGGATCACATCACCGGAGCAGGATCCAATAGAAAATGTCTGGAAGGAACTAAAGCTCAGAGTTCAGAGAAGGAGCCGGGACCTGCAGGATGTGAGGAGTGTGTGCGGAAGAATGGGCCAAAATCCACCTGAGCAATGCAGGTGACTAGTGTCTCCATACAGGATGTGAGGAGTGTGTGCGAAAGAATGGGCCAAAATCCACCTGAGCAATGCAGGCGACTAGTGTCTCCATACAGGATGTGAGGAGTGTGTGCGGAAGAATGGGCCAAAATCCACCTGAGCAATGCAGGCGACTAGTGTCTCCATACAGGAGGAGTCTGAAAGCTTCATCACCAACAAAGGAGAATGCACCAAGTATTATGTACATTTAAGTCATGTGTTCAATACTTTTTCTCTTTGTCCTTTCTAATTATTACACAATTTATAGATATCTATGGTGATTTCTTTGCCTGTGTGGATTGGATGGGTTGTTACCGACATCTGGTGAGAAGTTCATGTCAATAGCCGCTTTAGAAATGCAGTATAGTTACTTAGGAAACTGGTGACGTGTTCAATACTTATTTCACCCGCTGTATATGATAATGGTGTCTTCGATCAGATATTTTGGTTCTCACTGAATAATATCACTCAAGGAGACATTGTATCTTACAGAGGTTTATTATGTTACATATTGTTATATATTACGTCTCTGGCTGCACAGTATCAGCAGACATTGTGATATTAGGAAATATATTACATTGTGATATTAGGAAATATATTACATTGTGATATTAGGAAATATATTACATTGTGATATTAGGAAATATATTACATTGTGATATTAGGAAATATATTGACTGCAGACACATTATATATTCTAGTGCATTATAATATAATGTATTGTGTCTCTCGTGTGAGATTTTAGGCTTTGGTTGTGATTGTTCTGTTCTTTTTTTTTTGCTTTTTTTGGTCACGTGAATATTTGTGATGGTTTTTAGGAGAATATCTCTGCAGTATTCCCTCTTACAGATGTCACACATCCCGGTGTCAGTATACACCGCTGCCGATATCATTGCATTTATGACACATTTTTAGTTGCATTTTTTTCCCATATATGAATGGATAAAAATACACTGGAAGAAGGAAGTGACGCTGTAGATCTGAAAAAATAAATAAATAAATAAATAAGCAGCGTGTGCAGAAGACCCCAGAAATGTCATTAACTTCAGTGGGACCTTAAACTGTAGAGTTTTTCACTTTTGAAAAATGTGCAGAAAAAAATGTAGCATGTGAACAAGGCTTTAGTTGCAGACTCTGTTTCCATGAACTGAAATCTACCAAAATCTGTGCAACCGCTGCACTTGGCACCTGCAGATTTTGTTGCAGATGGAACAATGTACAGATTTCCCTGCAGCCTGATATCCAGGGCTCGGAGACAATATGATTTATATCGGACTGCAAGGGACGGACCATCGGACTGTAACATAGGGCGAGCGCACACCATCAGGTGCATTTTATCTGTATTTTACACTATATCTGTGCTGGAATCCAAAGTTGGTCCCATCCAGCTGCAAAAAATAGGAAAACCTGCAACATTTCAAGACAAGATCTGAGCAAAAATTAGAACCTGTCTGTGTATATAGTATCGAAATACGGTACCTGTATATTGTTTGATAATGTACAGATATGATACCACTGTATATAGATATATAGACATATATAGATATAAGAAACATGATAGCAGATTCCTATAATTTCTCCACCATAGTTTTTAGAGATACTTTAACTCAAATAATTAGATAAGGACAAAGAGACAGAAATCAGAAAATATTGTATCAAAAAAATTTTTTTTAATAATATTCTTCAAAATATTTTTATAAAAACACTTTTTTATTTCAAATTGCTAAAATCATCACACGGTCAAGAAAAAACATCACCAGAAAAAACATATAAACACATAAACAGAGGGGATCTCTGATCCAAAGGATTATTGGTGAAAAAGGCAGAGGATCATTTCATATCAAAAAATCTATATCATAAAAATATCACCCCTGTCCCTGATGAAAAGGTTTCCCTTGAAACGTACGTCGAGCTCTTGAGGGTGTCTCTGACATTATATTAGGCAAGTATGGCAAATTGATGTCTGTTACACTTATTATTGGCCCCTTTTGTTAAGGGATTAATTCATTCTATTTGGGAGGAGTGGGCATTTATAAACAGCTTGAGTGGGCAAGCTATTAAATAAACTATAACTCATTGCCCCTTATTAAACCTATGGACATAGGAATATCATTCTTAAAGGAGAAGTTATATTTATATAGAGGAGATTCCTCGTTTATTCCGCTCTTGTCTATAGGAGTAAAAACCTTCCTTTTGAACATTGGCTATTTACACTGGAGCTATTATATGTATATTTATTGATATATCGATATAATATTTATATATCTGTATATTTATTATTTATCAATTAATATATGTATTAGTGCTGTACTATGGATGTTGGTGAAGGGACAGGGGTGATATTTTTACGATATAGATTTTTTGATATGAAATGATCCTCTGCCTTTTTCACCAATAATCCTTTGGATCAGAGATCCCCTCTGTTTATGTGTTTATATGTTTTTTCTGGTGATGTTTTTTCTTGACCTTGTGATGATTTTAGCAATTTGAAATAAAAAAGTGTTTTTATAAAAATATTTTGAAGAATATTATTAAAACATTTTTTTTTATACAATATACTCTGATTTCTGTCTCTTTGTCCTTATATATAGATATAACACACATATATACTACCATATATTGATATAAAATGCATCTAATATACCGCCATATATAGATATAATATACATATATGTATAATATATCTTATCTAATAAACCACCATATATAGCTATAATATGCATATAATATACCACCATATATAGATATAATTCACATATAATATACTGCCATATATAGATATAATACATATCTAATTTACCTCCATATATAGCTATAATGCACATATAATATACCGCCATATATAGATATAATACAAATCTAATATGCAACTATATATAGATATAATGCACATATAATATATTGCCATATATAGATATAATATAAATACTAATACTAATATTATTGCTATTTGTAGACTGATATTATCTGCTGTGTATTGCTATATATATTTGTATATTATATTTGTGCATTATATCTATATATGGCAGTATATCTCTTTATTATCATTGTATATGGGAGAATATTATTGCTATATATAGTAGTATATCTGTATATTATTGCTGTATATGGTGGTATATTATTGCTGTATATGGCCGTATCTTATCTGTATATTATTGCTGTATATGGTGGTATATTATCTGTATATTATTGCTATATATGGTGGTATATTATCTGTATATTATTTCTGTATATGGTGGTATATTATCTGTACATTATTGCTGTATATGACTGTATATTATTGTTGTATATGGTGGTATATTATCTGTATATTATTGCTGTATATGGTGGTATATTATCTGTATATTATTGCTATATATAGTGGTATATTATCTGTATATTATTGCTGTATATGGTGGTATATTATCTGTATATTATTGTTGTATATGGTGGTATATTATCTGTACATTATTGCTGTATATGACTGTATATTATTGTTGTATATGGTGGTATATTATCTGTATATTATTGCTGTATATGGTGGTATATTATCTGTATATTATTGCTGTATATAGTGGTATATTATCTGTATATTATTGCTATATATAGTGGTATATTATCTGTATATTATTGCTGTATATGGTGGTATATTATCTGTATATTATTGCTGTATATAGTGGTATATTATCTGTATATGGTGGTATAATAATAGGAGTCTAGTGGGGGGGATTATACTGTATTGATGACCCGATCACTAATCTTTTGGGCTGAAAACCTATTATACCATTAACCCCGGACTTTTGAACGATATTATTAATGATCATATATCCATTTGGACTAATAATTAGAATATATGAACTATCTTTGTGAGATTCTGTTGTGCGGCTCCACACACGAATTCGAGAAGCTTATGGTTTATGGGTTATTGATATACACACATTGTGAGCTGATGAGTAAAGTATCTATTCTTTTCTCCCTTATTCCACATGTTAATTATCACAGGTATATTTGTCAACGAGCATTTTACATAATTTTATGTATTTTAATTATCATATGTCATTTAAAGTCTGAACAAATATATGAAACGTCTATTATATGAAAAATAATCACAGAAAGAAAACAAACAATAAAAAGATGAAAAACAAAAAGGAAAAATAACAAATAAAGATAAATGAATAATGGAATTTGTTTGAATAATACATAGAAAACCAGAAAAAGTGAGAAATAGATCTTGAATACTTTGTTGCAGGCAAAAAAGAAGCATCGTGCGCAGCCTTTCTGATTTCTCCTAGACTTTGCTGGGGAAGGTCATACATGCAGTATAGGACCACAAACTGCACCCAAAACTGCAACAAAAAAGCAGCAAAAATGCAGCAAAAACGCAGAAAAAAAAGCAGCGTGCGCAAGGCTGCCGAGTACACCTGGACCCCGCTGATTGCGCTGCTCCTCCGTCCGCTGTTTGCTGTATTTGTATAATGCACTTTATCTGAACAAAATAAAGGAGAAATTCATGTGTTTGTGCCAGACGTCTATTCTATTTAGATATTATCTGTATATTCACTAAATAATGCTGAACGCGTCCTACTGTCCAAAGTCGGGATTGAACTGTTTGATTGGCCAAAGCCAGGATCGAACTGTTTGATTGGCCAAAGCCAGGATCAAACCATTTTATTGGCCAAAGCCAGATCAAACTGTGTGATTGGCCAAAGCCAGGATCAAATCATTTGAGCGGCCAAAGCCAGGATCAAACCGTTTGATTGGTCAAAGCCAGATTGGTACCGTGTGATTGGCCAAAGCTGGTATCAAACCATTTGATTGGGCAAAGCTGGAATTGAACCATTAGAATTGGCCAAAGCCAGATTGGTACCATGTGATTGGTCAAAGCCGGGATTGAACCGTTTGATTGGCCAAAACCAGATTGAACCATGTTATTGCTCAAATCCGGGATCAACCATGTGATTGACCAAAGACGGGATCGAATTGTTTGATTGGCCAAAGCAGGGATCGAACTGTTTGAGTTGCCAAAGCTGAGATTAGATTGTTTGATTGGCTAAAGCCAGATCGAACTGTGTGATTGGCCAAAACCGAGATCAAACCGTTTGATTGGCCAAAGCCAGGATCAAACTATTTAATTGTCCAAACCCAGGATCGAACCGTTTGATTGGCCAAAGCCAAATCGGTAACATGTGATTGGCCAAAGCCGGGATCGAACCGTTTCATTGGCCAAAGCTGGGATCGAACTGTTTCATTGGCCAAAGCCAGGATCAAACCGTTTGATTGGCCAAAGCTGGGATCGAACCATCTGATTGGCCAAAGCCAATCAGTATCATGTGATTGGCCAAAGCCGGGATCGAACCGTTTCATTGGCCAAGGCCAGGATCGAACTGTTTGATTGGTCGAAGCCGGTATCTAACCATTTGATTGGCCAAAGCCAAATCTGTACAATGTGATTGGCCAAAGCCGGGATCGAACTGTTTCATTGGCCAAGGCCAGGATCGAACTGTTTGATTGGTCGAAGCCGGTATCTAACCATTTGATTGGCCAAAGCCAAATCTGTACAATGTGATTGGCCAAAGCCGGGATTGAACCGTTTCATTGGCCAAAGCCGGGATCGAACTGTTTGATTGGCCAAAGCTGGGATCGAACCATTTGATTGGCCAAAGCCGGGATCGAACCGTTTGATTGGCCAAAGCCGGGATCAAACCGTTTTATTGGTTAAAAAAACTGTGGAAATAGAAAGCGCAATAGGGTCTTACCCGGTATATACCGAGAGAAGTGAAAGATTTACACTCACCTCAAAGAGTTGTGCCAGTCACAACTCCTGTATAAGCATGTGGTATTAAGGTGAATTCTGCTGCAGCCCCCGTGGTAGATAACAGAGAGTAATAATGGAGAAGGGGTTTTATGCCGCGCTATTCACCAGGCACAAGGACGAGAAGATATTCAATGTTCCTTTATTGTAGCTTGAGTCTACGCGTTTCAGGAGCTCTGCTCCCTTCATCAGGACATGAGGCACAAAATTAACATATCAGAGATAAAAAAACACAGGTTAGCAACTGCAGTAGTAACTGGGGCCTCATTTATGAAAAGGGCCTCTAGGTAAAGTCATTCTGTTGCCTATAGCAACCAGAGTGCAACTTTCAGCATTGAGGCTGCTGAGGTAAAGTGAAAGCTGAGCTGTGATTGGTTGCTATGGACAATTAGACCCTCATCAAGTTTAACCAATAATCTATTTATTCACTCTATAATGCTGAACGCGTCCTTCTGTTTGAAGTCGAGTCGGCGTGTGCGCAGTGCTATATTCACATCCACATAGCACGTGCCGTCACCTCCGCCCACCCACGCTAGCGTCATGGTGAGGGAGGGGAGAGGTGAAGAACCACCCCCACATCACACGCGTCATGGTGAGGGAGGTCAGCAGCGTGCGGACATCACGTGACCTGAAGATGGCTGCACCTGTACAGCGGCTGCTGACTGGCACGCTGTGGTGCAGGGCACGGGCTGCACGGGCCTAAGATGCGGGGTGCAGAGGTTTGGATTCTGCACCAGGGAGCGCGGAGTCTCTGTGGAGGCTGCGCGGGGTCTCTGTGGAGGCTGCACGGGGTCTCTGTGGAGGCTGCACGGGGTCTCTGTGGAGGCTGCACGGTGCTGTGTGTAAAGAGGCCGGCTGTGGTGTCTCCGAGCAGGACGCATCCCTGTATATGGCGGTATATTATCTCTATTTATGGCAGTATATTATCCATATATTATTTCTGTATATAGCAGTATATTATCTGTATATTATCTGTGTATATAGCAGTATATTATCTGTATATTATCTCTATATATAGCAGTATGTTATCTGTCTATTATCTCTGTATAAATAGCGGTATATTATCTGTATATTATCTCTGTATAAATAGCGGTATATTATCTGTATATTATCTCTGTATAAATAGCGGTATATTATCTGTATATTATCTCTGTATAAATAGCGGTATATTATCTGTATATTATCTCTGTATATATAGCGGTATATTATCTGTATGTTATCTCTGTATATACTCATATATTATCTGTATCTCTGTATATATAGCGGTATATTATCTGTATATTATCTCTATATATATAGCGGTATATTATCTGTATATTATCTGTGTATATAACGGTATGTTATCTGTATATTATCTGTGTATATAGCAGTATATTATCTGTATATTATCTCTGTATATAGCGGTATATTATCTGTATATTATCTGTGTATATAGCAGTATATTATCTGTATATTATCTCTATATATAGCAGTATGTTATCTGTCTATTATCTCTGTATATAGCGGTATGTTATCTGTATATTATCTCTGTATATATAGCGGTATATTATCTGTATGTTATCTCTGTATATACCCATATATTATCTGTATCTCTGTATATATAGCGGTATATTATCTGTATATTATCTCTCTATATATAGCGGTATATTATCTGTATATTATCTGTGTATATAACGGTATGTTATCTGTATATTATCTCTGTATATAGCGGTATGTTATCTGCATATCTGTGTATATAGCAATATATTATCTGTATATTATCTCTGTATATATAGCGGTATATTATCTGTATATTAAGTGTGTATATAGCAATATATTATCTGTATATTATCTCTGTGTATATAGCGGTATATTATCTGTATGTTATCTCTGTATATACCCATATATTATCTGTATCTCTGTATATATAGCGGTATATTATCTGTATATTATCTCTCTATATATAGCGGTATATTATCTGTATATTATCTGTGTATATAACGGTATGTTATCTGTATATTATCTCTGTATATAGCGGTATGTTATCTGCATATCTGTGTATATAGCAATATATTATCTGTATATTATCTCTGTATATATAGCGGTATATTATCTGTATATTAAGTGTGTATATAGCAATATATTATCTGTATATTATCTCTGTGTATATAGCGGTATGTTAACTGTATATTATCTCTGTATATAGCAGTATGTTATCTGTATGTTATCTCTGTATATAGCGGTATGTTAGCTGTATATTATCTTTTTATATTTGGTGGTATATTATCTGTTTATTATCTATGTATATAGCAGTATGTTATCTGTATATTATCTCTGCATATATAGCGGTATATTATCTGTATATTATCTCCGTATATAGCGGTATGTTATCTGTAAATTATCTGTGTATATAGCAGTATGTTATCTGTATATTATCTCAGTATATATAGCGGTATATTATCTGTATATTATCTCTATATATAGCAGTATGTTATCTGTAAATTATCTCTTTATATTTGGCGGTATATTATCTGTTTATTATCTATGTATATAGCAGTATGTTATCTGTATATTATCTCTGTATATATAGCGGTATATTATCTGTATATTATCTGTGTATATAGCGGTATGTTATCTGTAAATTATCTGTGTATATAGCAGTATGTTATCTGTATATTATCTCTTTATATTTGGCGGTATATTATCTGTATGTTATGTTATCTTTGTATATGGCACTATATTATATCTGTATATTATCTCTATATAGCGGTATATTATCTGTAAATCTTCTCTGCATATGGCGGTATATTATCTGTGTTATCTCTATGTATGATAATATATTGCATTTATATACAGTAAATGTCCCCGAGGCTGGATGATAATTGATCTTTCTTCCTCGCCCTCCGCCCCGGGTGACGCTGATGGACTCTGCACACAGTGGCGGTCCTAAACTAGATTAATAGACATTTAGTTTTAGTTTTTCTTCTGCTGTGATGTAGATTCATTTTTTTACCTCCGGTCATTTATACAGGTGAACACAATCTATTACTCTCTGTTATCACCTGTTCTAGGCTGGTAAGAAGCTGACTCTAGAGCAGATGAATACAAGCTATTCCTCTCTGTTATCACCCCTTTTCATGCTCTGCCTCTGAACTCTCCAGCACAGTGACGCTGCCCTCTGCTGGCGGCCGCTGGCAACACTGATATTGTTTCTCTGACATTAGGGGCCTTACAGTGGTCCGCAGCTCCTGCCAGCTGTAGGGATGGGGAGGGGGACAGCTCCTGAACTACGGGGTCGTCCCTGTACAGGCAGCAGTTCGGGGAATTGTACTTGAGCAATCACCACTGACCGCTGAGATCAGGGGAATCGTGAGACCTGGATGCAAAGAACCATCAACTGCTGGGACCCCGACATTGGGGAGTGTCGGGGGGGGCTCAGATGGGTAAAACTGGAGATGAGGATGATGATGATGATATATAGATGATGGTGGTGATGCTATTGATAGTACAGATGATGATGGAGGTGACGCTGATGAGAATGATGAATTATTAGATTTGAGCTGAAATTTTTGTTTTTATGTCCAAAACCTCCGCAGCGACCTACAGAGCAATAAATTCTCATTCCTGGGAACAAGAAATCTTCACCTCCATCCAGAGTCTAATGAGCCGCTGAGGAGGCGCGTCCGACAAATCTGCACCGATCCTAATCTCCACGAGTCACCCATTGGCCAGAGTGCAGAAGGCGTGTCCGACAGATCTCCACCGATCCTAATCCCCGCGAGTCGTCCATCAGCCAGAGTGCAGGAGGCGCGTCCGACAGATCTCCACTGAACCTAATCCCCACTAGTCACCCATCGGCCGGAGTGCAGGAGGTGCATCTGACAGATCTCCACCAAACCTAATCCCCTTGAGTCGCCCATCGGCCGGAGTGTAGGAGGCACGTCCGACAGATTTACACCGAACCTAATCCCCACGAGTCGCCCATCGGTTGGAGTGCAGGAGGTGCGTCCAACAGATCTCCACCGATCCTAATCCCCGCGAGTCGCCCATCAGCCAGACTGCAGGAGGCGCGTCCGACAGATCTCCACCTATCCTAATCCCCGAGAGTCGCCGATCGACCGGAGTGCAGGAGGCGCTTCTGACAGATCTCCACCAAACCTTAATCCCCACAAGTCGCCCATCAGCCAGAGTGTAGGAGGCACATCCGACAGATTTGCACCGAACCTAATCCCCACGAGTCGCCCATCGGTTGGTGTGCAGGAGGTGCTTCCAACAGATCTCCAACAATCCTAATCCCCGTGAGTCACCCATCGGCCGGAGTGCAGGAAACGCAGCCAATAGATCTCCACCGAACCTAATCCCCACGAGTCGCCCATCAGTTAGAGTGCAGGACACGCAGCCAACAGATCACCAATCCTAATCCCCGCGAGTCGATCATCGGCCGGAGTGCAGGAGGCGGGTCCAACAGATCTCGACCAATCCTAATCCCCGTGAGTCGCCCATTGGCTGGAGTGCAGGAGGTGTGTCCAACAGATCTCCTCTGATCCTAATCCCCACGAGTCCCTGATCTGCTGGAGACCAGAATCACAGGAGGCGCGTCCAACATATCACCACCGATCCTAATCCCTGTGAGTCCCTGATCGTCCAGAGACCAGGAGTGCAAGAGGCACGTCCAACAGATCTGCACCGATCCTAATCCCCGCAAGTCCCTGAGCGGTCGGAGTCCAGGAGCACAGGAGGTGCGTCCGACAGATCTGCATCTATCATAATTCCCGGCTATCACACACCCTCTGGCCATCGTATAGCTCCTTGGTGACATGGACCCTTCACCCTCCACCATGGAGGCTTCAGGTCTTCACAGTCATTTCCTCAGGGATGGAGGTGGCTTCAGACTTGTTCACCATTTGTAGGTCAGGAGCGTTGCGTGCAGTCGGATTTGACGTCATCGCTTTTTTATCCTCTCACCAGATCCGGTCTCACTGGCCGTTCCCCAAAAGCCGGGACTGCAGCTCATTAGAACGTAATAACATGGCACCTGGATACAGCGAGTATCTCTCCCTCGGGGCGAGGTCTGTGTTTTATTTCCCTGCCGACATTCAATCTTGAGGATGAGCGCACATGTCTGCAGGCGTAGAGTTATACGCCATCACTTTGCAGCGGTGTAGAATAACTTGGCCTTATAAAATTCAAAAAAGTTGAACATTGGACATTTCTCTATCTCATTTCAAAGATTAACTCATTTATAAATTAATGGCAGCAACAAATCTCAGAACAGTTGTGACAAGGTTAATAGAAGGCTGGAAAAATCAGTGGCACTGAAGAAAAACAGTCTGAGGGTCAATATTCCACTAAGTTACATGACTGTATAAAAAGAGCATTAGAGAGGCAGAGTCTCCCAGAAGCAAAGAAGGTCGGAGGTGACTGATCAGTGAACAACTGCGTTTACAAATTGTGAACAGAAAAATGTTCCTCAACATAAAATTACTAAGACTTTGAATATTTCACCATCTGCAGCTCATAATATCATCATAAGTCTCAGATTCTGGAGATATCCATGTGCACAAGGGACATGACCGATGTATTTGACGCTCATGAGCTCCAGTGCCTCAGGCCTCACTGCATTAAATATAGACATGATTCGGTCATGCAAATCACTGCATGGACCTAGTAATAATCTGAAATCATTGTCTGTGATTACAGGTCACTGCACAATCGACAAATACAAGTTACAGTTCTAACATGCAAAGAAGAACTGAATATCAGCACAACTGGAAATGCTGCCGTCTTCTCTGAGCCAAAACTCATTTATAATAGACAGAGGCAAAAGGAAAAACTGTTCTGTAGTTGGATTAATCAAAATGTGAAATCCTTTATGGAAGCCACAGATGTCATGTCCACAGACTCAGGTGGAGAGGGACCATCCAGCTTGTTATTGAGGAGTGGGACCATCCAGCTTGTTATCAAGGAGAGGGATCATCCAGCTTGTTATCGAGGAGAGGGACCATGTAGCTTGTTATTGGGGAGTGGGACCATCCAGCTTGTTATCTGTCACGATTCACCTTTGGCTCTACTCCTTGCAGATCCATTTTTTTTTTGTATATTGCCTGGTTGTTTGTATTCCCCGATTCCTTGCCGGTGGGCGGGGCGTGTTTGGTGCCTCATTCCGGTAATCTCCTTGCTTTATCTTTGGGCTGTTTCCAAAGGAACTTCGCCAGTGATAGTTCCTGCTTTGCAGTGTGCACTTCTGGTTCTCGTGAGTTTGTTCTGATCCTCGTCCCGCTACCCCACCTCCTCTCCCTGTGCACCACTCCGTCCATCTTGTCTGTGCTCCCTTACTTCCTGACCCTTCACTTGTTCCCTCAGTCCCGCTTCCCCCCTTTTGTACTGACATTCTCCTTTGGCATCTGACCTCGGCTTGCTCTCTGACTACAGTTCTGCTCCCCATCTGTATCTGATGTTACTTCCCGGCTACCGACCTTAGGCTTCCACGTGGCTTTCACTCCTCTTCCTCCTTTGCACTGACGTGAACTCCCGGCTCTGACTCTCGGTGTGTACGACCATTCTGTTGTCTCCCCGTCTAGATACTAGTGACATCTAGTGGATGGACGCAGCATTACACCTAGGAGCTCTACATCTCTCCTGTGTACCTGCACCCCCTGGTGGTAGCATTTCATTATCAAGGAGAGGAACCATTCTTCTTGTTATCGAGGAGAGGGACCATCAAGCTTGTTATCAAGGAGAGGGACCATCAATCTTGTTTTCAAAGAGAAGGATCATCCAGCTTATTATCAAGGAGAGGGACCATCCAGCTGGGTATTCAGGAGAGGGACCATCCAGCTTGTTATCGAGGAGAAGAACCATCCGGCTTGTAGTTGAGGAGATGGATCATCCATTTAGTTATCGAAAAGAGGCACCATCCAGTTTATTATCAGGGAGAGGGAACATCCAGCTTGTTATTGAGGAGAGGGACCATCCAGCTTGTTATTGAGAAGTGGGCCTAAATAGCTTGTTATCGAGGAGAGAGATCATCTGGGCACAATGATGAACATGGCCAGGGAACAATGGTGGACAAAAGATCATTTATAATAGACGGAGGTAACAGAGAAAACTGTTTTGTGGTTAGATTATTCAAAATGTGAAATCCTTTATGGAAGCCACAGATGTTGTGTCCACGGACTCAGGAGGAGAGGGACCATCCAGCTTGTTATTGAGGAGAGGGACCATCCAGCTTGTTATCGAGGTGAGGGACCATCTGGGTACAATGATGAACGTGGCCAGGGCACAATGGTGGACACAACTAAGGCACAATGAGGGACACAGTCCAGGCACAATGAGGGACACAGTCCAGGCACATTGATGAACACAACCAGGACACAATGGTGGATGCAGCTGAGGCACAATGATGGATGCGCCCAGACACAATGGTGAACACGATTCAGGCACAAAGGGGAACATGGCCCAGGCACATTTGTGGAGTGCACATTTGGTGCTGGCTTTTTGTTTTTTCTTCATTGAATTGGTCGGTGGCTGACCCCCACCATGCTATGCACCCCAATTTGGGATGTATTCCATCTGTCTAGATTTTGGCGGTTGGTGACTGTTCACATTCAGTCATCAGGCCTTGTCCACAGGCTTTTTACTTCATGCAGCATTTGCTTGGACCTGTCCCGCCCACAGCCATGACTCAGTCATGGGTACGGGATTGAAATAGACCAGGTGAGTGCTGCTAAGAGCAGTTCTACTATTCATATGTGAGGCCGTATGGCACATTTTATAAAAATATTTTAGTGTAGGACTGCCCCAAATGGGATTTGCCGTGACATGGCGAGGCAGCTCAAGAAATTGCAATTTTTTGCCAAAAATCTCAAAAATTTTTATAATAAGTACAGTTTGAAATTTTTAGTGCTGGAGTACACATTTGGTGCTGGCTTTTTGTTTTTTCTACATTTGTGGACGCAGCCTGGACACAATGGTAGACGTGGTTTGGGCACAATGGTGGACATGGCTTAGGCTATGTGCGCACGTTGCGTAAATACATGCAGTTACACTGCGCTTTGTAGCGCAGCGTAACTGCATGCGTCCTGCGTCCCCTGCACAGTCTATGGAGATTGTGCAGGAGCCGTGCGCACGTGGCGTTTTAGAGCGCAGCGCTTCGGCTACTGCCGAAGCGCTGCGTTCTAAGAAGTGACATGTCACTTCTTCCGTGCGCTTTGCCGGCAGCCCCTGCTCTGTCTATGGCAGGAGCTGCAGGCAGAGCGCATGGAATCGGCTTTTTTTTTTTTCTCTACGGACATTTTCTGCAGCGATTTGAAGCGCACGTGTGCTCTTCAGATCGCTGCAGAAATTTCTGCAGGGCTAGTACGCAACGTGCGCACATAGCCTTAGGCACAAAAGAGGACACAGCCAGGCACAATGGAGGACATGGCCTGGGCACAATGGAGGACTTGGCCTGGCCATAATGGTGGACGCGGCCCAGGCACAATGGTGGACGCGGCCCAGGCACAATGGTGGATGCGGCCCAGGCACAATGGTGGATAATCACATTCTTGTTCTCTTTATATTTTACAACGGCCCAACTTTGTTGGAATTGGGATTGGACATCTGCTTTGAGATATTATGCGGGACTAAGATCAGTGACCCCTCATCTGTGCAATGTCCCATCAGACCACAACATCCATATGATCTCCACCCTCTGCCCCTTCGAGGGTTCTTCCTGTTCTTCAGGTGTCATGGCATTAGTAAGAGGTCATGTCACCACTACTGACCCCAGAATATGAGGACATGAGTAACCGGGGTGGGATTTCTTGGTGTTTCGCACCTCCTCCCATCAATCATCCATGAGGTGGTGAAATGTTCTGGAAAACATCAGATCTTCGTTGTGATGATGAATCTGAGCTTCTAATCCCCGGACTCTATCATAGAGGTCACACTGCCTAATCCCCTGAACCATCAGACACGTCCATCTCTCTGTGGCCCCCAGGGGCCTAATCCTCCAACCTCTCACGCATCTGCAAGGAAATCATAACATCCTCCGGCTCATGTTCTCCGCCTGCCGAACCTGCACATCCTAGTCCCAAAGCTGCGGCTCAATCAATGTAAAAGTGCAGATTCGCCTCATTTCACGCAGTAATCCTCTGTATAACGATGAACGCTGAAAATACAATCTCTGCCTTATTCTGTAATGACCCTAAATTACTGACTCCAGTCACCTCCAGAGCTGCACTCACTTCGCTGGTCTTATATTGTATCTTATTCTTCAGTCACCTCCAGAGCTGCACTCACTATTCTGCTGTTACATCATGTCTTATACTCCACTCACCTCCAGAGCTGCAGTCACTATTCTGGTGTTATATTGTTTCTTATTTTTCAGTAATCTCCAGAGCTGCACTCACTATTCTGCTGTTACATCATGTCTTATACTCCACTCACTTCCAGAGCTGCAGTCACTATTCTGCTGTTACATCATGTCTTATACTCCACTCACCTCCAGAGCTGCAGTCAATATTCTGCTGTTACATCATATCTTATACTCCACTCACCTCCAGAGCTGCAGTCACTATTCTGCTGTTACATCATGTCTTTTACTCCACTCACCTCTAGAGCTACAGTCACTTTTCTGCTTTTACATAAGGTCTTATCCCCCAGTCACCTCCAGAGCTGCAGTTACCAATCAGGTTTTATAATATTCCTTATGATCCAGCCCTACTCAGAGCTGCAGTCTGTGCTTACATTATATGTTATTCACTAGTCACCTGCAGAGCTGCACTCAGAATTCTACACCATATAATGATTCTTGTTTACAACAATCACCGACTGGTAAAACCACAGCTGATGGTTTGTTACAATGTATCACTACAGGCGATTGCAGCCATTTCTCTCCTGTCTTGTGCTCCTGGATGATCACTCTTCCCTGCACTGATGTTTGGCACCAAACCCTCAGCTGTGAGAAGCATTGGAATAAAAAAAATTGTGCAGCTACTTTTTTGCAGAAAATGTTTGATAAATTGTCTCTGAAAGTTCTTGATGTTGTGATTACACTTTGCAAATGAGCCCTCCTGATTGTCAGGATCTCCACTTGCTGTCAGTGAATAGTTGGTCTTTAGCGCAGTGATCTCGTTCAGCGCTTGGACCCCCCTGCCCGGGCCGCGCTGCCTGCAACGTCCTCTTGTCGGAGCTTTATTGGTAATTATTGCGCTGCTTGTAAAGCCCCGGGAGCGGCGTGGGCGCGATTATTCGGATCCATCGTGGTTTTCGACCTCCTTGGACTTTATTGAATTATCCCCTGGTTTTATAAGGGTCTCGGGTTGCGCTTGTAGACGGTCGTGTTCACAAACCATGTAAAGAGCAGCGACAAAAACTGAAAACACATGGCGAAGCCGGCGCGAGGTTTACGAGCGTCTCTACAGCTGCGCTTTTATTATGCTGAACGAGCCACGAGAAGAGCAAGAATCGGAGCATATTACATGCAATAAATCAGGCGCGCGGCGCAAAGAGATGGGCGCGACCTGCGCAACACCAGAAAATGGGGCACAGTGCAAAGAGACGGGCACGACGTGCACAGCACCAGAAAACGGAGCACAGTGCAAAGAGACGGGCACGATGTGCACAGCACCAGAAAACGGGGCACAGTGCAAAGAGATGGGCGCAACCTGCGCAACACCAGACTACGGGGTGCGATGCAAAGAGACGGGCACGACGTGCACAGCACCAGAAAATGGGGTGTGGTCCAAAGAGACAGACACGACCTGCGCAACACCAGACCGCGGGGTGTGGCAGAAAGAGTCGGGCACAACCTGCGCAACACCAGACCGCGTGGCGCGGCACAAAGAGACGGGTGCGACCTGCGCAACACCACACTGCAGGGCGTGGCAGAAAGAGACGGACGCGACCTGCGCAACACCAGACCGCGCGGCAGAAAGAGACGGCCGCGACCTGCGCGACACCAGACTGTGGGGGGCGGTGCAAAGAGACGGGTGCGACCTGCGCAACACCACACTACAGGGCGCGGCAGAAAGAGACGGACACGACCTGCGCAACACCAGACCGTGGGGCGCGGTGCAAAGAAATGGGCGCGATGTGCACAGCACCAGAAAACGGGGTGCGGCACAATGAGAAGGGCACGACCTGCAGAACACCAGGCTGCGGGGAGTGGTATAAAAAGACGGGCACGACGTGAACAGTACCAGAATACAGGGCGCGGAAGAAAGAGAGAGCGCGACCTGCGCAACACCAGACCATGGGGAGAGGTGCAAAAAGATAGTCACGACGTGCCCAGTAGCAGAAAACAAGGCGTGGCGCAAAGACAGGGGCGGAACCTACGTGACACTAGACCATGGGGCACGGCACCAAAAGAGCGTTACCTGCGCAACACCAGACCATGGGGCGCAGCAAAAAAAAAACGGGCGTGACCTGTGCAACACCACACTGCTGGGCGTGGTGCAAAGAGATGAGCACGACCTGTGCAACACCAAAACGGAGGGCGTAATGCAAATAGACGAGCGCAACCTGCACAACCGCGGGGTGCGGTGCATAGAGACGGGCACCACCTGCACAACATCAGACTGCGGGGCGCGGCGCAAAGACACGGGCGCGACCTGCGCAATACCAGACGGCAGCAAATCTTATTGGATCGCACATGCATTAAAGGGCCAGAAAATGACACCCGACATTTCGCGCCTCAGTCCTCATCACTTACACCTCCACTGGCTTTTAACACTGGGACTTGCCTCGATCTAGTTCAGTTACAGAAAGCTGAGGGTTTGTTACAATGTATCAGTGTATTCAGTCCTCTCTGAGCTGCGCAGATCAGTTATACACATCTCTTCCTTCACTGACACATTGTAACAAGCCCTCAGATGTGTGAACTGGATGCAAATGTAATAAGATCAGTGACATTTCTGAAAAGTGACAGAAGGGTCAGGGGCGGCCATCGCTGGGTCACGGCACTTCTCTTCCAGGGTCTCGTGTCAGGGGTCCGAGCTGACGACCTTACAAATTCACTCAATATAATAAAAGACTGGCTGCGGAGCAGGAATTTGGGGTGTGCAGGGGGTGCAGGGATGAGTCGTGTCTGCTGGCAGAGCATCACACGTCCCGCAGAACATTAACACGTTCCTGTAATATCCGGGGTCCGAACGTCGCCGGCTCTGCGGATAAAACACACGGAATAAAGCCCAGATGTGCGATATCGTAAAGGCTGATTACACCCCATAAGTCATCTCTGAGGAGCGGGAGAGGGGGTCACAGGTAGCGGTGGGGAGTCCAGACACCAGCCCTGACAGTCACATTGTGGGGGATTATCAAAATCTGGGGGCCATGAAGGGGCACGATCTGCGTCACAACATCAATGAATCAGAGGACAAACAAGAGTGGGGGAAGGGCCAATAACCCATGAGGTTCAGGACGGAGAGTTGTCAGATGCCTCAATCTGAAGAATCAGCACCACAATGATCTAATATCAATGGTGACTGGAACTAAACTGGAAAACAATGTGATTTCTCTTAAAGGATTACAGAAAGCTCATGGTGCAAAACTGCAAATCCTGAGAACAGACAAAAAGATACATTATACAGCCACCACTAGGGGGAGCTCCCTGTATACAGAGATACATGATAAGATCCTGTCTGCAGCCACCACTAGGGGAGCTCCCTGTATACAGAGATACATGATAAGATCCTGTCTGCAGCCACCACTAGGGGGAGCTCCCTGTATACAGAGATACATGATAAGATTCTGTCTGCAGTCACCACTAGGGGGAGCTCCCTGTATACAGAGATGCATGATAAGATTCTGTCTGCAGCCACCACTAGGGGGAGCTCCCTGTATACAGAGATACATGATAAGATTCTGTCTGCAGCCACCACTAGGGGGAGCTCCCTGTATACAGAGATACATGATAAGATCCTGTCTGCAGCCACCACTAGGGGGAGCTCCCTGTATACAGAGATACATGATAAGATTCTGTCTGCAGTCACCACTAGGGGGAGCTCCCTGTATACAGAGATACATGATAAGATCCTGTCTGCAGCCACCACTAGGGGGAGCTCCCTGTATACAGAGATACATGATAAGATCCTGTCTGCAGCCACCTCTAGGGGAGCTCCCTGTATACGGAGATACATGATAAGATCCTGTCTGCAGCCACCACTAGGGGGAGCTCCCTGTATACGGAGATACATGATAAGATCCTGTCTGCAGCCACCACTAGGGGGAGCTCCCTGTATACAGAGATACATGATAAGATCCTGTCTGCAGCCACCACTAGGGGGAGATCCCTGTATACGGAGATACATGATAAGATCCTGTCTGCAGCCACCACTAGGGGGAGCTCCCTGTATACAGAGATACATGATAAGATCCTGTCTGCAGCCACCACTAGGGGGATATCCCTGTATACGGAGATACATGATAAGATCCTGTCTGCAGCCACCACTAGGGGGAGCTCCCTGTATACAGAGATACATGATAAGATCCTGTCTGCAGCCACCTCTAGGGGAAGCTCCCTGTATACAGAGATACATGATAAGATTCTGTCTGCAGCCACCACTAGGGGGAGCTCCCTGTATACAGAGATACATGATAAGATCCTGTCTGTAGTCACCACTAGGGGGAGCTCCCTGTATACAGAGATACATGATAAGATTCTGTCTGCAGCCACCACTAGGGGGAGCTCCCTGTATACGGAGATACATGATAAGATCCTGTCTGCAGCCACCACTAGGGGGAGCTCACTGTATACAGAGATACATGATAAGATCCTGTCTGCAGCCACCACTAGGGGGAGCTCCCTGTATACAGAGATACATGATAAGATCCTGTCTGCAGCCACCACTAGGGGGAGCTCCCTGTATACAGAGATACATGCTAAGATTATATCTGCAGCCACCACTAGGGGGAGCTCCTTGCATACAGATTTCTCTCTTTCTTCTCCGTATACTTGCATGCAGTGAGCTCCCATTAGTTGGAGCACAGTTTTCCTTTTTCCTGGGTTTGTCTCAGGACATCGTCTTTTATTTCTCGCCCTTGCTATACGCCGGGGGTCACCTCCTTGGAAGCGCTGCTGTTTCCAATCCCGTCTCCTGCCTCCCCCTCTCCTTGTCCGCCTCAGTTATGCGGGGATGGGGTCGGCCATGTCGCCCCTTTATCTGCACTTTGATATCTCGCTTTATTATGTTTTTTCTTATCAGGATTCGTCTTTTTCTATTATAATCGGAGCCACATTTTAGAGAATGAATCTAATTAGAGTCTTAATCCCGGATGACTCAGATCCTGGATGAGGTCTCCACTGTCACCGTCCCAGGTGTGCGCGGAGGCATTCGTGGCCCCGCCGCACCCGCCACTATGGAGACCATATGGGGTCTTGTATACCCCCTGTACTGCGGTCCTGCGCCCGGCGCTGTCTGTAGCGTCACATGTAAGGGGCAATGACCTATCGCTTGTATCTCTGCCATCGGTAACAATAAGGGGCCTCATCTATTAGGGAAAAGTAATTCCACTGCCAAGATCCATGATTCTTGAGTCGCGCCTCGGTGGGGGCGCTGTTGCATTGATGTTTATGGAAAGAATGTAAAGCAGCCAGTGGTAAAAAGTGGAACTGCAAGAGAGAAAAGCCGACCCCAGTGATGGCGGAACCTTAGAAGATTATAATATGGAATTCGCCCTCTTCCTTAAAATAGTCGAGACAATCCAACATGATGTCATTCTATCCCCCATGATTTACACTGCAGCTAAGATTATCAGACACGTAGATATTATTATTATTTATTATTATAGCGCCATTTATTCCATGGCGCTTTACAAGTGAAAGAGGGTATACGTACAACAATCATTAACAAGATATGGGCGGAGTCTCTATACGTGGGAGGAGCTTGGGAGCCAAATTACATTTGATTTAATTAGAGCCATTCATCAGTTTGGATCCTCCCGGGATCTTCTGCTCCTGATTATTTGGGTTCATTATGAGTTTAGAAGGCGCGGGCCGGTGCGGTGCGTGATGGCGTCTCCGGATCGCCTCCCGTGAGGCCGCGGTCATCTTATATGGGCTCTTTGGAGTTGATTGGTCTATATGAAGACGGACGCCTGTCACCACCGTGGCTGCAGGATGAATCCTGGGCTGATTCAGCCTCTGAGCGGGGGAGGGGGGAGGTCAGCGACCGGGGATCATACATGACTTCATGGGACGTCAACGCCCCTGGACTAATTCCAGGACTGGACTGTAAAGTCAACATGGCAGAGCGCTGTCCGGATCAGGTTTAGTGATGTCATCCCCCCGGACATAGCGCCTGCCGCCATTCATTACTTATCGAGCGTCTGCAGTAACAACTCATCGAGAAGTTTGCAACTAAACGTCTGAAATGTGCTTTTAAGTCTCAAGAAGCTGCAACTGTCACTCAGTATCCAAAAACTGTCCCCCCGCAGTACCAGCACTGACCAGCAGGGGGCAGCTATCCCTCACTGAACAAACAGAGCATGCACCGAGATTTATTTACCTGCAATGCTCCATGGGAAAAAAATATGTAAATTATTTCTGTGCTGATGAGAGGCGATGATCCCGAAGCAGTGCCGTCTACAGATGGCGGACACAAGCTCCCGGACACCTCCCCAAAATCAAAATCACCAAACTCAGATTTTTTAGGTGAATTTCTATTTTTGCTGAAGTTTCCTGGCAAAAACCTGAAATTACCGAACACAAAATTGGAAACTTTTTTTCACTCCTTTTTTTTAATTTTGAGATCTCTGCTTGCTGTAAGTGAAAGAAAACATTTAGGTCCAAAGACTGAAAACTTTTCCAGACCTAATACTTTTTGCTGCCGAGGGTTTGTTACAATGTAGCAGTGGCCTCCAGGGACAGATCTGTGCTGATGCTGTGATACATTGTAGCAAACCACTAATATTGTGTCCCCCCACCTCTCCAGTGATTGGTTCAGGCCCACCTGCACCCCAATATCCAGAGGAGCGAGACCCCAGTGTGTTGGTGAAGTGATCTGCAGCACATCGCAGAAGCATCATCTCCACATTGTCCTGGAAGATGGGAGAAGTTGTTATTGGAGGAGGTTAAGATTCTGTACTTCTTCATGGCCGGGTTCTTAGGGAAAATTGTGAGTGAACCCCTCCATGGATGAGAAGCCCCCACATATTGTGAGTGACCCCCTCCATGGATGAGAAGCCCCCACACATTGTGAGTGACCCCCTCCACGGATGAGAAGCCCCCACATATTGTGAGTGACCCCCTCCATGGATGAGAAGCCCCCACATATTGTGAGTGACCCCCTCCATGGATAAGAAGCCCCCACATATTGTGAGTGACCCCCTCTATGGATGAGAATCCCCCACACATTGTGAGTGCCCCCTCCATGGATAAGAAGCCCCCATACATTGTGAGTGACCCCCTCCATGGATGAGAAGCCCCCACTCATTGTAGTGACCCCCTCCATGGATGAGAAGCCCCCACATATTGTGAGTGACCCCCTCCATGGATGAGAAGCCCCCACATATTGTGAGTGACCCCCTCCACGGATGAGAAGCCCCCACACATTGTGAGTGATGCCCTCCATAATTAAGAAGCTCCCACACATTGTGAGTGGCCCCCTCCATGGATAAGAAGCCCCCACATATGAAGGGTATCGGGAGGCTTTACTGTTGGCAGACACAATAATCACCGTTTCTTTTTTGGACATTCTTCCAGATAACCCAGTCTAAAGGGGCTTCATTGTGATGCCCCTGAACTAGTCAGGGTGTCACAGGGTCCTGCACTCCTTTTCTCCTTTGGTGCAGAGCTCACCCCCCATGGTTCTGGGATCCTAACCTTTGGTATTGCTTCCTTCAGCATTCAAATCCTAGTCACACCTCACACCACACCCTGTCAGGCACACCAGTGGGTGGTCTAGCTGGAACAGGGCCACCCGCCTAGGGGTCAGGCAGACTGGTGGGAGGGGCTGAGTCAGAACATTAGTAGCCCTCATAGAGTGAGGAGCTGGAGGGAGTTGGAGCTCCCTGGGAGACGTTGGCTATGTCGCAGACGGTGGTCTGGGACCGGAGGAGTCGGAGATCCGGTCGCAGGGTATTAGAAGGGGTGCCAGACTTAGTTTGGGAGAACGGTCGGCATTGGAAAATCTAGTAACCAAACCGGTACCCAGCACGGCGGGGTACTGGACCCTAGATCAGGGAGTAGCTTCACGCAACCTGATAATTCACCTGTGGAGGATAGTCTCTTTATGAACTTTCCCCAAGAGCTCAGAGATCAAAGACACCTACACAACGAGGGGGATAGGGGCTTTCCAGCTTATGCGGCCCACTGAGATCCCAAGTGTCAGCCATCGAGAGCACAGCTCCTCTAACTAATTGTAGGGAGCGGGACCCTGACAGCTTCAGGCTCAGGGGTCACTCAGAACATCTAAATTCTAGTGCATGGAGGCAGGTTACAGAACCATCAGCAATACCAACGGGAAACCATCAGCAATACCAACGGAATTGGACTCCCAAAAGATCTCCCCTGAAGTGGCAGCGGCACCCAGAGACTTGGTTTACTCCTGTGTCAGAGTCTGCTTTATGGTCGCTTCAACACCAACACGGCCTGAGTGAGTACACTGCCTCCCCCTGCGTCCAACCTGCACTACTCTCCCCTAGACTCCACCATCCAGAGTTCCGGGGCCTCCCCTACCCGTGGAGGGAAACGTCATCTGGCTGCTCCGCTCCATCTCCCCCCGGGTACTCCCATGGGCAGCGGCGGTACTCCCCTTACCGCGAACCACGGGTGGCGTCACGAACATTAATCCCCTGTAAATAGCCCCCCTTTCATTTTCAGGTGACCCCGAGCCCCCGGGTCCGGAGACCCTCGAGCCACGGCAACCCCGAATCCAAGCAGTCCGACTGCTGCAGGGGCGGTACATCATCAGAGGAAATCCCTGTACTTTCTGCAGAATGTTAGTCTGTCTTTGGTGTTTTTCTTGCAGAGAAGTGTCTTTTTTTCTGCACTTCTCGGCACCAGGCAGCCTCCAAAAAACTCTGACTGTGTGTGTAAATGCACTGATACTTGCCTGCTGCCATTCCTGAGCAAGCTCTGCACTTGTGTTCAACTCATTCATAGCTGAATCATCTTTAGGAGACACTCCTAGCCCTTACTGGACTTTCTTGGCTGCCCTGAAGCATTTTTACTGCAATTGAACTGTTTTCTTTGAAGTTTTTGATAATCTGATAAATTATATAATCTTACTAGCAGCAATGTCCTTGCCTGTAAAGCCCTTTTGATGCAAAACAATGCTGACTGCTCATGTCTGTTTGGAAGAAACCATGGTTCACAGAAGAAGACAGTGATTTGAAGCACCAGTTCCCATTTAAAGTCACCAGTCTCCTCTTATAATTCAATCAGCATAACTGTGATATTGTCACCAGTGTGTCGCGTCTGCAGGTTACACCTTGTGTTGGAGCAGATTTCCGCGTTCCTTTTTGGCTGATATGAAGAAAAAAACAAAAAAGCCAGCTCAACTCAAAATGGCCCGTGTTATAAGCTGTGCACTGCTGCACTAGAAAATCCAAACTGTACTATTTTAAAATTTGAGATTTTTGCAAAAAATTGCAATTTCTTGAGCTCCCCACCACGGCACGGCAAACGTCTTTGGGGCAGTTCTACGCTAAAATATTTTGTATTTAAAATGTGCCATACGGCCTCACATGTGAAAAGTAGAACTGCTCTTAGCAGCACTTACCTGGTGCTTTTCAATTCTGTACCCATGACTGAGTCATGGCTTTGGGTGGGACAGGCTAAGCAAATGCTGCATGAATTAAATAGCCTGTGGACAGGGCTTGATGACTGAATGTGAACAGTCACCAATCGCCAAAATCAAGACAGGTGGAATACATCCCAAATTGGAGGTGCACAGCGAGGTGGGGATCAGCCACCGACCAATTAATTGAAAAAAGTTTGAGTTGAGCTGGCTTTTTTGTTTTTTCTTTTTGGCTGATATCACTCATAGCCTTAATCACAGCTGTAACATTTTGCACTTCTGCTATATTTACCCACTCCTGGCTTTTCTCCATGCCAGTGATAGATCTTCTATACTGACCACTCTGGAGAAGCCTCTCTCTCTCTCTCTCTCTCTCTCTCTCTCTCTCTCCCTCTTGCTCTCTCTGCATCCATCCTATGCTTGTTATTTACTTCTCTCTTTCGTTCTCTTTCTCTCTCTCCCTCTCTCTTTCTATCTCCCTCTCTTTCTTTCTTTCCCTCCCTGTCTCTTTCTTTCTTTTTTCTCTCCCTCCATCTATCCTATGCTCTTGCTGTAACTCCTCTCTCCCTCTCTCTGTTTCTCTCTCTCTTTTCCTTTCTTTCTTTCTTTCTCTATCCCTCTCTCCATCCATCCTATGCTCTTGCTGTAGCTCCTCTCTCTCTCTCTCTCTCTCTCCCTCTCCCTTTCTCTCTCGCTCTCCTTCCTTTTCTCTCTGACTCTTTCTCTCTATCCATACCATGCTCTTGCTGTAGCTCCTCTCTCTCTCTCTCTCTCTCTCTCTCCCTCTTCCTCTCTCTTTCTCCATCCATCCTATGTTCTTGCTGTAGCTCCTCTCTCTCTCTCCCCCTCTCCCTCTCTCTCTCTCGCTCTCTCTCTCCTTTTCTCTCTGACTCTTTCTCTCTATCCATACCATGCTCTTGCTGTAGTTCCTCTCTATCCCTCTCCCTCTCTCTTTCTCTCTCTTTCAACCTCTCTCTTTCTCCATCCATCCTATGCTCTTGCTGTAGCTTCTCTCTCTCCCTCTTTCTCTCTATCCCTTTCCCTCTCTCTCTCTTTCTCTCTCTATCCCTCTTTCCCTCTCTCTCTCTTTCTCTCTCCATCCATCCTATGCTCTTGCTGCAGCTTCTCTCTCTCCCTCTCTTTCTCTCTCTATCCCTCTTTCTCTCTCTCTCTTTTTCTCTCTCCCTCTCTCTTTCTCTCTCCATCTATCCTATGCTCTTGCTGTAGCTCCTCTTTCTCTCTCTCCTTCTCTTTATCTCTCTCTTTCTCCCTCTCTCTATCCCTCTCTCTCTTTCTCTCTCCATCCATCCTATGCTCTTGCTGTAGCTCCTCTCTCGCTCTCTCTTTCTCTCTCTCGCTCTCTCTTTTTCGCTCTCCCTCTCTCTCTCTTTCCCTCTCTTTCTCCCTCTCTCTATCCCTCTCTCTTTCCCTCCATCCATCCTATGCTCTTGCTGTAGCTTCTCTTTCTCTCTCTTTCTCCCTCTCTCTTTCTCTCTCTCGCTCTCTCTTTTTCTCTCTCCCTCTCTCTCTTTCCCTCTCTTTCTCCCTCTCTTTCTCCCTCTCTCTTTTTCTCTCTCTCCCTCTCTCTCTTTCCCTCTCTTTCTCCCTCTCTCTCTCCCTCTCTCTTTCCCTCCATCCATCCTATGCTGTTGCTGCAGCTCCTCGTCTTGCGCCCTCCCCGGCTGGCAGTAATCAGGGATCGTGCAGTTTACTCCGGGTCTCGTGCACTTTCCACATCGGAAATTTAGCGACAAATCACTTCCACACCAACATGCAGTTGGAAAATCTTCCAGGGCCAAAAGTTACGAACCTCAACGTCCACATTCTCCGTGTTGTTGGCCGCGCTCCCCTCCCCGACATCTGGATCTTATCAGCGATCAGCCCGGAGAAACGTCCAATCTGCTCGCTCCCATAATTCGATTTAGTGAATGAATCGCTGATGTGACTATGGGGGCCGGTCCCGCTCCGTCCATGTGGTCCCCGCACCCCTGCTCCTGTCACGGGGGTTTATTTTTGTAACATTATATATCTTTTCTAACAAGGTGTTTCCTGAACCTCATGTGATTACAGGACCATTAACCTGGAAACAGGCACCTGACGGGGCCTCGGGAAGACCGTCCCAAAACCCCGCACCCATCTCTGTACAGGTCTGCCATACTGATCGTGCATCAGGAGGCTCAGGATGAGCAGAGCGCTCAGTCTTTACATCATTTCCCATAACATATATTATTATAGGAGAACAGACCTGAGCTCGGCACAGTATTAACTCCTTCCTGTACAGCACCGGTCGCGTCTGACCTGGGACTGTTAACCCCTTAGATGCCTGACCAGTAGCGCCCCCCGCTGGCTGGAGCGCATCACTGCAGTGATTTATACAGAAAAGGTACAAACTATCAATGAAACAAAATGTTAAAAAACAAACTGCAAAGTGGAAGATTAAAAAGAAAAAACATTTTTCCTATAAATCTATAAATTGTAAGTTGTAAATGCAAAAGGCTGGAAATGAAAATCAGCAACGACGGAAGGGAAAAATGTCTGATAGAGGCAAAAAGAAACAAACAAGCTCTTTATATTTTTCTTCTTCTTGTTATTATTAGTAGCAGTAGTAATAATATTAAAGTTACCATTTTTTTTATAAATGTTATTATTACCATATTATATTATTATTTTAATTATTTTTATATTTACATTTTAATTCCATCATCATTAAGTCTGTTTTTTATATACAGTCTGTGTGTGTGTATATATATATATATATATATATATATATAGATAGATAGATAGATATAAATATATTATTTTTTATATATATATATATATATATATATATATATGGTCTCTATCATATATACAGTATATATTATGTTTATTTTTATATTTGTATTATATTAATAATTAATTCATGCTATATGATTATTCATATTATTCCATTCCTGTGTTACTTTTTTTCCTTTTACTTTTCACTTTGTTACTTTGTCTCTCGCAGTCTGTATTCTATATTAAATTATTTTTTTTTTATATATTGGCATTTTTTCCCTCTTTTTTTGCAGTATATTATATGGATATTATATTTCTTGAAGAATCAGACCCAGAATCCTTTAGAATCGTGACGTTTCCAGACTGCAAATTGATAATTCGCCATCTAATGTTTTATCTCATAGACAGTAATTGCCCCGTCATCATGTACACGTCTGTTGTTCTGGCACCTGAAATGACATATTATTATTTGTTTATATTTTTTTGAAGATATAATACTTACCAATTTTATACCAAAATCTTCTAATAGAAAAAAAAATATTGAAATCCATCAGTGACAGGAAAGAAAGAAAAATTGTTAATGTGTAGACAAATATATAATAGTAATAATAATAATAATAATAATAATAATAATAATAATAATAATTTCTATTAAATAATACAATTATGTATATAATGTTTATTATTACTGGTGTTATTTTTAATAAACACACCTTCCAAGTGATTATTATATTTAGTTTTATTACTATTATTATTTATTGTTATAATTCTCCTCTTATATTTTTTAATAATTCTCCATATTTTTAATAAATATTATTATGGAGATAAGGACACACAATGATCTTGAAGATCCAACGAATCTATTCCAGAAAATTGGTCCTTAAAAAAAAAAAAAAAAATAATTGCACAGCGCCCGTGTCCCTTCTGTCATCCAAGCGCTTTCCGTGTTGGAAATAAAAAAAATAAAAATAAAGGAATTTATTAATATAATTAATTATCTCTATCAGTGTTAGTTTCTGTAAATTGCAGCCGCATTTGAAAGCGGAATTATTATATTAGGCTATGTTCACACGCTGCATGTTTTCCTGCGTTTTTGGTGCATTTTTTACATCACAAAGATGCCCCTAAATGCATGCGTTTCCTTCTCCCAGCAAAGTCTATGGGATTTCTATTTTGCTGTCCGCACTGTGCATCTTTTGTCGGCTGCGTTTTTGAAGATGCAGCACGTCAATACTTTTTGCGTTTTTCCAGTGTTTTTGAGGCCTCTAGTCAATAGATTTGACTTAAAAAAACGCACTGGGCAAAATGCGGTAAAAATGTGGCAAAACTGTGTAAAAAACGCATGCTTTTTTATGCGTTTTCGCCGCGGGTGCCTTTTTTGTGCATTTTTTGGAACCAAAAACGCTGCATCTTTGTGGTTAGAAGAGATGCACTGTGTGAGCACAGCCTTAATATGATCTTTTTTATTCTTCGTATTATTTACTATAACATTGTTTTAATTCCTGTTGCTTATATGTCGCCATTATATCTGCAGCGCTGCACAGAAAGTGTCACCGTCCCCAGGAGCTCACAATCTAATCTTCGCATAATTGCGGCAATTTTTGTAAAAAAAAAAATCTATCATTAGGTTTTTCTGCAGCTCGGGTGGTGGAGGGGGATCATACAAACTCCCGGCAGATGTCCTCATTGTATTCGGCTGCTGCACAGAGACATTTGGGGGGAAATTTACTAAACCAGTATACCCTACATCTAGCTTCAGTAGCCCCAGTTAGAGCAGGTGTCAGCCCCCTCTATATGTACATACTGGAGAGGAAGGGGTTAACCGCTTAAATCCTGCTATCAATCTCATCCAGTGTTATTTACGTGTTGCAGTCTCAGTTTTGGGGTCCGTTGCGATGCTCATTGCCCCCCGTCTCCCCCATTCGTGCAATTTGATTCTTAGGAGATCGTAATTTTAACATATTCTGTAAATTTAAAAATTGCAATATAGGTTTAAGCTACTTAGAGGGAACTTAAAAAAATGTAAATAAAAAATTAAAAAATATTTAAAAATATTTTAAAAAAACAAAACATAAAAGTTTAAACCATCCCCCTTTTCGCAATCTGAAAATAAAGAAAAACACATACAGTGCAGCCTTGGATGACGAGCATAATTGGTTCCAGGAGTGCGCTCTTAAACTAAGTTACTCTTATATCAAAGCGAATTTTCCCATAGGAAATAATTGAAACGCAGATAATTCGTTCAGCAACCAATAAATATTTACTGTATTTATACAAACTTATTACAGTAATACAAAATAATGCACTGTATCCATATAAAATGATTACAGTCACTAATACACAATACTGTACAGTGCAGTAAAAACCATATAAAACAAATTAAACTGCACTTTAGTTTACAATAAAATTGTTGGGGTGCGAGAGTACAGTATAAGCAATGTGCTGCACTGGAAAGAGAGTACAATACTGTATCCACAAATGCAAATTAATGGACATGCTATATAGTATATACTGTACTGTGCAATGGTATATAGTATACAGTACATATGTACACAAAGTTACGTCCAGAGCGGGTCAGAGCGCGGTGAACGGACGGATCCGGACGTGTGCACGGTGAGTATTTCCTCTTATTGCAAAACATTGCTCTCAAACCAAGTTACTCGTAAGCGGGCTTTACACGCTACAATATCGTTAATGTTTTATCGTCGGGGTCACGGTGTTTGTGACGCACATCCGGCGTCATTAACGATATCGCAGCGTGTGACACTTATGACCTTAAACGAATGCAAAAGCGGTCTAAATCGTTTGCCGTGGAGAGGTCGTCCTAAAATAAAAAATCGTTCTCTTCTAATTAGCGATGTTGTTCGTCGTTCCTGCAGCAGCGCACATCGCTATGTGTGACACCGCAGGAGCCAGGAACATCTCCGTACCTGCCTCCACCGCAATGAGGAAGGAAGGAGGTGGGCGGGATGTTACGTCCCGCTCATCTCCGCCCCTCCGCTTCTATTGGACGCCTACCGTGTGACGCCGCACGACCCGCCCCCTTAGAAAGGAGGCGGATCGCCGGCCAGAGCGACGTCGCAGGACAGGTAAGTGCGTGTGACGGGGGTAAGCGAGGTTGTGCGGCACGGGGAGCGATTTGCCCGTGTCGCACAACCGACGGGGCGGGTACGATCTCTTGTGATCTTGCAAGCGAGATCGCAGCGTGTAAAGCCCGCTTTAGGCCATGTGCGCACTTTGCTTTTTTACCTGCTTTTCCGCTGCGTTTTGAACTGCAGCGTTTTAATGCCAAAATGTCTGCGTTTGGATTTTCAAGAAAAGTCTATGGGAAATTGGCATATTGTGTGCGCACAATGCTGTTAAAAATGCAGCGTTTTAGTTGCAGAAAATTTGGCAAAAACTGAGCGTTTAAAGAAGCAGCAGGTCAAATGTTTTTGCCATTTTGGCAGCGTTTCCCATCCATTCAATTTAATACAAAACTGCAGCGTTTCTAAAAGCACCGGAAAAGCACTAAGGCTATGTGTCCACGTTGCTTTTCCCTACTTGCAGTTCTAAATGCACGTTTTGTCCTTAATTGAATTAGCCAAAGTTGCCTTTTGCAGAACTTTAGTGCTGAAAACGCATGCGTATTTGCCGCGTATTTGATGCGTTTTTAGCGCTTTTTGAATGCTTTTTTCAAATGCTTTTCGACACATGCACTTTGAACATCAAGACACTGATAAATAAAGTTACAACAGTCAAACTAAATGAAAAAAGAGAAAAAAAGGGGCACATAAATATTTGTATGGAAAAAAAGAAAATAGCAAGATTTAATAGAATTATAGCGGTTATTTAATAAAAAACGGAAATATAGCAATAAAATGATAATTTTCTTTAAATAAATTGTCGGACTATGTGTGTGTGTGTAAAGGGACATATGAAATCATTAATTTGATGTGCAAAAAGCATGCGTTTTAGTAGTCCAAAACGCATGTTGGGCACAGGAAAACCCTATTTCCCATAGACTTTGCTGGGAAATCAAAACGCAGCCATTTGGGCACTAAAAAGGTGCAGTTGAAAACGCTGCAGAAAAGCATGAAAAAATGCACCGTGGGCACAGGGCCTAAGGCCATGTCCGCACTTTGCGTCGTCCTAGTTGCAGTTGTAAATGCATCCTTTGGCAGAAATTGCTTTTGCCAAAGTTGCTTTTGACCACTAAATCGCGGTAAATACACATGCGTTTTTACCGCGTTTTTAGCGCTTTTTATATGCTTTTCTATTGCGTTTAGACAGATGCATTTTGAACATAAAGACACTGCTAAATAAAGTTCAAACAGTCAAACACAATGAAAAAAGGGGAAAAAAAGAAACACATATAATTCTTGAAATCATAACGAAAATAGTTATATTTCATATAATTATAGCGGTTTTATACTATTTATCGCTAAAATAGCCATAAATTAATATTTTTCATTAGTTTAATTGTCGGACTATGTGTGTGTAAAGGGACAGATCATTCCATTATTTTCATGTCAGAATAGCTTGCGTATATTTAGTCCAAAACGCAGTGTTTTCTGCATCTAAAAAGCAGGTAAAACGCTGGAATTTTGATGTTTGTTGCTTTTTACAACTTCTCATTGACTGCAATGTTACCAAAACGCAGCCCAAATGGCAAAAACAACTGACATGCTGCTTCTTTGAACGCAGAGTTTTTGCCCAAAATTATCTAAATTAAACGCTGCGTTTGGAAATGCAAAGTGCGCACAAGAAATCACCAATTCCCATAGACTTTGCAGGAAAATCAAAACGCATGCCTTTTGGCAAGAAAAGGTGCACTTCAAAACGGACCTAAAAAGCAGCTGAAACGCAAAGTGCGAACATAGCCTAAAAACTCATGAAAACCGCAAGGTGCGCATAGGCTACTTTCTTTGCGCTTTACATGCATTTTTAAAGCCAAAAGCATTGTCCTTTCTGCCAGAGGATGCTTTTTGAACTGCAACTACCACGACGCAAAGTGCGCACATAGCTTAACATGCTTTTTTGACAAATTAAATGTATGCGTTTTTGACATTATATTAAGGACATGATATGTCCCTTTACACACACATATATAGTCCGACAATTAAATTTATGAAAATCAATAATTTAACGTTATTTTATACATAAATATTAACAAACATTTATCATTTTAATAAAATCAGCTATTTTGTGTATGATTTAAATCATGATATTTGATATCATTTTTTTCCCTTTTTTCATAGTGTTTGAATGTTTAAACTTTGTTTAGCAGTGTATTTGTCAATGAAAAAGCACGTAAAGCGTGGTAAAAACGCAAGCGTATTTATAGCGTTTTTGTGCTCAAAACCAAATTTGACAAAGACAATTTCTGCCAGAGGATGCGTTTACAACTGCAAGTAACTCAATGCAAAGTGCGCACATGGCCTTAAGGCCGCTTTACCCGCTGCGATCTCGCTAGCATGTGTACCCACCCCCATCAGTTGTGCGTCACGGGCAAATCGGTGCTCGTGGTGCACAACATCGCCCGGACCCGTCACACTGACTTACCTGCCTAGCGACGTCGCTGTGACCGGCGAACCGCCTCCTTTCTAAGGGGGCGGTTCGTTCGGCGTCACAGCGACGTCACTAAGCGGCCGCCCAATAGAAGCGGAGGGGCGGAAATGAGTGACACGTAACATCCCGCCCACCTCCTTCCTTCCTCATTGCGGGTGGACGCAGGTACGTTGTTGTTCGTCGTTCCCAGGGTATCACACGTAGCGATGTGCGCTGACGCAGGAACGAGGAACAACCTGAGTCCTGCAACAGCAACAATATTTGGGAACTGAACGATGTGTCAACGATCAACGATAAGGTGAGTATTTTTGATCATTAGCGGTCGCTCGTACGTGTCACACGCAACGACATCGCTAACGAGAACGGATGTGCGTCACGAATTACGTGACCCCCACGACATCTCGTTAGCGATGTCGTTGCGTGTAAAGCGGCCTTTAATCCAAGGTTCCACTGTATAAGAAAACAAGCACATGTGGAATCGCCGCATCCACAATCCAAGTCCGATCTATTAATATATTAAAAGCCCTAAAGAAAAAAGAATCAGGAAGACAGAGGTAAAGATTTTTGGTCACGGCACCTCACCCAAAAAGTGCTATAAAGGTTATCTACAAACCGTCATCAATAAAATCTGCAGCTCGCAGAAAACACTCGGGGGGTCTTTGGAAATAGAGAAAACCAATGAATTTTTTTACAATTTTAGAGGGTGTGAGGGGCTGAGCTCCCCCTTGTGGAGGGGGCACGGTTGGACTCTAGTGGGTCCTATAGGTTAACACATTTTTGCAATTTTTTTCTTTTTTTTAAAACTTTTAAAATATAAGAATAAAAATATTAATTTGTCACCGAAGTCACTTTTTACTTTCAACTAATAGCAAGAAAAAAATAAAATATGGAAATTGTGTTTTTTTTCACCTTTTTGCCCCACTTTGAGCTTTTTTGTTTCTTGGTAAACCCCGATTTGGCCTTGTCAATAGAAAAATAAAAAACTGAAAGGGAAAAAAAATGAAAATTGACAACAGAAACTGATACATGGTGGAAGCTTCGGTTCTTGTTGTTGCGCTTTCTGTTTGTCGGTGCGTTGCAGATTTCGGCAGGACGCGCTTTATTCTTGGCGCTGTTTATCCACTGCTGGTGTCATGGCGTCCGGGCTCTGACGCGTCTTTGGCGTCGGTGATTCCCCGGGGCGGCCGCGTCTGTTCCTGTGTTTTCCTCATTCAGGATCAGGGCTGATTCTCGCCAGGAATCCTCCTTACTAGAAACTCCTGGAAACGACCTTTTCTTCCATAAACTTAAGAAAGATGGATCCGCAGCCCAAGTCGTAATGCAGCGTCTGGAAATTCAGGGTGGAAATGATGGAACGGCGCAATCTGGGCACCACGACCATCAGGAGCAATCGCCAGGTCATATCCCTGCAGACTGGGGTCAGGTCCGCCTGGATACAAAGGGTTAAATATTATGGGATAAGTCACCACTGAATTAGGTGAATTTAGGGTGAAATTTGAGGGCAGTCATAGGGGCAGGTGGGGGCAGTCATAGGGGAAGGTGGGGGCAGTCATAGGGGAAGGTGGGGGCAGTCATAGGGGTGGGGGGAAGTCATAGGGGCAGTCATAGGAGCAGGTGGGGGCAGTCATAGGGGAAGGTGGGGGCAGTCATAGGGGTGGGGGGAAGCCATAGGGGCAGGTGGGGGCAGTCATAGGGGCAGGAGCAGTCATAGGGGCAGGGGCTGTCATAGGGGCAGGAGGGGGCAGTCACAGGGGCAGGAGGGGCAGTCATAGGGGTGGGGTGTAGTCATACGGGCAGTGGCAGTCATGGGGGTGGGTGAGGCAGTCATAGGGGCAGTCATAGGGACAGTTAGGGGGGAGTTATGGTTGCAGGTGGGGGCAGTCAGAGTCGGGGAGAGGGTAGTCTCCCGTTTGTTTTGGGTTTTGGGGCTCTTCCACTCTTCGCAGCCTCCTTATTTCCAGCATTGCCTGGCGTTGATGCCTCCATATTTCTGCCCTCACATTTGATTTCTGGTCTCATAAAATGCTCATTTTAATATCAGGCAGGAAAACTTTCAAAAGACATTAAGACATAAATCTGCAAAGTAAGTACACCGGCCTCATCAGGTGCGATAGATGAGTGTACTGGTCCCGGTGTCCGCGCCTGCAGTGTGCCTCTGTCCTCCACCCCTGGTATAATGCTTAGTTGGGGTGTATAATGACCCCCGTCTGATGCGTCCCCCATGTCCGGCTGCAGCGCCGATATTTACGGGGCGCAGCTCATTTCCAGATGTTTAGTCTTTTACAATCGGAGCCTCAATTACCGGGAAGAAATAGTAAAGATTGTGCGATTCCTCCAGATGGCGGCGGCGTCCGGCGGGATTTCTGCGATTCATAATTTCTATTTTCTGATTTATATTTTGGGGCAAAACGACATTAAATGTATCCGAGAAAACGACTCCACGAGGGAAAGAGACGCAAACGCCCCCCGCCCCTCACCTAAACTGGGGGAGAAAGGAACGGGGGGTACAACCAGCAAAACCCCGACAGGGAAGCACGAGGCAACAGATAACAGACGGGCAGAGGGAGGCACAAAAGAAAGGGAGGCACAAAAGAGAGGGAGGCGCAGAGTAGAGGAGGCATAAAAGAAAGGGAGACACAGAGCAGAGGAGACACAAAAGAGAGGGAAGCACAGAGCAGAGGAGGCACAAAAGAAAGGGAGACACAGAGCAGAGGAGGCACAAAAGAAAGGGAGACACAGAGCAGAGGAGACACAAAAGAGAGGGAAGCACAGAGCAGTGGAGGCACAAAAGAAAGGGAGGCACAGAGCAGAGGAGGCACAAAAGAAAAGGAGGCACAGAGAAGAGGAGGCACGAAAGAAAGGGAGACACAGAGCAGAGGAGGCACAAAAGAAAGGGAGGCATAGAGCAGAGGAGGCACAAAAGAAAGGGAGACACAGAGCAGAGGAGGCACAAAAGAAAGGGAGACACAGAGCAGAGGAGGCACAAAAGAAAGGGAGACACAGAGCAGAAGGAGGCTCAAAAAAGAGGGAGGCACAAAAGAAAGGGAGGCACAGAGCAGAAGGAGGCACAAAAAAGAGGGAGGCACAAAAGAAAGGGAGGCACAGAGCAGAAGGAGGCACAGAGATGAGAAAGCACAGAGCAGAGGGAGGCACAGAGCAGAGCAGGCACAAAAAAAAGGAGACAGAGCAGAGGAGACACAAAAAAAGGAGAGGCACAGAGCAGGGGAGGCACAAAAGAAAGGGAGACACAGAGCAGAGGAGGCACAAAAAAGAGGGAGGCACAAAAGAAAAAGAGGCACAGAGCAAAGGAGGCACAAAAGAAAGGGAGGCACAGAGCAGAGGGAGGCACAGAGCAGAGGACGCAAAGAGCAGAGGAAGCATAGAGCAGAGGGAGGCACAGAACAGAGGAGGCACAAAAGAGAGGGAGGTACAGAGCAGAGGAGGCTGCGGAATATGTTGGCGCTATAGGAATAAAGATTATTATTATAGCGCACAGGAGGCACAAAGGAAAGGGAGGTACAGAGCAGCGGGAGGCACAAAGCAGAGGGCGGCACAGAGCAGAGGAGCCACAGAGCAGAGGGATGCACAAAGCAGAGAAGGCACAAAAGAGATGGAGGCACAGAGCAGAGGAAGCACAATGCAGAGGAAGCACAATGCAGAGGAGGCGCAGAGCAGAGGGAGGCACCGAGCAGAGGAAGCACAATGCAGAGGGTGGCACAGAGCAGAGGAGGCACAGAGCAGAGGGAGGCACCGAGCAGAGGAAGCACAATGCAGAGAAAGCACAGAGCAGAGGGAAGCACAGAGCAGAGGAGGCACAGAGCAGAGGAGGCACAGAGCAGAGGAGGCACAGAGCAGAGGGAGGCACAGAGAAGAGTGCGGCACAGAGCAGAGGAGGCACAGAGCAGAGGAGGCACAGAGCAGAGGGAGGCACAGAGCAGAGTGCGGCACAGAGCAGAGGATGCACAGAGCAGAGGGAGGCACAGAGCAGAGTGCGGCACAGAGCAGAGGAGGCACAGAGCAGAGGGAGGCACAGAGAAGAGTGCGGCACAGAGCAGAGGAGGCACAGAGCAGAGGAGGCACAAATATCTGGAGGAAGGGATGAGATAAAAGAGGGAACTTCTGTTCCTTGCTCTAAATTACTACTAAAATATGAAACTGCAAATATTCGGGATCCAGAGTGATGGACGCTGCAGTCACGATCGTCACACGACTCGCGGATGGTGTAAGGGCAGCATTTCTCTTTGTGGATGGGGCTGAGCTGCAGTAAGGAGACTTATAAGCCATGCAATGCTCCCATGGGAATCTAGATGTGCAAACAGCCTCTTCAGCGAGGAGGAGGAGGTGTAGACATCTAGCGCCACCTATTGGATGTAGCAAGTGAATATCGATCCTTTCACGAGAAGAAACGTAAGAAGACATTGCATTATCAGACACGGGTTTCGGTGTGTTGACCTCTCATCAGTGCAAAGCAGGAGGTTTGGTGTTTCAGGGTGAAAGTCTTTATTTCCGATAGGTGGCTCCTTTCCACATTCTCTCTGCAGAGGATATTTCTGTGACCCACAGACACTCCACAGCGGCCATGTTGTATGCACTCGGTGCAGGGTCGGAGTTTCCTGGACGTTTTTTTCTGCAGATTTCACCATTTGTGACTTTTTGGTGAAGGTGGAGATGTTTATGGTCTTGAAGCTCATGGAGGAGGGAAGGGTGATAAATCTGCCAGTAATGCAGAGCATTGCACCGGGGAGCCATCGGCTGACGCTCTGCTGGATAATGAGGTGACGGAGCCCGGCACAGCCCGGCCCTGATGAGGTCACTCAGATGCAGCAGAGCCGTACGTGTGACACATCATCAACATGTCAGTCATCGCCCCGCACACTCTCTGCGCGATCCCAGCGCCACCGCCATCACCGCACCACGCCCTGACACACAGCGAACCGCAATAAATCACATCACCATCAACAAAACGCAGAACGCTCCCCCTGGAAACGCCACAGATCGTAAAACGCGCGGAACCCCAATAACAGCAGCAGTAAAGTGCCACCCCGGCCGGAGCCATCACTGCCCTCACACCACCCAGCGAGAGCCCACCGCACAGGAACAGACGGACGGCTGGAGACGAGGACGCAGAATACAGGAGAGTCCGGAGTGAGGGCAAAGCTACAAAACTAGGGCGTAACTAGAGTTTGATGGGCCCTGGTGCAAAATTTGGACTGGGGCCCCCTTCCACGTACACCGACACTTAGGGTACGGGATAATGACACTGACACTTGGCTCTTACCCACAGCACCCAGGTTTTCCATGATCTGTAATCCCTCTATCAGCACCCAGCTTTCCCATGTTCTGATATCTATCTTGTCCTCGGCACCCAGCTTTCGCATGCTCTGCTATACATTTTTCCCTCAGCACCCAGCTTTCCAATATCAGAGCATGGGAAAGCTGGGTGCTGAGGGAAAGAGCCTTTTTCCCTCAGCACAAAACATTACCATCCCATACTTGTATCTTTGTCCCCCTTTGTATATAGATCTCCAAATACTATAATGGCCCCCACATAGCCTTCTGTATAATATAAAGGGTCCCATATAACCCGTCATATATTATATTGCACCCCCATAGTTCTACATGTATTACAATGCATTTCCCCATAGTTCTCCATATACAGTCAGGTCCAGAAATATTTGGACAGTGACACAAGTTTTGTTATTTTAGCTGTTTACAAAAACATGTTCAGAAATACAATTCTATATATAATATGGGCTGAAAGTGCACACTCCCAGCTGCAATATGAGAGTTTTCACATCCAAATCGGAGAAAGGGTTTAGGAATCATAGCTCTGTAATGCATAGCCTCCTCTTTTTCAAGGGACCAAAAGTAATTGGACAAGGGACTCTAAGGGCTGCAATTAACTCTGAAGGCGTCTCCCTCGTTAACCTGTAATCAATGAAGTAGTTAAAAGGTCTGGGGTTGATTACAGGTGTGTGGTTTTGCATTTGGAAGCTGTTGCTGTGACCAGACAACATGTGGTCTAAGGAACTCTCAATTGAGGTGAAGCAGAACATCCTGAGGCTGAAAAAAAGAAAAAATCCATCAGAGAGATAGCAGACATGCTTGGAGTAGCAAAATCAACAGTCGGGTACATTCTGAGAAAAAAGGAATTGACTGGTGAGCTTGGGAACTCAAAAAGGCCTGGGCGTCCACGGATGACAACAGTGGTGGATGATCCCGCATACTTTCTCTGGTGAAGAAGAACCCGTTCACAACATCAACTGAAGTCCAGAACACTCTCAGTGAAGTAGGTGTATCTGTCTCTAAGTCAACAGTAAAGAGAAGACTCCATGAAAGTAAATACAAAGGGTTCACATCTAGATGCAAACCATTCATCAATTCCAAAAATAGACAGGCCAGAGTTAAATTTGCTGAAAAACACCTCATGAAGCCAGCTCAGTTCTGGAAAAGTATTCTATGGACAGATGAGACCAAGATCAACCTGTACCAGAATGATGGGAAGAAAAAAGTTTGGAGAAGAAAGGGAACGGCACATGATCCAAGGCACACCACATCCTCTGTAAAACATGGTGGAGGCAACGTGATAGCATGGGCATGCATGGCTTTCAATGGCACTGGGTCACTTGTGTTTATTGATGACATAACAGCAGACAAGAGTAGCCGGATGAATTCTGAAGTGTACCGGGATATACTTTCAGCCCAGATTCAGCCAAATGACGCAAAGTTGATCGGACGGCGCTTCATAGTACAGATGGACAATGACCCCAAGCATACAGCCAAAGCTACCCAGGAGTTCATGAGTGCAAAAAAGTGGAACCTTCTGCAATGGCCAAGTCAATCACCAGATCTTAACCCAATTGAGCATGCATTTCACTTGCTCAAATCCAGACTTAAGACGGAAAGACCCACAAACAAGCAAGACCTGAAGGCTGCGGCTGTAAAGGCCTGGCAAAGCATTAAGAAGGAGGAAACCCAGCGTTTGGTGATGTCCATGGGTTCCAGACTTAAGGCAGTGATTGCCGCCAAAGGATTCGCAACAAAATATTGAAAATAAAAATATTTTGTTTGGGTTTGGTTTATTTGTCCAATTACTTTTGACCTCCTAAAATGTGGAGTGTTTGTAAAGAAATGTGACAATTCCTACAATTTCTATCAGATATTTTTGTTCAAACCTTCAAATTAAACGTTACAATCTGCACTTGAATTCTGTTGTAGAGGTTTCATTTCAAATCCAATGTGGTGGCATGCAGAGCCCAACTCGCCAAAATTGTGTCACTGTCCAAATATTTCTGGACCTAACTGTATTATACTGCAGCACATAGTGCTCCATGTTTTATAACGCACCCCCATAGTCCATGTATAAGGTAGGCTCCATAGTCCTCCATATATTATAATGTAGCCCCCATTGTATTATAATGCAGCCCCATAAATCATCATATTGTATTATGCAGCCCCATACACCTCCATGTATAATGCACCCCTATATTCCATGTATAAGGAGTCCTTCATGTTTATTATGCAGTCCCATAGACCTCCATGTGTCATGCAGCCAGCAAAATAAAAAAACAAGTACCTCTCTTCTCCCTCCGACCGCGGTAGTTACGCCCCTACCCTGCACCCCCATATCACACACACTACACCCCCATATCTCACACACTACACCCCCATATGTCACACACCCTGCTCCCCATACAGCCTGCACCCCCCAAATCACACACACTACACCCCCATATGTCACACACCCTGCTCCCCATACAGCCTGCACCCCCATATAACACACACTACACCCCCATATGTCAAAGACCCTGCTTCCCATACAGCCTGCACCCTCCAAATCACACACACTACACCCCCATATGTCACACACCCTGCTCCCCATACAGCCTGCACCCCCATATCACACACACTACACCCCCATATGTCACACACCCTGCTCCCCATACAGCTTGCACTCCCATATAACACACACTACACCCCCATATGTCACACACCCTGCTCCCCATACAGCCTGCACTCCCATATAACACACACTACACCCCCATATGTCACACACCCTGCTCCCCATACAGCCTGCACCCCCAAATCACACAAACTACACCCCCATATGTCACACACCCTGCTCCCGATACAGCCTGCACCCCCAAATCACATACACTACACCCCATATGTCACACACCCTGCTTCCCATACAGCCTGCACCCCCATATAACACACACTACACCCCCATATGTCACACACCCTGCTTCCCATACAGCCTGCACCCCCATATAACACACACTACACCCCCATATGTCACACACCCTGCTTCCCATACAGCCTGCACCCCCATATCACACACACTACACCCCCATATCTCACACACACTACACCCCCATATGTCACACACCCTGCTTCCCATACAGCCTGCACCCCCATATAACACACACTACACCCCCATATCTCACACACCCTGCCCACATATCTCACCCTGCCTGTACCCCAACTTACCCCTCTCAAACACTCTGCACCCTTCACATCCTTCTGTCACAGTCTGCAGCCCTCATATGCCCCTCACCCTACACCCCCTCCCCTCATGTCCCCTCTTTTCTTATTACCAGGCATCATGTGTCCAAATCTCCTTCAGGGTTCAGTATCTCTTGCTTTCTGCCGGCCTCCTGTGTCTCCTCCCACACAGTCACGTGGGCGTGACATCATCGCAGGTCCTGCAGGATGGATTATTCCGTCTGCTGTGCAGGAGCGCTCCTGCTCTGCTGCAGCTCAGACACGGCTGGTGGCCTCTCCTGGTCAGGGTCCCTCTACTGACACTGGGCTCCCCTGACTCACAGGCCGGACCCCTGACGGTCGCATTGTCGACCACTACACAGCGGCACTACACATAGGGGCCCTGCAGCCGACTCTGCAGAGCGGCTGCCGGGCCCCTATAACCCTGCAGGCCCGTCGCAGTGGCGACCTCTGCGACCGCGGTCGATACGCACTGCTTTAAGATCACTGATTCTGTCACTGAGCACTAAGATTCTTCAACAATTAAAAGTCCTCCATGAAAATCTGAGATGTATTTATCTGACACAACTCTGCAAGTGACCAGCACACAAACATGATAAAGTCCTGTCTGCAGCCACCACTAGGGGGAGCTCCCTGTATACAGAGATACATGATAAGATTCTGTCTGCAGCCACCACTAGGGGGAGCTCCCTGTATACAGAGATACATGATAAGATCCTGTCTGCAGCCACCACTAGGGGGAGCTCCCTGTATACAGAGATACATGATAAGATCCTGTCTACAGTCACCACTAGGGGGAGATTCCTGTATACAGAGATACATGATGAGATCCTGTCTGCAGCCACCACTAGGGGGAGCTCCCTGTATACAGAGATACATGATAAGATCCTGTCTGCAGCCACCACTAGGGGGAGCTCCCTGTATACAGAGATACATGATAAGATCCTGTCTGCAGCCACCACTAGGGGGAGATTCCTGTATACAGAGATACATGATAAAGTCCTGTCTGCAGCCACCACTAGGGGGAGCTCCCTGTATACAGAGACACATGATAAGATCCTGTCTGCAGCCTCCACTAGGGGGAGCTCCCTGTATATAGAGATACATGATAAGATCCTGTCTGCAGCCACCACTAGGGGGAGCTCCCTGTATATAGAGATACATGATAAGATCCTGTCTGCAGCCTCCACTAGGGGGAGCTCCCTGTATATAGAGATACATGATAAGATCCTGTCTGCAGCCACCACTAGGGGGAGCTCCCTGTATACAGAGATACATGATAAAGTCCTGTCTGCAGCCACCACTAGGGGGAGCTCCCTGTATACAGAGATACATGATAAAGTCCTGTCTGCAGCCACCACTAGGGGGAGCTCCCTGTATACAGAGATACATGATAAGATCCTGTCTGCAGCCACCACTAGGGGGAGCTCCCTGTATACAGAGATACATGATAAGATCCTGTCTGCAGCCACCACTAGGGGGAGCTCCCTGTATACAGAGATACATGATAAGATCCTGTCTGCAGCCACCACTAGGGGGAGCTCCCTGTATACAGAGATACATGATAACATCCTGTCTGCAGCCACCACTAGGGGGAGCTCCCTGTATACAGAGATACATGATAACATCCTGTCTGCAGTCACCACTAGGGGGAGCTCCCTGTATACAGAGATACATGATAACATCCTGTCTGCAGCCACCACTAGGGGGAGCTCCCTGTATACAGAGATACATGATAAGATCCTGTCTGCAGCCACCACTAGAGGGAGCTCCCTGTATACAGAGATACATGATAATATTCTGTCTGCAGCCACCACTAGGGGGAGCTCCCTGTATACAGAGATACATGATAAGATTCTGTCTGTAGTCACCACTAGGGGGAGCTCCCTGTATACAGAGATACATGATAAGATCCTGTCTGCAGCCACCACTAGAGGGAGCTCCTTCTATACAGAGATACATGATAAGATCCTGTCTGCAGTCACCACTAGGGGGAGCTCCCTGTATACAGAGATACATGATAAGATCCTGTCTGCAGCCACCACTAGGGGGAGCTCCCTGTATACAGAGATACACGATAAGATCCTGTCTGCAGCCACCACTAGGGGGAACTCCCTGTATACAGAGATACATGATAAGATCCTGTCTGCAGCCACCACTAGGGGGAGCTCCCTGTATACAGAGATACATGATAAGATCCTGTCTGCAGCCACCACTTGGGGAAGCTCCCTGTATACAGAGATACATGATAAGATCCTGTCCGCAGCCACCACTAGGGGGAGCTCCCTGTATACAGAGATACATGATAAGATCCTGTCTGCAGCCACCACTAGGGGGAGATCCCTGTATACAGAGATACTTGATAAGATCCTGTCTGCAGCCACCATTAAGAGGAGCTCCCTGTATACAGAGATACATGATAAGATCCTGTCTGCAGCCACCACTAGGGGGAGCTCCCTGTATACAGAGATACATGATAAGATCTTGTCTGCAGCCACCACTAGGGGGAGCTCCCTGTATACAGAGATAGATGATAAGATCCTGTCTGCAGCCACGCTCCCTGTATACAGAGATACATGATAACATCCTGTCTGCAGCCACCACTAGAGGGAGCTCCCTGTATACAAAGCTACATGATAAGATCCTGTCTGCAGCCACCACTAGGGGGAGCTCCCTGTATACAGGGATACATGATAAGATCCTGTCTGCAGCCACCACTAGGAGGAGCTCCCTGTATACAGAGATACATGATAAGATCCTGTCTGCAGCCACCACTAGGGGAGCTCCCTGTATACACAGATACATGACAAGATCCTGTCTGCAGCCACCACTAGGGGAGCTCCCTGTATACAGAGATACATGATAAGATCCTGTCTGCAGCCACCACTAGGGGGGGGAGCTCCCTGTATACAGAGATACATGATAAGATCCTGTCTGCAGTCACCACTAGGGGGAGCTCCCTGTATACAGAGATACATGATAAGATCCTGTCTGCAGCCACCACTAGGGGGAGCTCCCTGTATACAGAGATACATGATAAGATCCTGTCTGCAGCCACCACTAGGGGAGCTCCCTGTATACAGAGATACATGATAAGATCCTGTCTGCAGTCACCACTAGGGGAGCTCCCTGTATACAGAGATACATGATAAGATCCTGTCTGCAGCCACCACTAGGGGGAGCTCCCTGTATACAGAGATACATGATAAGATCCTGTCTGCAGCCACCACTAGGGGGAGCTCCCTGTATACAGAGATACATGATAAGATCCTGTCTGCAGCCACCACTAGAGGGAGCTCCCTGTATACAGAGATACATGATAAGATCCTGTCTGCAGCCACCACTAGAGGAAGCCCCCTGTATACAGAGATACATGATAAGATCCTGTCTGCAGCCACCACTAGGGGGAGCTCCCTGTATACAGAGATACATGATAAGATCCTGTCTGCAGCCACCACCAGGGGGAGCTCCCTGTATACAGAGATACATGATAAGATCCTGTCTGCAGTCACCACTAGGGGGAGCTCCCTGTATACAGAGATACAAGATAAGATCCTGTCTGCAGCCACCACTAGGGGGAGCTCCCTGTATATAGAGATACATGATAAGATCCTGTCTGCAGCCACCACTAGAGGGAGCTCCCTGTATACAGAGATACATGATAAGATCCTGTCTGCAGTCACCACTAGGGGGAGCTCCCTGTATACAGAGATACATGATAAGATCCTGTCTGCAGTCACCACTAGGGGGAGCTCCCTGTATATAGAGATACATGATAAGATCCTGTCTGCAGCCTCCACTAGGGGGAGCTCCCTGTATATAGGAATCCCGATTGTAACAATGTTGGTCTGAGTCCGGCCATGTTTACATCAGATTACATTCTGGGATTAGAGACTTTGTGACTTTTCTATAATCAGGGGAGATTTATAACAATCTTGCATCAGTCACTTGTAACAACCAATCAGATTTCTTCTTTCACTCATTATTATGGGGGATTTTGCCTCTTTCCTGCTTTTGATACATTGTTTCTTCTTTGCTACTTTATTGCTTTCTTCTCGCTTTTCTTTGGAGGGTGACGTCTGCCCTCGTCCTGGTTGTTATGGCCTCGCTTGTGTCTGATCCATATAGTAGTGGCCACATGGTGCAGCAGTGCGAGCTGTATACTGCGCTGTATACTCTGCGAAGCGGCTTCTGTGTGCATAGGTCGCCCTCTAGTGGCCGCCGCCTGCGCCCTCCGCTCAGCGCAGCTGCTCCTCATTAGTCCTAATAGAAACAAGGCGGCGATTTCCCCGTATAATTGAGAACGTTCTAGAATTTTCCGGATCTATTTCTGGCACAACAATAATTAATGACTGATAATAATTTTCAGCATGAAAACATTTCTCTGTTTTAGTTTCATTTTGGCCGAGAGGCAAAAGATGTGAGACGCAGATAGAGCAGGATGCGTTGTATCGTATAACACGAGCCAATTACAAAGCAGGAAATCTCACTTCCTGTACAGATCCAGCCGTGTAATCAGCGTTACTCCAGCAGTGGGGAGTACCGCCACTTGCTGCCCACACTTAATGTGCACAAGGAGAGCAGCGCCCCCATGTGTTTGAAGCTCTCGGAGTGGCGGCATTTTTGCTCTACGGGCTTATTCCGTGGGTGCAGTTGTTCTGGCGGTGACTGACATGGCGGCACAATCATAACGCCCCATGTGACCTAGGACTTAGGGCGTCTGAATATTGTACACAACGCTCTAGCACACGGAGGGTTAAATGGTAACCTAAACCGTGAGTGCAGCGAGGAAGGCGTCCATCTTCATCAGCGCGGCGCGGGGGAGACGTCTCCTCCGTTCCTTCACTCTCTACCTTTTAGTTTAAATCTTCTTTTCAAATACGATTAGTTGTGTTTGTATTTGCTGTCAGACGTGCGCAGAGCGCGGAGAAACTCTACGCCGCCTCGTTATAACCCGCCGGACGCCAGCGCTGAGGATCCAGGAGCCGGGGCGCGACCTCTGCGAGATAAACGCCTCATTATTGCGGTGCAGCGTTAACCGTAAGTGTAGAAGCCGCAACAAGAGGTGGAGCAAAAAAACAGAACCATGATGGCGGCTGCCGCGGTACTAGGACGACCGGGTCCCAACCACTAAAGTCTGGTGTCCGCTGTGTTTTCGGTCAGTGACATTATCAGCCGCCGCGACAATGGACGCCAGCTTGAGTTGGAGAGGGTCTCTTTCACATCGCCCTATGAGTTACCGGCGCATCACCCTGAGGTCACTTTCACGTCGCCCTCCGGATCACCTTTGGGTAAAGGGTTCATCACTCTGAGGTCACTTTCACGTCGCCCTCTGGGTCACCTTTGGGTAACGGGTTCATCACTCTGAGGTCACTTTCACGTCGCCCTCTGGGTCACCTTTGGGTAACGGGTGCATCACTCTGAGGTCACTTTCAGGTCGCCCTCCGGGTCACCTTTGGGTAACGGGTGCATCACTCTGAGGTCACTTTCACGTCGCCCTCCGGGTCACCTTTGGGTAACGGGTGCATCACTCTGAGGTCACTTTCATGTCGCCCTCCGGGTCACGTTTGGGTAACGGGTGCATCACTCTGAGGTCACTTTCACGTCGCCCTCCGGGTCACCTTTGGGTAACGGGTGCATCACTCTGAGGTCACTTTCAGGTCGCCCTCCGGGTCACCTTTGGGTAACGGGTGCATCACTCTGAGGTCACTTTCACGTCGCCCTCCGGGTCACCTTTGGGTAACGGGTGCATCACTCTGAGGTCACTTTCATGTCGCCCTCCGGGTCACGTTTGGGTAACGGGTGCATCACTCTGAGGTCACTTTCACGTCGCCCTCCGGGTCACCTTTGGGTAACGGGTGCATCACTCTGAGGTCACGTTCGCGGCGCCTACGGGACACATTCTCCTCTCCAGGTGCAGATGACCTGACTCCCCGCTTTTCCTTCCTTACAGTCGCTTCGTGTTTTCCGGAACATTCTGCTAATTCTTCCGATTTGTAAACATCTGGTGCGGCGTCCTGACAGGCGGCGGTGACGGCCTCCTCAGAAATACACAATCCTCACGCGGTGTTTATATTCCCGTCAGTCCCAATTAGACGACTGCGACGAACGAGAAGACGATGAAATGAGGGACGACACAAGAGGTCGCGGAGGTCACGCAGACGAAAAGCGCTGATCTTTCGTAATCAGACGCTGCCGCTCGTTTACCATCAGTCACTCAAAACATGCGGGAAACGGAGCGGCGCAGCGACAACCCCGGTGACACGCACGCTTCACATCATGGAAGCAAACGCAGCGTAACATGGCGGCGCGGCAGCAAGAGACATCTGCAAGTAATGAGCGAATGTTCACAACTGAGACCTCATGTGTCAGGCTACACTCACAGGCTAAAGATCTGCTGTACTATGGGACCAATTTGTCACCTCCCAATATTTCCACCCCTATAATAAGGACGCCGCCATGATTCTGCTATTAGGGCTGGTCATGTGGCCAGTATTCCTGCATCATTCACCAGTCAGTCCCCTTCACCTTCTGGTAACGATAAATATAGTACTCAACACATTGCTAATCAGTGCTGTAAATGTGGTATACACTGTAAACCCCAGTTAATCTCCTTCTTCTTCGTGGAGCTATAAATGTAGTATACACTGTAAACTCCAGGTAATCTCCTTCTTCCTCTGGCAGCTATAAATATAATATACACTGTAAGACCCAGTTAATCCCCTTCTTCCTCTGGCAGCTGTAAATGTAGTGTACATTCTCAACCCCAGATAATCCCCTTCTTCCTCTAGCAGCTGTAAATGTAGTATACACTGTAAACCCCAGTTAATATCCTTCCTCTGGCAGCTGTAAATATAGTATACAGTGTAAACCCCATATAATTTCCTTCTTCCTCTGGCAGCTATAAATGTAGTATACACTATAAACCCCAGTTAATCTCCTTCCTCCTCTAGCAGCTATAAATGTAGTATACACTGGAAACCCCAGTTAATCTCCTTCCCCTTCTGGCAGCTGAACATTAGTCACCATGGGTTTCCAGTCAGTCTCATTCCTCTTTGTAAACTGAAAATATATCATCCTGTCAGTTTTCCTCCCTCTCTGGTTGTTCTAAATATAGTCTCTAGTTAGTTTACAGTAATTCTTTTCCTTTTTTTGCAGCTATATAATATAGTCCCAAGTAACTTTCCTGTCAGTCTCCTTTCTCCCCTGGCAGCTGTGTAAGAGGATGCAGAAGTAAATGCAATTAAACACCGCCACCTGCTGGCTGAAGGTAATAAAAGCAAACAAGAACTAAAGAGCTCAGGGTGTGTTAACTCAAGGGAAGAGTTTAGAAGACACGCCGAGTCAGGTGACAGTTGTGTCCCAGTTACTAAATACAACAGGCCTGGCCAGGCCAAGAGGCGCAGGAGTCGGCGCCTAGACTTGGAAGAGAGCAGTTGTGTGAGCAGCGTGGCAGTCTTGCAACCGAACATCCTTGACCTGAGCAGATAGGATGATCGTATTATGAAATTGACTAGAGACAATAGAAGACCATGACCTTTGCCAGCAGAAGACTGTGACCTGTCCCAGTAGAAGACCATGACCCGCACCAGTAGAAGACCATGACCCGCACCAGTAGAAGACCATGACCTGTGCTAGTAAAAGACCAGGACCTGCACCAGTAGAAGGCTGTGACCCACACTAGTAGAAGACTGTTACCCACACCAGTAGAAGAACATGACTTGCGTCAGTAGAAGACCGTGACCTGCACCAGTAGAAGACTGTGACCAACACCAGTAGAAGGCTGTGACCCACACCAGTAGAAGGCTGTGACCCACACTAGTAGAAGACTGTTACCCACACCAGTAGAAGAACATGACTTGCGTCAGTAGAAGACCGTGACCTGCACCAGTAGAAGACTGTGACCAACACTAGTAGAAGACTGTTACCCACACCAGTAGAAGACCATGACCTGTGCTAGTAAAAGACCAGGACCTGCGCCAGTAGAAGCCTGTGACCAACACCAGTAGAAGGCTGTGACCCACACTAGTAGAAGACTGTTACCCACACCAGTAGAAGAACATGACTTGCGTCAGTAGAAGACTGTGACCTGCACCAGTAGAAGACTGTGATCCGCACCAGTAGAAAATTGTGACCCGCTCCAGTATAAGTTAGTGACCTGCTCCAGTAAAAGATCGCGACTCACTCCAGTAGAAAATTGTGACTCACACCGGTAGTAGATCATGACCTTCTCCAGAAGACTGTGACCAGCACCAGTAGTAGACCGTGACCAGCACCAGTAGTAGACCGTGACCAGCACCAGTAGAAGACCGTGACCTGCACCAGTAGAAGACCGTGACTTTCTCCAGTAGATCGTGCCCCACAACAATAGCAGATCATGACCTGCTCCGGAAGACCGTGACCT